>NC_056730.1:168002561-168357195 GCF_019279795.1 Protopterus annectens | reverse complement strand
GAAAAAGCTGTTTGAGGAAGTTCAAGTGTTTGAACGAAAAGCCTGTTTTTAAAGTATTTGTGTTTAACATTGTATTATCGTGGCTGTGTACTGAGCTGGACTGCTTTTCGTAATAAACGTCTATATTTATGTTCCTCGTGGCCTCTCCTTCTGCTTTGTGCAAAAACTGGTGACTGCGGAAGTTTTTGTTTGCTTTGCTCATTGATTTTGTGAAATATATAGTAGTAATATAATTGTACATTATTAAAATCATAGCAATAAAGTACAAATGTGCATCCATCAAGGCAGGCATTCAGTCACAGCAGTTGCTCTTTTAATTATGACGTTCATTTTTATTTAGGTGCCATATGTCCCATCTTGTCACGCATGTACAACTCTAGGGAAGCTAAACCCTTCTACTGTTAAAAACAGAATCATGCATACTGTACAGAAATATGCAAGATACGTTCTCAAGTTTTTACTTATGTCAATCTTACAACATTCCAGTTTACACCATGTTAATTCATACTACCTAATTCCTCCTAATGTACCCTTTACTTACTTTCCCTTGTCCTGAACTCAGTCCAGTCCCTCTTTCTAAACCTCATCTATCCAAAAATTATTTGTTCAAAAAAGTAGTTATACCCCACATGAAAGTGATTTCCTGTTCAAAATGGTTAGATCATTGGATGCTGACTCATGTCTCCAGTAGCCATTATCATAGTATTCCTATAGTGAAGTATTCCATTATGTATATTAAGGTGTAAATAAGTACTGTACATTTTAAACTGTATGTGCAGCTTGTACATATATATGTACTACTCTTTTGTTTATTTGATGCAATATATACTTTTTGTTTATTTGATGCAATATATACTAAATACTGATCTGATGTTGGCAGTCTTCACTTAATCCTTGGCTGTGGGTTCGGTTCCATATCTCGGAACCAACTTGACCATTACTCCAACTCATGCATCCAAAAACTCTCGAGCTTAGCTTTACCCAGAATGCTCCTCTCATGATTATCTCAGATCTCGTTTGCTGCTATTTAGTGTCAGACACTTCCTTTCTGGTCAGCTCTTGAGCAAATTTATTCTATCATCCTATGTCTCATCAAATTCTGATCAATTTATGCAAGAAAAACCTGAGTTGGTAGCTTCATTCCAAGATTCTATTGGGCTTCCCATTTGTCCCTCCTCATCCCCTAGCCATAGTGACCACGGATGCATCCCGGATAGAGTGAGAGGGCATTATCTGGGAAAGACAATCCAAGGCACTTGACCTCAGTTAGAGGCCAATTTGCACACCAGTGTTTTAGAGACGAGGGCAGTGCTCTAGGCATTGCAATCATTCCAAGAAGCCCTCCCCTTGGGAATGATTGCAATCCAAACAGGCAACATGTCAGTGGTTTGGTACATCAGTAAACAAGGGGGAACCAGATCTTATCCTCTCTGTTGATAAGCACTCAGGATATGGCAATGGACAATTTTATCTGAACACTTTGTAATTGCAACACATATTCTGTGGAACTCCAACGTGATTGCGGGCAAATTGAGCAGGATCATGCTGATGCCTCATGAGTGGTCTCTCAACCCTTTGGTGGAGGAAAGGATATTCTGTCAATGGGCCAGCCATGCTGTGATATCTTTTCATCCCCTTGAACAAAAAGTGCAGCAGCCACTTTGTCCTGACCCCCCCCCCTTCAGGGGAGTCGCTGTGAGATGCTGTCCTTCACGATTGTTCCCCCGCTCTACTATACACCTTGCTCCTGATTCCTGTTGTATCCCATTTTCTGAAGAAAGCCAACAGGTCGAAGAACACAGTAATTCTCATTGCCCCTTTTTGACCTAGACAAATATGGTTTCCCTTTTTGTTTTTACCTCACCTAATTCAGAAACCTTGGATGCTGGACCAGTTCCTGACCTATTGTCTCATCCAGATGGACTTATTCACCCAAATCTTCACAGTCTCAAGCTCACTGCATGGCTTCTCCAGTTCCCATGAGAGTCAGGCACTCTAACCTCACTGCCCCAGTTCAGTGACTTGTTCTAGCCTCCCATAAGCCTTCAACTAGATGACTTTATATCAACAAGTGGCAACATTTTTTGAAATGGGCTACTGACAGTAATCTTGACCCATATTCTGCACTACTTCATAAAGTCTTGGAATTTTTAGCATCACTTTTCAATGCAGGGGCATCTTCTGCGATTATATGAGTGCATCTCATTGCAATTTCAAATTTTCATAATGGTCTAGATAATTCAGCACTAATGTCCCATAAGCTTTGTAAAGCCTTTCTGAAAGGAACCTTATTACTGAGACCTCCAAACAAGGATCCTTCTACACCTTGGAACCTCAATCTAGTGCTACAGTCTTTAATTAGTTCTTCTTTTGAACCATCAGCAAGTTGTGACTTGAAACATTTATCATGGAAAACCTTATTTTTGATTGCTATTGCCTCTGCTAGGAGAATATCTGAGTTACAAGCCATATCTTGCAAACCTCCTTAGCTGATCTTTCATAAGGACAGGGTGTCTTTAAGAAAAAAAAAACTTCCCTTTTACCAAAACTAGCATCTGATACTAATATAAACCAGACAACTTTCCATATTTTTTTCCCAAATTTTCAAACAAAGAAGAATATTGTCTGTATTTGCGAGATGTTCACAGACAATTACATTTTTACCTTCACAGAATAAAGGAATTCAGAAAATATGATCAGCTGTTTGTTTCTTTCTCTTCTGCTGTTCTGGGCAAACCAGTTTCTAAGGTTCCTTTGGCTAAATGACTCAAGGACTGCATGGCCCTCATTTATAACAAAAGGAAGGTGCAACTACCGAGACCTATAAAGGCACTTTCTACAAGGGCAATAGCTGCTTCTGCAGTCTTCCATAGCAGAGCTTCTATAGCTGATATATGTGCAGTGGCTACTTGGGCATCCCCGCATATCTTTATTACTCATTGCAAGCTGGAGTTTGTCTCTAGGAGATAAGCATCATTTGGTTCAATGGTGCTCAGAAATGTACTTCCATGAGACCTCCCATGATTTAGGTAGATTGGGACTCTGTCCCATTGTCAAGGATTAAGTGAAGATTAACAACATCAGATAAGTTATGTCTTATCATAATGTTCCATCTGTGTTGTCAATTTTCACTTATCCTTGAAATCCCCACCCTCCTTGGTTTGTTGGTGGAATGGATCTGTCCTAACAGAGAGTATTATCTTCTTATAAATACAGATATGGTCTCTTATCTGTTATTTCATGTCTGTCACTGTCTTATGCAAATTTGATCTGAGGTAATCTTGAGAGGAGCACTTTGGGTAAAGCTAAACTCGAGACTTTTTAGAAGGTGCCAGCTGAAGTGACAGCCAAGTTGGTTCCAAAATACAGATCTAAACCCACAGTCAAGGATAAGTGAAGATCGACAGCACAGATGGAACATTATGGTAAGACATAACTTCTTTTTTCCTACTTTGTGGGAGCGGTTCTTTTGAGATCTCTGCTTAAAAGGAGTTGTTCTGTAGTCCTATTTCACCTTCATTCTTACACTTGGGATCGGAGCCGAACCTCAGCTCTGACTCGGCCATTCTCTAGCTCAAAAACTTCTGGTTGGTTTGTGGCTAGGAGGTATCCCATCATGCATCACTAACATAACCCAGATCGTGTTTGCCGCTAGTTCAGCTCAGACGTGATTCTTCTTGGCCATGGCTAAGTGAAATTTTTCAATACCTTTTACTAGTTATTATTGACTAAAAATATATTTTTTTGATAGTTTAGTGTGTTTTTGCAGTCCGTCTCTGTTTTAGACTATTTGCTGCTTTATTTGCTGTGTGTACTGTTTGTACTTTTATTGGCCTTTCTTCCATTGGCCTATTGTATCCCTGCATCGCTTCCCTTGTGCTGCTTGTGTTTGTTTCCTATTTTCCTTTCTCCTTGGGCTAGGCCCATTTAAGTTAGAGGACCGAGTCCTCGGTTCTGTTGTTTGTCTCTCCCTGGGCTAGGCCCGTTTAAATTAGAGGAGCTAGTCCTCGGTTTGTCTCTTCTTCTTCTCTTCTTAGGGATAGGCTTGTTTAAGTTAGAGGACCTAGTCCTCTGTTTGCCTATTTGTCTCTGCTGTTGCTTATCTATCTATTTGGAAACAGTTGTGCATTGTTCTTAGTGGTTATTGCACTATGTCCAAAGATACTAAGGATCACAAGCTTTCAGGCTTCAAAAACTGTACAAAATGTGCCCAGAAAATGTCCTTAATGCATGGGCACAATCTGTGTGTGTATTGTTTGGGGGCTATTCACCTTCAAGAGTCTTGCCTGTTTTGTCATGCATTTAATCCCTGTGTTCTTCAGGAGAGGAAGAACAAACTTATATTGAAAGGACTATTGAAGCATTCCTTTGAGGAGGAATTGCCATCTTCATCCTCCAGCTCTAAATCTCCTTCCTCTTCCAAGAAAGACAAAGCAAAAGCAAAAGCAACAAAAAGGTGGTCTCCCACCCATTCTGTGTCGTCGGAGCCTCCAGACAAAATTACCAAAATGACTTCATCCTCGTCAGCTCCACTGGTCTCGGTGCCGACAGAGGTTATCATTATGGATCCATCAGTTTCAGTTCCAGGAGCTTCGGAGCCGATAACTGAGCCTGTATCTCGGAGCCGGTCAGCTGATCTCTGACCAATTTCCCTGACTCTTAGGTCACCTATCTTCCAGCGATCTAGGTCCCCCACTCTATCTTCCAGGTCCTCTAGGAGCCTTTCCGATGAGGATGTCAAGAAAGTGGTGCGGAGACTGCTTCAGACTTTGGCGCTGGCAAATTTACTTTCGGCTCCATCCCAGTTGGCTCAGGAACCTAATGTGCCCCTGCACCCTGTTGATGTTCCTCCTCCGAGCCACTCTGGGCCTTCAGAGCCAGAGTTGTTGATGCCATGGGTTGTAGAAACGTCAGCTCCAGTTATCTCAGTTGGTCTCTCAGTTCTGATATCCGCTCCAACCCTTTTGGTGCCATCTGTGGGGTCTAGGGTCCTCAGTTCTCCGGTCTGGCCCAAGGGGATGCTTCAAATCAAACTTCTTTGGTTCCGAGCCTACATCTTGGTGCTTTGGCATGGGTGAGCTTGGATCCCACATCTGCCTCGGAGCCCATCTCCTCAGCACCGAGGATCACCGCTGCATCTTCAGAGCAGGGGGCATCCTTAGAGCCAGGAGGATCGGCCTTTAAGATGATGAGGAGTGTGCTGTCCAGGTCTTCAGTTTAAGCCAGAGGTACTGTCTCTCTTCCCCCTAAAGCGCCGACTCATCTCCCACTTCAGTGTCAGCTCCCTCTCCCTCTCTCTCCCAACACAGCAGAGACTCGCAGCCTCAGGAAACCTCCATGAGTGGTCCCCAGTCTTCTAAGGTCTCCCCAGAATACCTTTCTGAGGAGCCACCTAGGAAGAAAACTTGTAAGAGGAAACATGTTGACTCCCCTGATGAGTCTATTACATCAGACACTGACCTCGAGGAGTCAGAAGGGTCCCCCAAGTTGTCCTCTGATGATATCTCGTTTGCAGATATCCTTGAGATCCTGAAACAGAGAGGTGGCTGGCCCACCGTATTTCCTTCTGATGAGGAGCCAGTGTACTTGAAGGCTTTCGGGTCTCAACCCTCCACCTCTTGGGTGTCTCCACCTTTTGATGAGATACTGAATCTAGTGAGTTAAAAGGTGTGGGAATCTCCTGATTCTGTGGAACCAGTTCCTAGAATACCAAAAAATTTTTGTCAGCACTCCAGGACAAGGACTTTCTTAGTAAGGGTGTTCTAGTAGATGCCATGGTGGTGGCAGCAGCCACCAAAAAGGAACTTGCCAAAACTTCCTCCACTGTCCAGCCGCTGAACGATGTATAGGTACAGGAAGCGTGTCTTTTCTTCAGCGGCTTTTACACTTAGATCGCTGAACTACCTGTCTCATTTCACAAGGCTCCAGAGAGCTCTCCTAAAAGAGCTGGAAGAGACTGTGCAGGGTAACATATCTGATGCGATATCTCAGAAGGTTAACACACAGATATCTACCCTAAATTCTATTGTGAACTCCTCCTTGAGGCTGATATCTTACACAGCTGATAGAGTGAGTAGGGCAGCGGGTTCAGGAGTCTCTCTTAGAAGACACTCCAGGATGCACTTGTGTAACTTTGCAGAGGCCTTTAAGTCTACATTTACCAATGCCCCCTTTGACGGATCCTCATTGTTTGGAACCAAGGTAAATGACACACTCACTAGGTATGAGCAGGAAGAAAAAAAGTACAGTTTTGTACCTACCATAAATGTAGATGTCCGATAGACATGCAACTGCAGTCATAACATGTGGGTTGTCCTGCCTCAGGCAGCCCTCGGTCGGCCGGATTCCAAAGTCTGGGTCCGACGTCGGCTGATGTCGCATCTCTCTCCGACGTCAGAGCGGCTGGAGTACATAAGCATCAGCCGATGCCATTTTCTTCAGTGTTTCTTGCCCCAGATGCCAGGTGCCCTCCAAGGAAGGCTGTAATCAAATTGGAAGACAAAAACAGGATTCCAAACAAATAAATGAGCAATAAAACAAATACACCATAATAGATATCCCCAGCTAAGAGAAACAGGGATAGGAGTGGACCCTAGGCATAGAGGGGTATGGAGGGTGGGAAAATCCGACTGCAGTTGCATGTCTATCGGACATCTACATTTATGGTAGGTACAAAACTGTACTATGTCCTTCAAGAATGCAACTGCAGTCATAACATGTGGGTAGAAAACCATAGCTTAGCTGGGGGAGGAGGAATGCTCTAGGAAAAAGATGGTGTGGCAATCAAACCCTGCAGGACTGCCGAAGCAAAGCCTGCTCTGGATCTGGAGTATAGAGGGAGATTGTAGTGTTTGGAGAATGTATGCACGGAGCTCCATGTAGCAGCTTCTAGAATGTCCTTAGTAGGCACCCCTCTTAAGAATGCTGTAGAGGTGGCTGTAGCTCTGGTGGAATGTGGTCTGACATTGGCTGGAACAGTCTTTCCATGAAAGGAATAACAGAATCTGATGCAATGTCCAATCCATTTTGAAATAGTTTGTTTTGAAATTGCTTTTCCTTGGACTGCAGGGGCGTAAGCTACAAAAGTTGTTCAGACTTCCTACTGGCCTTGGTTCTGTCCAGGTAGTAACGTTGTCTGTGAATGTCCAAGGTATGCAACAGTCTTTCCCCCTTGTTCTCAGGATTGGGGAAGAAAGCAGGCAGATGAATTGCTTGATTTAAAGAAACCCTAGATACCACTTTTGGCATGAAAGTAGGGTTGGTCCTTAATGAAACTCTGTCTCTGTGAAAATAATAAAGGGTGGTATTGCCATTAGGGCCTGTAGCTCCGAAACCCTTCTTGCTGATGTAATTGCCAACAGGAAAGCTGTCTTCCAAGAGAGAAATTGCAAGTCAACTGAAGCTGCTGGCTCAAATGGAGGTAGAGTCAGTTTTTCTAGGACAAAATTGAGGTCCCAGGCTGGCACTGGGGCCTTTCTTGGTGGCTTAATGTTCTTGATTCCCCTGAGGAATTGCCTTAGTAAAGGGTGTGAAAAAACAGGAGGATCAGTGTTGTATCTAGCTGAAATAGCAGATGCATGTATCTTTATGGAAGAATATGAGAGGCCGTTCTTTAACATATCTGCCAAGTATTCCAAGATGAGTGGGATGTTCAACAATGATGCATCATGGCCTTTGCTGGTATTCCAATTGCTGAATCTTTTCCACTTTGCTAAGTAAACCTTTCTGGTGGAGGGTCTTCGAGCCTCTGTTAGTATCCGCTGAACTTCTTTGGAGAGAGATAGGCTGAAGTTATTTATGGGATCTCCCATGCTGTTAGCTGCAGTGTCTGTAGATTTGGATGCACTGTTTCGAAGTTGTGTTGAGTCAGAAGTAGAGGCCATTGGGGAAGGGCCCACCTCCTGGTGTGACATATGCTCCATAGTAGTGGGTACCAGTGTTGTCTTGGCCAGTCCGGAGCTATTATGATTCCCTTGGGTCTCTCTGCTTTGATCTTTAGTAATACTGAGGTCATCAGTGGCAGAGGTGGGAATGCGTAGATTGTTAGTGAGTTCCAGTTGAATGAGAGGGCATCTATTCTCCAAGCTTTTGGATGGTATGTCCTTGTGCAGAATTTTGGTAGAAGATGGTTGAGATGAGAGGCAAATAGGTCCACTTCTGGCTTGCCCCATGTCGAAGTGAGTTGTCTGAAGGCCTTCGGATGTAACCTCCACTCGTGTGGATCTGTGAAATTCCTGCTTAGGCTGTCCGCCAACACATTGTCTTTTCCTGGGACAAACAGGGATTGTAACTGGATGTTTAGACTCAGTGATTTCTCCCAAAGATGCATTGTCAGTCTGCAAAGGGGGTAAGAGTGGGTTCCCCCTTGCTTGTTTATGTACCACATCACAGTGGTGTTGTCTGTCCGTATCAGTAAATGGCCTTGCTGGAGTTGGTGTTGAAAAGCCTCGATGGCATGCATTACTGCCAGCATCTCCTTTTGGTTTATATGCAGATGTGTTTCCTTTGGAGACCATTGTCCTTGTATACACCTGCCTTCCATGTGCGCCCCCCATCCAAGGTCTGAGGCGTCTGTGGTCATGGTCTGTGTTATCTGTGGTTTTTTGAATGACATACCTGTGTTTGCCTGGCTCACCGAGGCCCACCATAGAAATTCCTTTTGTAGGCATGGAATGAGTGGAATGATTGTCTCCAAGTTGTTGCTGTGTTGAGACCAAACGCTTTTTAGGTACCATTGAAGCTTTCTCATGTGTAGTCTTGCTAATGTAACCAGGAGAATGCAGGATGCCATGTAACCCAGAGCCTGTAGGAATCTCCTTGCAGTCATCTGGGTGAGTTTTGCTAAACCTTTGAAGTAATGAGTTAACTTCTCTTGTTTGTCTTCTGTCAGGTAAGCCATCTGAGAGGCTGTGTCTAGTTTGGCTCCTAAGAAGATTATTTGCTGGGATGGCTGCAGTCTTGACTTTTGGAAGTTGACTGTGTATCCCAGAGCTTGAAGTAATCGTATGACATAATCCAGGTTTTTTGTCAACATCAATTTGTCGTCCGCTTGTATGAAGCAGTCGTCCAGGTACGGGTAAATTTGTATCCCCTGGAGCCTGCAATGAGCAATTACTGAAGCCAGGCATTTTGTGAATACTCTGGGTGCAGTAGATAAGCCAAATGGCAATGCTGAGAATTGATAATGCTCTGGCCCTGCAAGAAATCTGAGGTATCTTCTGCAGCTGTGTCTGATAGGGACATGCAGGTATGCCTCCTTGAGGTCCAGAGAAATCAGCCAAGACCCCTTGCCCAGCATGGGAAGGAGTTGCTGTAGAGTCAGCATTTTGAACTTTGGTACTATGAGAAAGGTGTTTAATGCGGACAAGTCCAGTATTGGTCTCCATTGAGATTCTTTTCTTGGAACCAGGAACAGTCTTGAGTAAAACCCCTGGTCTTGTTCTTGTTGTGGAACTCTTTCTATTGCTTTCATCCGAGTCAGCAGAGTGATTTGCTTGATAGCCTCTGCCCTCTGGTTTTGTGGTAGGTTTGGCATGCCTTGTTTTCTTGGTAAGGTATGAAAATGAAACCTGTACCCTCGGTCTATAATGTCCAAAATCCATTTGTCCTTTGTCAGTCTGTGCCAGTTTTCTGCAAACAGAGATAATTTCCCGCCTAAGGGAGCTTCTATTTGTTCCCTGGTAGGCGGTAGTAGAGGAAAGTCATTGAGATTGTGGTTGTGGGGCAGGTGAAACCCCTGCGTCACTTCTTTGGTTTCCTGGCTGCCATTGTCGACCCCTATAAGGGCCTCTGTATTGGCCTCTTCCTCGGCCACGTCTGTTCTTACCCCTTTGAAACTTTTCTGTATTAGGAAAGGACCAGTTTTTAGAAGGCCAATTCCTACTGAATCTGGGGGGTTGAACTTGGAGGAAATCTTTCACCGTCTGAACTGATTTTGCTTTTTCTTCGATGGTCTTTAACACATCCTTAGCATTTGCACCAAAAAGCTTGTTCTTTTCCAAAGGTGCATCCAGAAGTTTTGCTTTTACATGATCTGGTAGAGGTTGATCTTTTAACCAAGCATGTCTACGAATGACTGCCCCTGTCATAGCTGCCCTACATGAAGCTTCCAGTGCATCATACCCACACTGCAGGAAGTGGTTGCTTACTTGCTGAGTGTTATGTACCGCTTCCTGCAAAGTCTTCATGTCTAAAGGATCAGGAGTGGCTAGAGTTTTTTGTAAATCTTCTAAAAGGTAATCCTGATATTGTAACATATGAAAAAGGCAATTTAAAGCTCTCATAGATAAGGTAGTGGAGGTGTAAACTTTTTTACCCCATCTCTCTAAAGACCTGGCCTCCCTGTTGGAGGGCAAAGGATTTTTAGAGGTGGAGGCTGAAACTCCTTTAGGCCCCTGTGAAATAGTTTCCAAATCAGCAGAATGGGCCCTGAATAAATGGGAATGAGTTTCTGGGACTCTGTAATACCTGTCAGGCTTGGCTGGAGCAGGAGGAAGAGAATCAGGGGTAGCACTAGAGTCAGAATATAGATCATCCAGAACATCAAGTACAGGAGGAATAGCTAAGGGCCTGTGCTGGGGCTTCTTAAGGAAAGTCCTCAGGCGTTTCCTAGAATCAGAGTATTCCTGGCCTTGACGCTTGAAATGTTCCCTCACGGTGTGCAAAACTTCCCCAAAAGAAATATCCTCAGGAGGGGAGGCCGAGGGGATGGAATCTTCTGCATCCGAGTCCTCATAGGTCTGGAAGAGCTCTTCCTGGCTATCAGAGTGGACAGAGCCCTCAGAGTCTTCATCTGAAGGAATAGGTTCAGAGGGTTCAACCCTGGGCCTTTTATCAGGAGGCTGGGATCCTCTCTCAGGATGGGCCTGTGAACCTCTAATCATGGAAATTAAGTCAGCAGCCATGGACATAATTTGTGTCTCTGGAGTAGGCTGAGGAAAGGATTTAGAAGTGATATGCTTTGTCTTGCTGGCTGCCTTAGCCCTAGTGTAGGCCTTAATAGACATGGCCATAGGAGGCCTGGCAGCTCCACGTGCAGGAGTGACCTTGTCTACAGCAATGGTCTCGGGCATTTCCTCGGTTTCGGTATCCGGAGGAAAATCGATAACTGGCATCGGAGTGATGTCCGGAATCGGAGTCGTCGGTAATGCGGTGTCTTCGGTTCGGAGTGGTGGAGAGACCGTCTCAGAGGGAACCGGAGCACTCCCGCTGGGTTTTGGCGTGGATTCGGTGGTAGACGCGGGCCGAGGATGTCGGTCCCGGTCTTTTCGCTTTTTGGGAGTTTGCGATGGAAGATCCGACGGCATGTTGTAAGCAAATTTATCGGCAAAAAAGTCTTCAGCGAACTCCGCCCGGCGCCTGAGAGTGCGCTTGTTGAAGCGAGCACAGGCTACACAGGCCGAGACGTCGTGGTCTGGGCCCAGGCAAGGAAGACAGTAAGAGTGGAAATCCTTATGAGGTATTTGTTTACCACAAGAAAGACAATTGTTAACTTTTTCAGTTAATTCTGACATCAGCTGAGGCAAGAAAAGGTCCCCAACGGGGTACTTAGCTTTTTTTGATGACTTCGGTATCGAAGAATACAGGAGCTGACCGACCGGCACTTGCGAACTGCTTCTGCTTCGGGCACCGCGCGGCAAGAAAGACTGAAGAAAATGGCGTCGGCTGATGCTTATGTACTCCAGCCGCTCTGACGTCGGAGAGAGATGCGACATCAGCCGACGTCGGACCCAGACTTTGGAATCCAGCCGACCGAGGGCTGCCTAAGGCAGGACAACCCACATGTTATGACTGCAGTTGCATTCTTGAAGGACATCCCTGTCTGCTGTGGGAGTCCATTTTTCCGTTCCTTCTAGACCTTATCCCAAAGGGCAGAAGGGTGGCAAAATGTGGTTCAAAAAGTCACAGAGGTTTTTTCAAGACACACAAGGTGATTCCTTCTCCAGAGGAGGAGGAAATAATGGTAGATGCTGCCCTAGAGGCAGAGGAGGCCCACAGAACCAGGGAGGCCGTGATTCCTTTCATGGTCATCCCTATCAGTGCTCCTGAAAGGAGGCCCAGCTGTGCGTCTCTGGAGCTAGTCGGGGGTCATATTTCTTTATACCCAGAAGCCTGGCACGATATCACTCAAGACAAGTGGGTATTAAAGATAATTACCAGAGGTTACCATTTTCCCTTCTCTTCTCCACCCCCTCAGATTAGGTGAATCCCAGATGTGCTACCCAGTCACAGGGATTCAGCAACTCTAGAAATTCAAAGGTTGCTCATAAAGAGAGTCGTCCAACCTATCCCCACAGACCAAGTAGGATTAGGGACTTACTCCAGATTCTTTTTGGTGCCAAAAAGAACAGGGGACTTAAGACCCATCTTGGGTCTCAGCAAATTGAACGAATCTGTACAGAACTCCAAGTTCTGAATGGTCACCTTACAGTTGATACTCCCGTTGTTAGAGAAAGACATTTGGATGTGCTCCATAGACTTCCAAGATGCATACTACCATATCAAAATGGACAGGGCATTAAGGAGTCAGTTAAGCTTCTGGCCGGGCGCCAGTCATTATCAGTTTCGCGCCCTGCCCTTTGGTCTCACCACAGCCCCGGGGTGTTCACCAAATGCATGGCAGTGGTTACGGCTCACTTGAGACATCAGGGACTCCAAGTGTTTCCGTACCTGGATGACTGGCTCCTGACTGCCACCACCAGGCATCTACTGTTACAGGCCAGGGACGCTACCATTTCAACTTCATGCAGTTAGGGATTATAGTAAATTGGCAAAAATCTGCATTATTGCCCTCTCAGCATGTGAATTTTATTGGTGCTGAAATAAACACCATCTCAATGAGGGCTTACCTTCCATAGAAAGAATTCAGAACCTCAGGGAACAAGTTTTGAGCTTACTTCCTCTAAGGAAAGTGAAAGCAAAGATGGTGTTCAAGTTGTTAGGGACAATGGCTTCTGCAATAGCATTAGTTCCATTAGCCAGACTGCATATGAGGGCCCTCCAGTGGTTACGTTTTACCCAATGGGTCACTGCAGTATCTATCTCTTTCTTACCCCATCCTGATAATAGATTTGTTCAAACAGGATTTCACTGGTGGAACCAGACCAGCAATCTAAACACAAGCAGACCGTTTGTTCCTCCCCCCCTGTTGCCACTGTGACCACGGATGCCTCCCAGATAGGGTGGGGTGGCATTATCTAGGGAGAACAGTTCAAGACACGTGGCAGGAACATGAGGCTCATTTGCATATCATCTTGGAGATGACAGCAGTGCTTTTGGCGTTGCAAGCACTTCACAGCTTTCTCCCTCTAGGGACGATTGCAATCCACTCGGACAATTTGTCGGTGGTGTGGTACATAAACAAACAAGGAGGGACCAAATCTTACTCCCTCTGCAGAGAAGCCCTTCGAGTGTAGGAGTGGCAGTGTCTTCCCAGTGCTTTCTGATTGTAACGCACATCCCAGGGAAATCCAATGTGATAGCTGACAGGCTCATCAGGGCTATTCTGATGCCTCACGAGTGGTCTCTGAACACATACATTGCGGAACAAATTTTTTGCAAATGGGGTTAGCCTTGCTGCAATTTATTTGCCACCCCTCTCAATGCCAAATGCAGCAGCTACTTCACCCGGATTCCCCCGGAAGGGGAAACACCAAGAGATGTACTCGTTCACGATTGGCCCTCAGGACTTCTCTATGCTTTCCCTCCTTTCCCCCTCACATTGAAGGTGATTCAGAAAGCAATATCCTTGGGAAGCAAAATGATCCTAATTGCTCCTTACTGGCCTCAACATATTTGGTTCCCCTTTCTCAGACCTCATCTAATGGATGAACCGTGGATTCTGGACCCAGTGCCAGATTTGCTGACGCACATGTCAGGGGTGTTCCATCCCTCTCACAATACCCTCAAGTTGACAGCTTGGCTGCTCCAATTCCATCCCTAGTCAGGCTTCATGACTTTTCTCCTGAGGTTGTACACATTCTGACATCCTCTCACAAACCTTCTACCAGAAAGACTTACACCAGTAAATGGAAAAGATTCTCCTTTTGGGCCTGTGAGAGAAACCTCAATCCTTACACAGCTCCCATTTCTGCCATGTTAGACTTCCTTTCTCAGTTATTCCACCAAGGCTCAGCAGCTGCCACTATTAAAGTTCAATTGGCAGATATTTCCACCTTTCATTTGGCTAATGAACCTAATCTTATGGCTCATAGACTGTGTAGAGCTTTCTTTAAAGGGACCATCTTGTTAAGACTCCCAGTCATGGATCCATTGGCACCATGGGATTTGAACTTTGTTCTCCATAGACTTAAGTCAAGCCCTTTTGAACCTTCAGCAACATGTAACCTTAAGTTCTTATCTTGGAAAACTATATTTTTAGTGGCTATCACTTCTGCAAGAAGGGTCTCTGAACTGCAAGCTCTTTCCATTAAGCCCCCTTATTTGGTGTTTCGCAAAGATGGGGTCTCATTACGGACAAAACCCCTCCTTTATTCCTAAGGTTTCTTCTCAGGCCAATATTAATCAGTTCATTGAATTACCTGTTTTCTTCCCTAATTTTTCTAACAAGGCAGAGTACAAATTTCACCAACTGGATGTGCATAGACAATTGCGTTTTTATCTGGATAGAACTAAAGATTTCAGAAGGTCAGATCAATTGTTTGTTTCCTTTTCAGATACTAGGAAGGGCCTTCCAGTTTCTAAAGTCACATTATCTCACTGGATTTCCAGCTGCATTTCCTTTGTCTATTCATCCAGTGGCAAAGATCTTCCCTTCAAGGTGAAAGCTCATTCTACCAGGTCTGTGTATACCTTGGTAGCTTTTCAGGCTAAAATTCCAATAGATAACATTTGTGCTGCAGCAACATGGGCTTCACCTCATACATTCATTACTCACTACAAATTGGATATAGCTTCCAGGAACAGGTCTTCCTTTGGTTCCACAGTACTCAGGAACATTTTCCAATGAGCCACCCAAGGTGAAGGTGGTAGGGACGCTGTCCCAAGTGTAAGAATGAAGGCGAAATAGGACTACAGAACATAAAGAAGTTATGTACTTACCATAACGTTCGATGTTTGTAGTCCATCTCGCCCTTCATTCTTACAAACCCACTCTCCTGCCCCCTTGCTTGAGGACTTGAGGGTAGAGTGTCTACTGCCTTTTTGTTATGTTTGGTCCTTTCAATTTGGTTTGTTCTTTGTCTCTGTATGTTTCTCCTTGCAGCAAACAAGATCTGAGTTATGTTAGTGATGAATGATGGGATACCTCCTAGCCACGAGCCAACCAGAAGTTTTTGAGCTAGAGAATGGCAGAGCTGGAGCAGAGGTTCGGCTCCAATCCCAAGTGTAAGAATGAAGGGAGAGATGGACTACAAACATCGAACATTATGGTAAGTAAATAACTTCTTTTTTCCATCCCAGTAGGCCTTTTTCAGAAAACAGAGGCAACTAAATACATACCTGAATACACTTTGACAAACATCAAACCCATTTCAGTGATAAAGTACAGTTTTGTACCTACCATAAATGTAGATGTCCGAACAGGATAGCATCTGCAGTCCTAATCCTGACTGCAGATGCTATCCTGTTCGGACATCTACATTTGTGGTAGGTACAAAACTGTACTATGTCCTTCAAGGATGCATCTGCAGTCCTAACAAATGGGGTTGTCCTGTCATCAGGCAGCCCTTCGGTCGGCCAGATTCCAAAGTCTGGGTCTGGCCTCGGCTGGTGTCGCACTTCACCCGACGTCATCTCTGCTGGTCTTCGGGTATAAAGGCATCAGCCGACGCCATTTTCCTCAGTGTTTCTTGCCCCAGATGCCAGTTGCCCTCTTGGAAAACTAAATTTTGGGTAAATGCCAATGTTTCCAAAAAAAAGGTAGGCAAACACAAAAAATAAGCATGTATGTACATATATACAAACAAATACACCATAAGGGATCCCCCCAGCTAGCTATTAGGAGGGTAAATACCCTAGGAATGCCACAGAGGGGAAGGAGGGTGGGTAATCCTGACTGCAGATGCTATCCTGTTCGGACATCTACATTTATGGTAGGTACAAAACTGTACTATGTCCTTCAAGGATGCATCTGCAGTCCTAACAAATGGGTAGAATACCATAGCCAAACTAGGGGAGGAGGAAGTAGAATTATGGTGTAGTTAGGATCCCTTGCAATACAGCAGTGGCAAACCCTGCTCGGGATCTAGAGTATAGAGGTAAGTTATAATGCTTGGCAAATGTATGCACGGAGGTCCAAGTAGCCGCCTCAATAATGTCCTTGGTAGCCACTCCTCGTAAGAAAGCTGTGGTAGTGGCTGTAGCCCTTGTAGAGTGAGGTCTTATGTTCTGTGGAATTGGCTTTCCATGGTAGGAGTAACAGAATCTTATGCAATTTCCTATCCACTTGGAGATTGTCTGTTTGGAAATTGCTTTTCCTTCCCTTCCTGTTGCATAGGCTACTAGAAGCTGGTCAGTTTTTCTATTGCCCTTGGTTCTGTCCAGGTAGTAGTGCAACTGTCTATGTACATCCAAGGTATGCAGCAGTCTTTCCCCCCTGTTCTGTGGATTGGGAAAGAAGGTAGGTAGGTGGATTGCCTGGTTTAGAGACACTCTGGATACCACCTTAGGCATAAATGTAGGATTAGTTTGCATGGATACTCTATCTTGATGGAAGATTAGGAAGGGTTGTACTGCCATTAAGGCCTGTAGTTCTGAAACCCTTCTTGCTGAAGTAATTGCCAGTAGGAAAGCAGTTTTCCAGGATAGGTGTTGAAGATCTGCTGTTGCTGCTGGTTCGAATGGAGGGAGTGTCAATTTTTCTAGCACAAAGTTCAAGTCCCATGCTGGTAATGGTGGTTTCCTAGGAGGTTTTACATTCTTGATTCCTCTGAGGAACTGCCTGAGTATAGGATGTGAGAAGACAGGGGGATCGAAGCTGTATTCTGCAGAAATAGCTGATGCATGTATCTTGATGGAGAAATAGGACAGGCCTGTATGGAGAAGCTCTGCCAAATACTCCAGGATGTTGGCAATATCTATCTTGGACACATCTTTTCCTCTTTCAGTGCTCCAATTGACAAACCTTTTCCATTTCCCTGCATAGTTCCTTCTTGTAGAAGGTCTGCGGGCCTCCAGGATAATGTCTTTAACCCTTTGGGATAAATCTGGGTTAGTTGCTGTTATGTAATGTTCCAGGCAGTCAGTTGCAGCGTTTTTAGATTTGGATGCATGATGTTGTAGTCGTTCTGAGTTAACATCAAAGGCATCAGGGGTAGTGTCCACGTTCTCCCCCGAGACATGCTCCTCAGCAATGGATACCAGTGTTGTCTTGGCCAATTTGGAGCTATCAGAATTATCCTTGGACGCTCCTCTTTGATTTTCAGTAGTACCTTGTGCATCAAAGGAAGAGGTGGAAATGCATATGCTGTCAGGCCTTTCCAACTGAAGGATAGAGAGTCCACCTTCCATGCAAGTGTGTGGTATGTCCTTGTGCAGAATTTCTTGAGCTGGTGATTGAGTGGGGATGCGAATAGGTCTATTTGTGGCATTCCCCATTTCTGTGTGATGGCCTTGAAGATGTCCGGGTGTAGCATCCATTTCGTGAGCATCCGAGGTTGTTCTGCTTAACATGTCTGCTAGGATGTTTTCTTTTCCTGGTACAAATATTGCCTGTAACTGAATGTTGTAGCTCAGAGCCATATTCCATAGGTCCAGAGTCATTCGGCATAGGGGGTATGAATGAGTGCCTCCCTGTTTGTTGATGTACCACATGACTGTGGTGTTGTCTGTCCTTATCATCAAATGGCCTTCTTTGAGGAATGGTCTGAAATTCTGGATTGCTAGTTTTACTGCCAGCATTTCTTTTTGATTTATGTGCAGGTGCAGTTGATCTGGAGTCCATAATCCTTGTATGCATTTGTCCAGCATGTGGGCCCCCCAACCTAGGTCTGAGGCGTCCGTTGTGATGGTTTGGCTTGCTTGAAAGTTGTGGAAGGGCAAGCCTGGGTTTGACTGGCATGCTTGAGCCCCACCATAGGAACTCTTGTTTCAGGCATGGGATTAGTGGTATTTTGGTTTCTAAGCTGTGCCTGTGTTGAGACCATAAATTCTTTAGGTACCACTGTAGTTTTCTCATATGCAGTCTGGCATGGGGGACCAGGATTATGCATGATGCCATGAAGCCCAAGGCCTGCAGTACTTTCCTTGCTGTTAGTTTGTTCTGCTTTGTTAATGCCAAGAAGTAAAGAGGGAGTTGTTCTTGTTTTTCTGCAGTTAGGAATGCCATCTGTTTTACTGTGTCCAATTCTGCACCCAAGAATGTTCTTGTTTGGGATGGTATTAGTCTTGACTTTTTAAATTGACTGTGTATCCCAGAGCTTGTAGTAAGCAAATGACTCTTTGTAAGTCTTTTGTCAGCTTGCTTTTGTTGTCCGCTTGTATCAGGCAGTCGTCCAGATATGGATAAATTTGGATTCCTGTAGCCTGCAATGAGCGATTACTGATGCCAGGCATTTTGTGAATACTCTGGGCAGTAGATAAGCCAAAGGGCAATGCTGAGAATTGATAATGCTCTGATCCTGCAAGAAATCTGAGGTATCTTCTGCAATTTGGTCGTATGGGGACGTGCAGGTATGCCTCCTTGAGATCTAGAGTTACCAGCCAACACTCCTTGCCCAGCATGGGAAGAAGTTGCTGTAAGGTCAGCATTTTGAATTTTGGAACAATGATGAATGTGTTTAAGGCGGACAGGTCGAGAATAGGTCTCCAACTTTTCTCTTTTCTTGGTACTAGGAAGAGTCTGGAGTAGAATCCTTTGCCCTGTTCTGTTGGTGGTACTCTTTCCACAGCTCTCATCTTTGTTAATTGAGCTATCTGCTTTAGAGCTTCTGTTTTCTGATTTGGAGGTAGGTTTGGCATTCCTCTTTTTACTGGTAAGGTGTGGAAATGAAACCTGTAGCCTTGGTCTATAGTCTGCAAAATCCACTTGTCTTTTGTGATATAGTGCCAATTTTTTGAAAATAAGGCTAACTTTCCGCCTAAGGGTGCTGCTATTTGTTCCCTGGTAGGCGGTGTCAGAGCCAAGTCACTGTGATTGTCCTGTTGCAGTGGCAGTGGTTGTGTCTGTGCCTCGCTGGTTATTGCCTTGCCACTGGCGTCCTCTGTAGGCACCTCCTCTGGATTGGTTTCTGCCTCTGGAGCGTCTATTCCTGCCTCTCTGAGATTTAGAGGAGTCTGGAAAGGACCAATTTTTGGAAGGCCAGTTCCTGCTAAACCTTGGGGCTGAACCTGTAAGAAATCTTTAACTGTTTGTACAGATTTTGCCTTCTCTTCCATTTTCTTCATTACTTGCTGGGCAGGAGAACCAAATAGACTGGCCTTATCCATAGGAGCATCTAACAGCTTTGCTTTAACATGATCCGGCAAGACCTGTTCTTTCAACCATGCATGCCTTCTTATAACTGTGCCAGTCATGGCTGATCTAAATGAAGCCTCCAGTGCATCATAGCCACATTTTAAAGAATGGTTACTAACCTGCTGAATGTTATTCACCATTTCTAAAACATATTTCTTATCTAAGGAATCATCAGAGGACAGTTTCTTAGTTAACTGATCAAGCATAAACTCTTGGTATTGGATCATATGAAACTGACAGTTCAAAGCTCTAGCTGAGAGAGTAGCAGAGGTGTAAACTTTTACCCCATCTCTCTAAGGACCTGGATTCCCTTTCAGAAGGGAGAGGGTTTTTCTGAGGTCGGCTACTGCCTTAGGCCCCTGGGAGATAGTCTCAGGATCTGCAAGTGGGGCCTTGTATAGGTGGTGATGAGTGTCCGGTACCCTGTAAAACCTATCGGGTTTGGCAGGGGCTGGAGGTAAAGTATCAGGAGCAGTGCAAACATCATTAAATGCATCATCCACAACAGGAAGAACTGGAGGTATAGCTAAGGGCCTATGTTGCGGTAAGTGTAGAAAGGTCCTAAGCCTTTTTCTTGAATCTGAGAAATCTTGTCCCTGCCATTGGAATTGCTCTCTCATGGCATGTAAGGTTTCCCCAAAGGAAAATTCCTCTGGTGGAGATGCAGATGGAATAGATTCTTCAGCATCGGAATCTTCATAAGTAGAAAAAGGAGCCTCTGGATGGTCTGTAATGTCTGAATCATCAGAAGAATCATCTGAGGACACTGGCTCTGGGGGCTCTGCTCTAAGTCTCTTTTCAGGAGGCTGAGAGGCCCTGTCTGGGTGAGATTGGGATCCCCTTATTAAAGAGATGAGATCCTCTGCCAGAGTAAGCATTTGAGAACTGGAACTGGGCCTGTGTGAGGGGGGCTTAACAGGCACTGATTTAGCAGTTTTGGCTGCTTTAGCCCTGGCAAAGGCCTTAATAGAAATGGCTGCAGGAGGCCTAGCAGCACCACGTGCTGGGGTAGAGACATCCAAAGGGATGGTGTCCGATAATTCTAAAGGAACCACATTAGTAGGCAAAACTTCAGAGGCCGATTCAACTAGGGTAGCAGGGGCCTCGGTAGTAGTCATGGATTCGGCTGAAGATTGACCCGTTTGCTCGGTTTCGGCTGAAACCGAGACACTCGCGGTTTGCTTAACCGTGGTTTCGGCCGAAACCGCGGACCGCGAATGTCGGTCTTTTTCTTTGCGTTTTTTAACAATTTGAGAAGTCGGAGGATCCAACGGCATAATGTACGCAAAATCTGTGCCGAAAAACTGTTCAGCAAACTCCGACCGACGCCTAAGCGTTCGTCGGTTGAAGGAAGCACAGGCTAAACAGGCTGCTACGTCGTGGTCTGGGCCTAAACAAGGTAAGCAGTAAGAGTGGAAATCTTTATGAGGTATTTGTTTCCCACAAGTTAAACAGTTATTTACTTTTTCTGACATCGGCTGAGGCAAGAAAGAGTCCCCAACGGGGTACTTAGCTTTTTAGAAGTCTTCGAAGTAGTATTCGGTAGTAGTAATCTCTGGATCTGACCGACCGGCACTTGCGAACAGCTTCTGCTTCGGGCGCCACGCGGCAAGAAAGACTGAGGAAAATGGCGTCGGCTGATGCCTTTATACCTGAAGACCAGCGGAGATGACGTCGGGTGAAGTGCGACACCAGCCGAGGTCAGACCCAGACTTTGGAATCCGGCTGACCGAAGGGCTGCCTGACGACAGGACAACCCCATTTGTTAGGACTGCAGATGCATCCTTGAAGGACATAGTACAGTTTTGTACCTACCATAAATGTAGATGTCCGAACAGGATAGCATCTGCAGTCAGGATTAGGACTGCAGATGCATCCTTGAAGGACATCGTAGTGTTCTGCTTTGCCACAGAACAAACTGTCATAAAGTTTCATTTTTTGTGAAGCATTCCATTTAAATTCTCTAAAATCCAGCATGGCAAAATCTTATGCAAGTTTTCACATATATTTTGTCAGACATATTTAGAGACGCCACTATGTCCCTTTGGCTTAGCTTGGTGTAGATGGAAAATAATGCTGTTACGTTGGAGAATGTGATTTCACCAAACGGTTCAACTGTATTTGCGTAGTAGATATGATGTAATACTTTTACATGTAAGACCTGTGCGTGTCAGATTCAGCACTACCTAGTTAAACTCAGTTGAGGGAATAACTTTGTCTTAGGGCTATAAACGTTAAAAGCAATTGCTCAAACATTAGTAGAGCACCCTGTGGAGTTTAAAATGAAGGAAAACACCAAACAGCTGACTAGCTTACTTTTCATTGGTAATGAGGACATTGTTTTTTACACATCACAAGGTAACAACATAAACCGCAATTCCATAACCTTGCCTGGAAGGTAAGTGTATGGTAACAACACAGAACAGATGGCAAGATAGGTCCCTGGTGTAAAAGTGAAGGAAAACAAAGAAAACCAGAATTCATGCATATACAAGATAAACTAAATAAATAACTTTTCCTAAATGAGGGGAGTAGCAAGGGAGGAGCTGTCAAGTACAGCTGCTGAAAAGATTTTGCAGACATCTGGACTTCAAGGAAAATGACACAGAGATGGAATACTGATGACTTAGTGGCTGCCCATTATGCAAGGCACATTAAGGAAAAATACCAGTGTCTGAAATGCAAAATCAAAAGTGTAAGCACCTGACTGAGGAATCAGTTTAAAGGGACACTATAGGCTTTTCAAATCAAGATCCTTACCTTGGACTAAGAGTTAAAGATTGCTAACCTCTTTGTTAATTACCACCTCCTTTGTAATGTCACTATTTGTCCCTGCCCATGTATCATATGTACTTAAATAAGTCACAAATATCCTGTTCCATTCTCATTTTGACCCCCCCAAAAAAAGAGTACGTGTTCCATTTGATTTTTCTGTCCCACCTGGACTTCACATATTTTTCCTTCCTCCCTGTGCAATTTTCCTGGACCAGCAAATTGTTTTGTTTGACTCAAATAAAAATACATATGCAAATAAAAATAATCTATTCTGTTCTGAACTATAAGAAGTGGCTTGATATAGTTAAAATATTATACACCAAGTGTTTTACCCCTTTAGCTCTGCAGCCATTACTGAAATGGCTGTTAGCGCACCTTTGATATCTGCTGATCTCATTATCTAACGCTTTGCATTTGCGCTTTGGACAGCCACCACTTTACTTATATCTGAAAATGTCATCATCAGGAAGGTGCTTGTTTGAGTTGCTGTTGTACTATACTGCTGAAGTATTGCAGTACTCCTACAAATTCATTATGCATGAATGTGTGTGAAGCTGTAGTTACATGGATCTAGTGTTATGATTGTCTTGGGATCTTGCTTGACAATGAGAATTACAAATCTGGATAAGAAGCACCTGCTTGGCAACAGCTGAAGTTTGCTTTCCTACATCCAACAGTTTCAGCCTGCTACATTCACCTTTGGACTGACTTTTGCATGGCAGCTGAAAAATGATGTATTCTAGTTCCAGAAATGATCGCACCCAATTTCTATGTTTTTTTACAAATATATGGATCTTTCTCAACTGTTTAGAATTTTGTAGAATGTCCAGATTTTTGATTCATATTTTTTGTCTGCTTCTCTTAATTTTTTTTTTTTACTGAGAAATTATTGAGGATTCAAATTCATTAAATAATGGCAGACATTTCAGTTTGACTTTGCATCATTCAGAAAATATGTGTTAATGCAAAATCTGTCATTTTGTCCATTTTTTGAGTTTATCATCATAATAATTAAAATGTGTCCCTGATTTTGGACCATAATCTCCCATTATTTCTGGCTGTGCCCATAATTATTTGATAAAACGTTGAGGTATGCTATGATGAACATATCATAGCTGCAAGGTTTGCTGAAGGACTGTATTGCTGCTGTGGCATGCATTGCCTCAACAAATGTATAATAAATAAAAAGTAAACTGTTTCTTGGTATGTTCCCTACATGTATTCAAGCCATTATTTAAAAGTATTTTTTAATTAAATAACAAAAATTGAAAATTGCTGAATTACATTACAGCAATATGGCAGGGGTGCAAACACAGATCTAGTAAACATGCTATATTAGTTGCAGTGTGTTTCTGTAACACAGTACCATTCACATTTTCAGCAAATTAAAATTAGACTACACTGATCAAAGCTATTTTTTTCATGAATCTCTTATTGGTTTTAGACTGGATATACTGGCACACATGCTTTAATTCTTCTACTCATGCTAGTAAGAACAACTCTCTATGCAGTTTCAGCATATTTATCTTTATTTCAGACTGAAACTCTTTGTAAATTTGCAATGATTTCAACAGCCTCTGCTAGTGAGCAAACACAGTTTCTGCCTGGAAATAACAGAATACTATTTTTAAACTTACATAAAGTGGAATTACTTTGTCAGTGGAAATAATGAGGCACTGTTGTGTGATGTTTAAATTACTACTTCCAGTTAGAGAGTATTCCTATTTTCTGTATATGAATTGCTACATATTTCATATTTTTATGCCATCTTAGTGATTCTATACTCCTGTACCTCAGCTATAGCTGCATTTCTTCAGTAGCCTGTAACAGTCTCCTATAAATAAAGTATCATCTGTATTGACAACAACATACTAACTATAGTCTAAAATAATGTTATAGTATTGGGATCTCAAGCAATGTTGGGACACCAGCTTACAGAATTCTTCTTTGAGCAGCATGTGTGAACAATCTTTTATGCGAATGCCAGTGACATAAAAAGCTGCATGGAATGCCTGGCTAAAAGGGCATCAGCCAAGATAAGATAGTGCTTAGGAATAATTCCTCTCTTTGTCAAGGCATAATTATTAATATAAATAAATATTTGTATTGAAATAATTCCTCTAATAATCAAATGTCAGACAACAGATGCAAACTAGCTATAAGACTTTGCAGTGGTTTTTAGAATTGTTAGCTCAGCCACTGACACAGGCAAAAATAGAGTGGAAAGGTCACAGCAGCCTGAAACAAGGGTCACACACTGATGTACACTGATGTATTGTAACAACAGGAATAGCTCTTCTATTAGAAGTTGTATAAATCATGTATTAATCAGTACTTTTCTATTTCTATCAAAACATTCCTAAACTATATGTGTAAAGAATGCAAATAATGTACAATACTTGATTTGTAAAATGTACATATATGCCATTAATATCAAAGAATCAGGAAATGTATATTGTTCTATTTCACACATTATCCATAGAATGAATGACAGGAGCAGATGTTGTGCCTTGAATATACATGCTGCAAAGCTGCAGACTTTATATGAAGTTTTTATTAAGCTTTTGTATTGTACTAATTTGTGAGTTGCAAACTTTCATTAGTTCTGAATTATTCTAGAACAGTAATAATGTAAATATGAACTGTAACAATAATAAATAGCATTTCTCATTAGAAATGTGATAGACGATTAAGCAGTAAGAACATATGATGATAAAGCAAGCTGAAGAAAGGAATGCTGACTCTGTACTTGTCACTAAAAAAGGAAATAAACCTGTTATAGTAGTAACTTTTAAAATAGTCTGCTCACAAGCAATTTTAAATAGATGTGTAACCTGATTTGGACACAATGTATGTCTAAAGAGGCAGGGCTGTATCTTTCAAGATTGTATAAAAACCCTGTCCTCATCAGTAATCTTTGTCAGTCAGTAAACCAAACCAGATACAAGATGAAATAAACTGGACTGACCCTGGGATGCCTTGCTTTGCTAATCATTTATTCTTCTTTTTATTCTAACTGCCTGTATATTTTTTCCTCATAGGTGCAGTGCTTGTAGATACGTTTACAGTTAGTAAGGCACTCTTCCATATACCAAGAACATTCTGTGACTGTTTATGAATACCACAGCCTTTACTTCTAGAAATGTTTAAATTACTTCAGCCGATGGCACTAAAACTCTAGTAAATAAAATAAAAAAAACTTGGTAATAGAGAATGTGATACTGACTATGTCCTTTAACTGGAAATGTGGGCATATTTTACTATAACCATCTTCCATATAATACTAATACTGCACTGCCACCAAGCAAAACTTGTGAACATTATTTCTCAAGTGAGATACCTATGGAGTCATGTAGGAATGCCATTCCTCTGTGGTTTGTCCAAAGGAAGTCCCATCTGGTTTGTGGTCTGTTGGAGCAGTGCAATTTCCTTATGATTCTGTGCGATGGAAAATGTCTGCTCTCTAACTTTGGTGTTTAATAGTATTAATACATTTAGAGGTAACAGTTTAAGTATATAAGAATTAGCAGTTTGAAGTGTTCATCAAAGTCTTCAGTAGACAAACTATCTGTGCAGTTCTTGCTTTTTTTTTTGTCATTCCATCTTAGTTGTTAGTGTTAGTCTGACTATGTAAGACTGGGGTCGCTTACCTTCTCAGGATGTCATCAAATAATTTTAATATATTTGCAATTAGTATTTTATTTTTAAGTTTGTAGATTTACCCAGTTAACATGTTGTTAGTAATTTCAAACTGATATATAAGCTATCCAATTTTGTTTTCTAGCTTTTTCTGTTTTTTACCTATTAGTAATACTGTATCTTTTCTCAACTGGGATTGTTAGCTACTATGTATTCTTGAACCACAGTTTTTGGGAAGAATGTAAATACTCCATATACATCGATATAATTACAAAGACAATTCCCTTCATTGATGAATTAGTTTAAAGCATGACTGAACTGTGGTATAGATTTACTGGACATGTATTACCTTTTATTATCATTTTTAACTTTTGTTTTACCATTTAGGCATCTCAATTGAATTAAATTAAGTATTCCATTTCACTATCTTTGTCCTTGAAATTTTCTGTCCTCTTAATATCTGTACCCCTTTTCCTTGACTAAATTGTACACATCCTGAATAAACCCCCTTATTAATCTCAGAAAATGCTGATTATTAAGTAATAAAAGTGAAACCATCATTGGGGTATCCTAGATATGGATACCAGACGGCCTAAATGTTTGGCGATAGTGGTCAGAAAATGCATATCAGCCTTGAATAGAGGCATCTAATTAAGTTTGGATCATTGTCCGTACATTTATATCTAATTGGTTAATTCATTACTGTCCAAACAACCTGATTTTGCTTAAAATGTATTTTAAAGTCTTCCTAGTTTTGTAATAATAAATGTCTAGGCCAGCAATTCTTTTACTGACCGGAATGTAGTAATACTGTCTCATGCCAACAAGCATGAGGTGCTTAATATGATTCAATTTGCTTTAAACAACTTCCTGTTTAAAGAGCAAGAAGGCGTAATAGATTAAGCTGCCAATAAGGTCAAATCTAGGTCCTCTTAAATCCTGATGTCAGCTGGTATCTTTGTAAATATTATGTCTAACCTGGTTTATTGGTACTTTTATTAAAATTCCCACTTCTCTTCAGAACATATCTTCGTAGTGGGGATCTAGTTTGTTCAGGTCTTCTTCAGAAAGATGCATCTCTTGGCAAAAAAAAAAAAAAAAAAAAAAAAAAACAGTCATGTACAGCATCACTTTGGTGCATTATCTGCTTTCTGTAAACAGAAGCTGCATCCTCATGAATATTTTAAGAGAACATGGCAGGCCAGACAATTCTGTCTGTTCAGTTCAGGCCTGTATTTGACAATTACAGCCACTCACTTTACATCATTCATGGTAAACACCTGTAAACTATCACCTCCACTCATCAGAAAAGTAGACAGAACCCTGAAAAATAAGCATACCAAACAAATCTAGCAGCTCAGATTTATTAAGATATCTTTACACAATTAATCTCACCAGTAGCCCCACTCATAACCAGACTTTCTATGTGCCCCCACAAACCTTTTTACAACTAATCATTAAAATCTATCACAGTAGAAATATGGCACTTGTAATGAACTTAAAGCTTTGACTTCATCTGAAATTCCTTTCATCAGTCGGTATCAAGTTTAAGAGATTCCATTTAATTCCGTATTAGCTAAGATCACCACAAAACTTAATTTCTGACTTCATGTAATCTGCTAAGCCTGACAAAGAGAGTACTACAGTTTTAAGCCATAAACTACTATTTTATTCCATCCACTATTTTTACTGTTTATCAAGTTCATGTATAAAGTGGTCCTGGGGACTTTCCCAGAGATGAATAGATGTAAGGCAGGAATCTTCCTTGGATGTGATGCCAGGCTTTCACAAAGTATAATTATACATGAATGTGCATGTCTAAAGCCAAGTTAGCATACTTAGTAAAGCTACCTGCAAGTTTTTTTAAATGTGGGAAGAAATTAAAAACACAGGTAAAAACTTACAAAAACAAGAGGATAATGTCCAAATTCTGTATAGAAAGCACCATGGCCATGAGTCAGATAGAAGAAACAAGTACTACGAATCAGCAATGTCAACTTCTCATTCTTAATATTAATTACAAATTGCGAGATACTGAGGAAGCATAGCTCCATTTTGGCTAATACAACTATTGCTTCACAGCCATTCACCAGGTCAGTGATTCCTTCTTTGCACACACCCTTTTCCTTGAGTCTTATTGTATTCTTAGTTTCACTCATCAGTCATTGCACACCCTCACAAGTATGTAGGAATCTGTCAATATCCTTGCATCAAAAAGAAAATGTTCATTAAAGTAGTATGTTTGCATGAAGGGAGACCTTACAGACATATCAGTCCCATGTTTAAATTGCCTGCAGAGTCAACAGTGAACTGTGTCTTGCTCAAGATCTGTACAAGGTAAGATGAGTTTTTCCACTAAGGTATAAAGTTGCAGACAAACCCACACTAAAGACTTTCCGCATGTACTTTATTTTCTTTATATGAGAATCCATAAGGTCAATGCTTCACAGGGTAAATTAGAAAAAAACTTCAGTTAATTGCAAATATTGGATTACACTAATTTTATTATCAGAATTTATCAAGAGTTGCTATAACATTATAGGTTCATAGATTAGTACTAGGCTTACTGCCCTTGTGGGCCATTTTAAGCCTAGCCAGTTACCCCATGTGAGAATCAAACCCTGCACCTTGTGTCTGCAAGGTAAACACCTTAACCATTATGCCAACCTCCCTCATGTTCACATCTAAGATTTCACAAGTTAAACACATTAAGACTTGAACTCAGAACTTTCAGATTTCAAAGCCAGCGACATAACCACTTCACTACAGAGCTGCTTTACTGCACTGCACTCTGTCTACTGAATCACTGAAGTGTCACAAATTCTTTTCTTTATCAAGACTTCCTGTGCAACCTCTTGAGAATCACAGATACAGACTGCATCACTCATCTTTATCGGTAGCTACTCAGAATATAGAATTCCCTATATGATATCCTTAGCCTTTATGGGTTACCCTAGTAGAAGTAAAACCTTTCTTTTCTTTAAAAAGTCATACTGCAAAATCCGGATCAAGCCAGATAAGGTGAATGCCTGTATGAGCAGAGATTTTGTCCATTACATCTTTCAGATTTTTTAAACTGGCTGTCCATTAAAATGTGTTGTCATTAAGCATAGCTACTTCTGACTAAGAAGATTTGAACCTAATACCTAGTATTGATTTCCAGACTATAGTTCTTATATTTTTCATCCTCTAAAACAGAATAAAGGAAATAACCGATACCAAGAAATTTATAGCATCTGATCACTGTTTCTCCCCAAATACTCTTCTTTTTTAAATTTGGTTATAAAAAAAGAATAATAAATAAATAAAACAGAATTGGAAACAGTCGCACACCTTGTTGCTGGTTGTGATATACTAATGGCAGAAGGACTGTACACTGAAAGACATAATAATGTGGCAAGACTGTTGCACTGGGGATAGTGCAAACATTATAAAACACTGAAAAAATGAGCCATAAAGCATCATAGAAAATGATGGTCTACATCACATGGGATCACCCATTACAAACAGTTTAACAGAACTAGTGGTCCATGAAAAGATGACAAAAGTAGCACTGATCATTGAAATCACCACACCCAGTGACTACAGTGTCCTGCATACAGAGAAACACAAAGTCATAAAATATCAGAATTTGCAAGCAGAAATGAGAGCAATGTCGAAGAAAGATACCCAGACAGTTCCAATAGTCGTAGGAGCAATGGGTCTTATAAAAAAAGAATCTACAGTCATATTTAGATATGTTACCAATGCATGTAACGCCATACAAATTGCAGAAAGAGTCATTACTGGGCAAATTGCGGGTGCTGCGAAGACCACTTCTGGCTGACATCAAAGATCAAAACAATACTAATTTCATGAACTTTAATCATACTTTGACATAGGAATGGGGTATGGTATTAGAAACCTAAAAGGTTAGTTGAAAAGGAAAGCAAACTCTCCGCTAGGTAGACTTCTCACCAAAAAAATGGAAAAATAGATAGAAAGTAGTGAGATTTCCAGCCACGATGTGTATCTTCTTCTATTAGCTTAGATATTCAAGCAGCAGACACGATGTAAAAACCAATGCCAGTTTATTTAAGAAAATGATGAGCGCTTTCGCGTAGTACTAGCTATGCTTTTTCGGATAACTTTTACAAACAAAAATGCATTTAAATATCTAATGTGGCAGGATCTTCAACTAATAGCATCAATTATACAATTATATTAAAGTGCTAACATCAAGGACTCGTTAATTAGCATATCTTAATAAACTTGTTAGAATTGCTGACGTCTACCTATTGCGAAAGCCAACAATAAATGCAGATGGTTACAGCTAGCTGAATATAGCTCTGTTTTCTTCTATATATATATATATATATATATATATATATATATATATATATAGCTCTTTTTTTCTTCATATATAGTCAAACAATTTACAGGGCTATAATACTTATATAGGTGAATAAATATAAGTATATACGTGTGTATTCACAAATTAATATGCACAATTATAAAACAGTTACGTATTTTTAACTATATGATATTACTATATAACATTTTTATAATACTTCATATATATTGGTGACTGATACATAAATTGTTCTTAATTCTGAAAAATTAATAAACGTATAATGTATGCCCTACTCTAAAACCCTATTGAAGTTCATTTATTACATAATCATTTAAAATGCACATACATTATTTGCTTTCAAAATTAATATACATTAACTTCCTATTATACTTAAATTTATACTAAATTTATACTATCTCAAAAAGTATTCAAAAAATATATAAAAATCTAAAAATATGCATATAAATATACAGATATATAAATGAAGAAAACAAGTAAAGGCATATATATATCAGGTACTAGTGATATGTTTAGTGTTGTATCATAAATTGAGAATAGAAATATTCCATAATAGCACTTAGTACTGAAATAAAAAAAAAAAAAAAAAATATATATATATATATATATATATATATATGTGCCTGAGCAGTCGTAACAAAACAAGAAAATATGAAAATATATACAGACTTTCAGATAGAACACTACCTTGCTGTAAAAACAGTAAGCATGTCTAAACATTATCAACTAAATGGTCAGTGATAAACTATTATATATGGATAAAAAAATTTTTCTAAATCCAATTTAAATATACACAATTACTGGTGATGAATTGACATACTCCCTCTAATAAAATTTAATAGAATTTAATACATGGACTAATCCAAATAAATAAATGTTCACCAAAACATAATTTAGGGATAAATGTGTAAAAAATATAGAAGATATAGAAAATATATATATTCACTTTCTCCCCATTAATACTGGTTTAATGGAAAGATAGTTGTTAATACCAGGGGGTAAATGTGCTGCTAGTTTTATTATCCAATTGAGTTCTGCTAAAGCTAACTCATTTTCTGTGTTACCCCCTCTTCTATTGTATTGAACTAGTTGTAACACTCTAAAACTAAAACTATGAGTAGGACAATCCATGATGTGCCTTGCTAACGCATTTGTTTCATCTTTCTTGCGGATGTCATATTGGTGATTATATATACGATCACGTAATCTCCTTTTCGCGAGTCCTACATAGAAGGCTTGGCATGCCATACAAGTAGCTACGTATATAATGTTTGTAGTGTTGCAATTAGCATAAAAACAGGGCTAGAAAGTGTAATCTATATAAGGATGTTTATATGGTTGTATTTTTGAAATGTAGTTACATCTGTTACAATGGTAACATGGGTAAGTTCCCTGAGTCAAAAGTTTGCTCATTATTGTCTTGCCTTTATTATTTGTAACACAATGATCATTACATAGCATCAATTTTAAATTATCACTATTCCTATATTGAAATCTAGGTCTATTTCCTATAATATCCCTAATATGTGTATGCATAGTGAGAACATTCCAGTTGCTAGAAACAACTTGCCGTATGTTGTTAATCTTCTCTATTCCTGGTCCTATCAACCTTTGTATATGCTCGTTGACCTAAAGAGGATGTATTATGACCAATATGTGTGGGATGTAAATCACCCAGAACATCTTGTCTTATGCCTCTAACCATCTTAGAATCATATCCTCTATTCTTAAACAATACTTCCATAAAGTCCGCTTCCTTCTTCAAGTCATCCGACTCTACACACAATCTAGAAATCCTAGTGAATTGACTTCTCACTATGCCTTGAAAAGTGTGCCTAGGGTGCATACTATCGTATGTCAAAATGGCATTCTTCCAGACAGGTTTCCTATATAGTGAAGATGTAATAGTCCCTCTACATGTTAGTTTGAGCGTAACATCCAAAAAGTGTATCTCCTTAGGTGAATACTCTTTGGTAAACCTAAGGAAGTTGGTAGTAGTCTCCAGATACTCCAAGAATACATCAAACATATCTATGGAGCCTTCCCAAATGATGAGTATATCATCCACGAAACGTTTGTAATATCTGACTGACTTAAATAGCTCATGGTTAAACAAATATAGTTTCTCCCACCAATATACTACAAGATTGGTGTATGTATTCACACAGGGGGTGCCCATGGCCACCCCCCATTGTTGCAAATAATGTGAATCGCCAAATAAAAAAGCATTATTCGTCAGTATGATTTCTAATAGCTGACAGACAGAATATTTTAAGAGAACATGGCAGGCCAGACAATTCTGTCTGTTCAGTTCAGGCCTGTATTTGACAATTACAGCCACTCACTTTACATCATTCACGGTAAACACCTGTAAACTATCACCTCCACTCATCAGAAAAGTAGACAGAACCCTGAAAAATAAGCATACCAAACACATCTAGCAACTCAGATTTATTAAGATATCTTTACACAATTAATCTCACCAGCAGCCCCACTCATAACCAGACTTTCTATGTGCCCCCCACAAACCTTTTTACAACTAATCATTAAAATCTATCACAGTAGAAATATGGCACTTGTAATGAACTTAAAACTTTGACTTCATCTGAAATTCCTTTCATCAGTCGGTATCAAGTTTAAGAGATTCCATTTAATTCTGTATTAGCTAAGATCACCACAAAACTTAATTTCTGACTTCATGTAATCTGCTAAGCCTGACAAAGAGAGTACTACAGTTTTAAGCCATAAACTACTATTTTATTCCATCCACTATTTTTACTGTTTATCAAGTTCATGTATAAAGTGGTCCTGGGGACTTTCCCAGAGATGAATAGATGTAAGGCAGGAATCTTCCTTGGATGTGATGCCAGGCTTTCACAAAGTATAATTATACATGAATGTGCATGTCTAAAGCCAAGTTAGCATACTTAGTAAAGCTACCTGCAAGTTTTTTTAAATGTGGGAAGAAATTAAAAACACAGGTAAAAACTTACAAAAACAAGAGGATAATGTCCAAATTCTGTATAGAAAGCACCATGGCCATGAGTCAGACAGAAGAAACAAGTACTACGAATCAGCAATGTTAACTTCTCATTCTTAATATTAATTACAAATTGCGAGATACTGAGGAAGCATAGCTCCATTTTGGCTAATACAACTATTGCTTCACAGCCATTCACCAGGTCAGTGATTCCTTCTTTGCACACACCCTTTTCCTTGAGTCTTATTGTATTCTTAGTTTCACTCATCAGTCATTGCACACCCTCACAAGTATGTAGGAATCTGTCAATATCCTTGCATCAAAAAGAAAATGTTCATTAAAGTAGTATGTTTGCATGAAGGGAGACCTTACAGACATATCAGTCCCATGTTTAAATTGCCTGCAGAGTCAACAGTGAACTGTGTCTTGCTCAAGATCTGTACAAGGTAAGATGAGTTTTTCCACTAGGGTATAAAGTTGCAGACAAACCCACACTAAAGACTTTCCGCATGTACTTTATTTTCTTTATATGAAAATCCATAAGGTCAATGCTTCACAGGGTAAATTAGAAAAAAAACTTCAGTTAATTGCAAATATTGGATTACACTAATTTTATTATCAGAATTTATCAAGAGTTGCTATAACATTATAGGTTCATAGATTAGTACTAGGCTTACTGCCCTTGTGGGCCATTTTAAGCCTAGCCAGTTACCCCATGAGAGAATCAAACCCTGCACCTTGTGTCTGCAAGGTAAACACCTTAACCATTATGCCAACCTCCCTCATGTTCACATCTAAGATTCCACAAGTTAAACACATTAAGACTTGAACTCAGAACCTTCAGATTTCAAAGCCAGCGACATAACCACTTCACTACAGAGCTGCTTTACTGCACTGCACTCTGTCTACTGAATCAATGAAGTGTCACAAATTCTTTTCTTTATCAAGACTTCCTGTGCAACCTCTTGAGAATCATAGATACAGACTGCATCACTCATCTTTATCGGTAGCTACTCAGAATATAGAATTCCCTATATGATATCCTTAGCCTTTATGGGTTACCCTAGTAGAAGTAAAACCTTTCTTTTCTTTAAAAAGTCATACTGCAAAATCTTGATCAAGCCAGATAAGATGAATGCCTGTATGAGCAGAGATTTTGTCCATTACATCTTTCAGATTTTTTAAACTGGCTGTCCATTAAAATGTGTTGTCATTAAGCATAGCTACTTCTGACTAAGAAGATTTGAACCTAATACCTAGTATTGATTTCCAGACTATAGTTCTTATATTTTTCATCCTCTAAAACAGAATAAAGGAAATAACCGATACCAAGAAATTTATAGCATCTGATCACTGTTTCTCCCCAAATACTCTTCTTTTTTAAATTTGGTTATAAAAAAAGAATAATAAATAAATAAAACAGAATTGGAAACAGTCGCACACCTTGTTGCTGGTTGTGATATACTAATGGCAGAAGGACTGTACACTGAAAGACATAATAATGTGGCAAGACTGTTGCACTGGGGATAGTGCAAACATTATAAAACACTGAAAAATGAGCCATAAAGCATCATAGAAAATGATGGTCTACATCACATGGGATCACCCATTACAAACAGTTTAACAGAACTAGTGGTCCATGAAAAGATGACAAAGGTAGCACTGATCATTGAAATCACCACACCCAGTGACTACAGTGTCCTGCATACAGAGAAACACAAAGTCATAAAATATCAGAATTTGCAAGCAGAAATGAGAGCAATGTCGAAGAAAGATACCCAGACAGTTCCAATAGTCGTAGGAGCAATGGGTCTTATAAAAAAAGAATCTACAGTCATATTTAGATATGTTACCAATGCATGTAACGCCATACAAATTGCAGAAAGAGTCATTACTGGGCACATTGCGGGTGCTGCGAAGACCACTTCTGGCTGACATCAAAGATCAAAACAATACTAATTTCATGAACTTTAATCATACTTTGACATAGGAATGGGGTATGGTATTAGAAACCTAAAAGGTTAGTTGAAAAGGAAAGCAAACTCTCTGCTAGGTAGACTTCTCACCAAAAAAACGGAAAGATAGATAGAAAGTAGTGAGACTTCTAGCCACGATGTGTATCTTCTTCTATTAGCTTAGATATTCAAGCAGCAGACACGATGTAAAAACCAATGCCAGTTTATTTAAGAAAATGATGAGCGCTTTCGCGTAGTACTAGCTATGCTTTTTCGGATAACTTTTACAAACAAAAAATGCATTTAAATATCTAATGTGGCAGGATCTTCAACTAATAGCATCAATTATACAATTATATTAAAGTGCTAACATCAAGGACTCGTTAATTAGCATACCTTAATAAACTTGTTAGAATTGCTGACGTCTACCTATTGCGAAAGCCAACAATAAATGCAGATGGTTACAGCTAGCTGAATATAGCTCTGTTTTCTTATATATATATATATATATAGCTCAAACAATTTACAGGGCTATAATACTTATATAGGTGAATAAATATAAGTATATACGTGCGTATTCACAAATTAATATGCACAATTATAAAACAGTTACGTATTTTTAACTATATGATATTACTATATAACATTTCTATAATACTTCATATACATTGGTGACTGATACATAAATTGTTCTTAATTCTGAAAAATTAATAAACGTATAATGTATGCCCTACTCTAAAACCCTATTGAAGTTCATTTATTACATAATCATTTAAAATGCACATACATTATTTGCTTTCAAAATTAATATACATTAACTTCCTATTATACTTAAATTTATACTAAATTTATACTATCTCAAAAAGTATTCAAAAAATATATAAAAATCTAAAAATATGCATATAAATATACAGATATATAAATGAAGAAAACAAGTAAAGGCATATATATATCAGGTACTAGTGATATGTTTAGTGTTGTATCATAAATTGAGAATAGAAATATTCCATAATAGCACTTAGTACTGAAATAAAAAAAAAAAAAAAAATATATATATATATATATATATATATATATATATATATGTGCCTGAGCAGTCGTAACAAAACAAGAAAATATGAAAATATATACAGACTTTCAGATAGAACACTACCTTGCTGTAAAAACAGTAAGCATGTCTAAACATTATCAACTAAATGGTCAGTGATAAACTATTATATATGGATAAAAAAAATTTTCTAAATCCAATTTAAATATATACAATTACTGGTGATGAATTGACATACTCCCTCTAATAAAATTTAATAGAATTTAATACATGGACTAATCCAAATAAATAAATGTTCACCAAAACATAATTTAGGGATAAATGTGTAAAAAATATAGAAGATATAGAAAATATATATATTCACTTTCTCCCCATTAATACTGGTTTAATGGAAAGATAGTTGTTAATACCAGGGGGTAAATATGCTGCTAGTTTTATTATCCAATTGAGTTCTGCTAAAGCTAACTCATTTTCTGTGTTACCCCCTCTTCTGTTGTATTGAACTAGTTGTAACACTCTAAAACTAAAACTATGAGTAGGACAATCCATGATGTGCCTTGCTAATGCATTTGTTTCATCTTTCTTGCGGATGTCATATTGGTGATTATATATACGATCATGTAATCTCCTTTTCGTGAGTCCTACATAGAAGGCTTGGCATGCCATACAAGTAGCTACGTATATAATATTTGTAGTGTTGCAATTAGCATAAAAACAGGGGTAGAAAGTGTAATCTATATAAGGATGTTTATATGGTTGTATTTTTGAAATGTAGTTACATCTGTTACAATGGTAACATGGGTAAGTTCCCTGAGTCAAAAGTTTGCTCATTATTGTCTTGCCTTTATTATTTGTAACACAATGATCATTACATAGCATCAATTTTAAATTATCACTATTCCTATATTGAAATCTAGGTCTATTTCCTATAATATCCCTAATATGTGTATGCATGGTGAGAACATTCCAGTTGCTAGAAACAACTTGCCGTATGTTGTTAATCTTCTCTATTCCTGGTCCTATCAACCTTTGTATATGCTCGTTGACCTAAAGAGGATGTATTATGACCAATGTGTGTGGGATGTAAATCACCCAGAACATCTTGTCTTATGCCTCTAACCATCTTAGAATCATATCCTCTATTCTTAAACAATACTTCCATAAAGTCCGCTTCCTTCTTCAAGTCATCTGACTCTACACACAATCTAGAAATCCTAGTGAATTGACTTCTCACTATGCCTTGAAAAGTGTGCCTAGGGTGCATACTATCGTATGTCAAAATGGCATTCTTCCAGACAGGTTTCCTATATAGTGAAGATGTAATAGTCCCTCTACATGTTAGTTTGAGCGTAACATCCAAAAAGTGTATCTCCTTAGGTGAATACTCTTTGTTAAACCTAAGGAAGTTGGTAGTAGTCTCCAGATACTCCAAGAATACATCAAACATATCTATGGAGCCTTCCCAAATGATGAGTATATCATCCACGAAACGTTTGTAATATCTGACTGACTTAAATAGCTCATGGTTAAACAAATATAGTTTCTCCCACCAATATACTATGAGATTGGTGTATGTATTTGCACAGGGGGTGCCCATGGCCACCCCCCATTGTTGCAAATAATATGAATTGCCAAATAAAAAAGCATTATTCGTCAGTATGATTTCTAATAGCTGACAGACCAGTATATTTCTTGCATTGGTGAATGAAGTTTCCTTAGCCAAGAGTTCTCTGACATATTGTACACCTACGTCATTAGGAATTGATGTAAATAAACTTTCTACATCTAATGTAACTAGAAAGTACTGTGGTGATGCTAGATCAAGTTGTACTGATTTTAAACTCTCTAATAGATGATGTGTATCCTTTAGGATGGATGGAAACTTGTTCACTACAGGTCGTAGAATGCTTTCCAAAAAGGTGGATATGTGTGAAGTTACCCAACCACCACCCGATACAATAGGTCTCATCGGGATGGGATAGATATGTTTGTGTATCTTGGGTATACCTTTAATAATAGGTATTACAGGATGCTGTATTAAAAGGTATTCAAATAACTCTACCCTTATTTGTCGGCACATCAAAAGGTCTTGTAGGGTATCCTTCACTGTCTGTATAATACTCAGTACTTCATTATAATTTATACTTTTGTAGGTAATGCTATCAGATAACATATTGTTCATATTAATAACATAATCTAAAGTGTCCAAAATCACAACCCCCCCCCCCCTTATCAGCTGGTTTCACAACAACTGCTGAATTAGTTTTAAGATTAGTCAGAGACTTAGATTCTGAACTGGTGAGATTATAATATCTCCCTTTCTTGTTCATGGTAGAAAACAGTGTATAATAGTCTCTTTCACAAAGTTTAAGAAAACACTCTACAGGTGGAGGCACAGGCAGTAAAAAAGTGCTCTTATTTTTAAAAGGTATTGACAATACATTCACATAAAAGGTTTGGAGAAATTAAGCAGGGGATTATGGTGGAATGAGCAATGCACAAATTGATTATCTGACATGCATGGAATAGACTACCAACATATATATATATATATATATATATATATATATATATATATATATATATATATATATATATATATATATATATATATATATATATAAATACCAAAACTCAGGAAAACTGTCCACAGTCTTTGAGGCAAAACTTCACTCTATAACAAATAAAATACCTCAGAAGCTGGCAAAATAAAGATACTGAGACCAGTAGTTCAAATTAGAAAATCCTTTCTTCATTAAAAACTACTTCAATACAAATAATCCACAAGATAAAATCCAAAACAGTCTGAAAAATATGAAAATATTAAGCACTTTTGTTCGTTAAAATAGTGTTAACCAGTCGAACTTCATCAGAGTGGAATATTTGTATTAAAGTAGTTTTTAATGAAGAAAGGCTTTTCTAATTTGAACTATTGGTCTCAGTCTCCTTATTTTGCCAGCTTCCGAGGCATTTTATTTGATATGTATATATATATATATATATATATATATATATATATATATAGGCCCTCAAGGCTTTTATAGTCTGAATAAAACTTTGTCTACCACCATAGTGTTTTTTTTAGGCAGTGTCAGTCCTTAACAAAACTAAATGCAGATGACAAAGGTATTGCTGCTCAATGCTACTAACCTTAATAAAAAATCCACTTTCTGTAAACAGTCTTTTCTTGGAAAATAGATAATATGCATCATCACATAGACTTCGTTCAAGACCATTTATAGTACCTTAATGCAAGATTTCAACACCCACCACACGTTATTGCCTGTGACACTTCATAAAGACCCTAAAGGTGGTGATGTATCTCTATATTTATAAAAAAAAACACCTTCAGACTAGTTAAACAAGATAATGTCAAACTTCTCCACATCCAACTTACCATTAACAAGACTCCTTATCAAATCATAGCTAATGATAGGATTTCATGTCCCCAGCCCATAACTCCATATATCCTCTAATATGTATACCCAGAGATCTCTGGACTTTATTAATACAAACTCTTTGGGCCAGTTAGTCATTAGAAAAAGAGAAACACTATAAGCTTTTGGTGAACACACTTGCAAAACCTTGCAATTCAAACTCAGTGTGTAGGAAGAATCCACACAATGATCAGTGGTGGCATCAGGTTCTTTTAAAAGTGTTTTCTAAACTCTGTAGATTTGGACAAAAAACTATCTTTTTATGAATTGCAATTGGCCCTGCATGTGCAGCACATGGTTACTACCCAAGTCTGCCTGTGAGAATGCCCCAAGGACCATATATACTACATGCTATACTGGAAGTAATGCTGTCAATATACACAGAAAAAGTTTGCTACAGAATATAGCATACCAGACCTGCTGCCATATGTGTATCAAGGAGTACAGGCTGAGCAAACTATATGGTGTAACTGTAATGCTACAGTAATCAAAGGCAGGCAATGTCTGTGAATTCCTAAAAACATCAGCCTAATATTGGAATGGTAATATAGACCTGTATCATTGTTTAGTTCTGAAAAAGGCAAAGTTAGTTGTTAAATGAAATTATTTGTTCTTGTATAACACAATTATAATGTATTACACAGTGTACCTAATATAAAGCATTAAGCTATTTGCCAAATAAAAGGATTCTGAATTCCATCCGGGTCTCACTGACAGAAGGATCTGAAAAAAAAAAGTTGAAAGAGTTAATAGATGAAATCTACAAGGCCAATGATAAATTTATGTAACTTCTACTAGTCTAGTTACCAATAGCAAGTGAAATGAAGCCATGATACCTTGAGTGAAGTTTCAGTTCCACACAAGGAGCTTAGACAATGAGAAGACAAAACATCATAGTAGATGTGCTCAGCTGTTACTCTAGTAACTCCCCATTGGTGATGAAACAAGTATTATTTCTATAGTGGTGTCAGATCAACTGTAAAAAAAAAATAATAAAATAAAGTATCTTCCCATAGCTGCATTTTATATCAGTAACAATGTCAGAAAAATCAAGAAAGTTGTAACTTAAAAAAAAACAGGAAGTAGTATTTGCTAATTGTGCTATCTCAACAGAAGCATCTGACAGTCTGCATCCATTAGAAAACACAGTATTAGTTGCAAGAGCCACAGGAGAAGAAAAGTCAACTTTGGTGGGACTCAAACCTACAACCTTTGGATACCTTTCACCCTATTATTAGAAATGCAGTGTTCTATCCATTGTATCTCTGAGCCACTAATAAGCAAAGTAATTCATTGTGCCATAAAAATTACCTTCATGAATCACCCGCAGTACTCCTTCTCATGCAAACGTCTCAGCTGTCCCTGATTTTTGTCATTAAAAATGTCTCTCCTTCCTAATCCCACCAGCAACTATAAATTTAGGAAGAAAATGTTGCTGATGACATTTGATAAATAATGACAATAATCAGTTACAGACTTACTTTACTTCAGAAAATTATTTTGTAATTTGTATTGTCTAATTCTGTCAATCTTTCAAGTTAAGAGTGCAATTATTTTAAAAGTGTGCCTGATTATTTCAGGGTTTATCCCTAACTGTAAAGTTGTCATTGTCTACCCTGATAACATCCACTTTGAAACAACAGCTAATTATCAGCAGCTTAGCAATTCACAGCTGTAAAACCAGACAGCACTCTAGCTGTTTGTTTATGCATTGTTAGAAGTGTGGTTGTACTATACTGTCAGTATCTGCATATTCTTGAACTTTGCACAGTCTCAGCATAGTGGGATAAAAGACTGAAGAAAGCACAATGCAACCCGAGAAGCATATTGTGGGTGGTGTCATCCTACATAGCAGACAAAATTCTGTCTTCAACAGCATTTTTATTTATTTATTTATTTATTTATTTTTTATTTTGCTTTTGTTTATCGGGGTTGTCCAACTGGGTTTATTCAAAAAACACTTTTAAGTAGAAACCGTGGGAGAAAGCTCCAACATATTACAAACAGTTTAAACAGGCATACAGCAATATACGTAAACAGACATTAAATAATTTAAAGTAACGATTACACGTATATTTGCTAGATTATATTTACATGAAAAAATAGTCAGCTATTACATTATAAAAGATCCAAAAAAGGAGTGACCAGTTGGCATAAGCAACACCATAAGCTCCACACAGTATTTCCACGTTACAAAGTCTTTATTCCTTCACACAAGTTTAGCGCTTCCATCCCTTGTATAACACTCTGGGACTTCTTCAAAACTAATTAATACAATCAATGCCAGCTGGGCACTACTTTTTTGGATTATTGGGTTTTCACTAGTGCTCATTACAAATGGTGGTTTGTTTCAGACATTATAAAATATATTTATGCATTAGCAGATATTGAAACACTGAGTATTTGAAGAGGTGAATTACTGGATTTGTCAGATAGATAATAGATCATGTGATGAGTACTTACAAATTCAAATAAATGGAGGTGAGGGAAGGAAATAGGTAGGGAAGAAAATGTTAACATTGTAGTTAAGAGGTGGGGAGTAAAATAGGGGAAGAGACAATTATAAAAATTGCTATTCTAAGGTTTCTCCTCACAAAAGATGACTATAATATGAGTGACACTATTTATTTCACAAAATGTTTCAGCTCCTGCTATAAGTACTGTATGCTCTCCCACACTCCCATGATACTATCTAGGGATTCAAATGGAGAGATGATAAAATCAGCAAGCTGGAAATGAATTCATCCTCAAATCTTGGTGAGTACCTTCATGAGGTGGACCCTACTTTTACAAAATCTCACCAAGATGACGCCACTATATAGACTATTTTATATAGCATATATCATGGATCAGAAATAGGCTAAACAATAAAAAAGACAGCTGGGTGCAAAAATTCCAGAATAAAAAAAATACCTAATCCGGGTAGGTGCACTGGTGCCAGGACTGGAAAAAAATGGCAGTGTAGAACCCTCAAGACATGGAAACATTCCTACACTGGGGTCAGGCCAGGGTCAGGGGGACAATCCCCCTCACCCCTGTTGTAGAAAAAATTAGTAGTCCACAAAAAAAAACACAAAACCTGACAGATCAAAAAAGACCCATAAAGATGATGTAGTGGATTATTGAGAATAAGAAAGAAATTACCTTTTTTTGCAAGAAACATATTACTCACAGCAAACAGATTTCTGAACCACATGGTGGGGACACTTCAAGATAAGCAGGCCTGAGTGAAAAAGAGAAGAAAAAGACGGCTTGTTTTAATATAAAATTGCCGGAATAAATCAACCTTCTGCAACTTTATCTAGCTGAACATAATTTATCTGAAAAACAGTTAAATCAGCATTGGAAATGGAAAATTTACCAGAGTGCATGGATGCAGTAACTACCAAATCTAAACTATCAAATATAGTTACACCAGAAAAAAATACTGTGTCAAAAAGGCTAAAAACAAATAAAACTCAGCCAGAAACATCTAAACCTGCCCTTAGATCAAAGCAAGAACAAGCATTAACATTGAAAGACCTTAAAATGGCATTACAACCACTGCAACAAGAAATCCAAGGATTTGCACACAAACTAAGTACTTTCAGCTCAAGCATGGACCAAATTATGTTCAGATTAGAACAAAATGAAGCAAAAATCATGGACAATGAACTAAAACTACAAGAGATGCAGAAATCAATACAGGCTAGCGCAAAAAGTATTATAAAATTACAACAAAAATTTCTGGACATAGAAGCAAGAAACAGACAAAATAATCTCATTATCAGGGGAATGCCAGAATCAGTTGAAACCACTCAAATTAACACAGTTACAAAAGAAATACTAAGCACAGTACTGCAGGATAAAGAGCTTTTGGAGGACATACAAATTGAAAGAGCTCACAGATCCATAAGACGCTCAAGAAACATGGACTTCCCAAGACAAATATGTGTCAGGATCCTTAATTCAGCTCATGGACAATCAATATTATCTGCATGTAAAACCAAGAAAGCAATCACATGGAGAGGACACAAAATCACAATAAGCCTAGATCTTCCTCTTGAAATAAAGCATAATAGTCAGAAACTTAATAAATACTGTGCTTACCTTACTGGAAAAAAAATCCGCTTTCAGATGAAATATCCTGCTACACTAGTATTTCATCATAAAAATGAAAAAATATCAATAGATACACCAGAAGAAGCAAAAGCCACATTTCTCCATCTCTACAATATGAATCCAGCGTGAAAAAAGACAATCCACCTTTGCTGAAGCATTTGAATGATATAATCTTCTGTTTTAGGCTGAATCCTGTATATTTCAACTTTTTCTTGAGGTAAATACTTAAATATGTTTATTTTTCCACTTTGCTGAGTAGGCCGAGAGGTCTGTTAGCATGGTGATGTCCCATTACCAACAATTCCATGTTGCTACAATGTGTTTGCAATAACCTTTCACCTTTCAACTCATTTCATCATCTAAATGACCTAGGAGCCCCAGTGCATTACTGGGAATGGATCTAATATACTGACAGAATCTGTGCTAGAGAATGCTGAAGTTAATGCAGTTATTTTAAAGGGGCAATGCAGAATATTATTTCAAATAATGTGCTTGAACTTTTTAAACTGATGATTAGGTGGAATATAACATGTTCTTTCTCTTAATCTTAATTATTAGGTGAAACATTCCTATACTCATGTTTATACAAAGCTGTGAGATATACATAATGAAAAGACTGAAAATTATTATATTAGATAACAGCTGCATACTCATATATGCTGTGGCAAAATTACATTTATGATGATATGATGTTGGTCTTATACAAAAAAACAAATATGATATTTGATGAATGCCTTAAGGTAAAATATGCAATAGGAATGTGTACTTGTTTTATTTTTTTTTCTCTAGGAAAAGTGAACAGAGTTTACAAGATATTGTAGAATTTATATATACAGTTGAGGCATTTTTATTTTTTTTTATTTTTATTTTTATCTTTATTTTTATTAGGCTGTAATACTAAGCAAAATGCATGTATATATAGAGGAAAATAAAACTAAAAGTTAGATATTTGTAATACACATGTATTGAAGGCGAAAGATAGATGCAATATTATATTGTTAGAGTGGCGGCAGTACTGTTTAATACAGCCATTCTAGTATGTTTTTCTCTTCTCTTTTGGTGTTCATAGATCTAGCTCATACAAATATATTGCATTGTATTTTTTCTTTTTTCTTTAGTTTGTTTGTATTAGTCATGCATTTGCATGTAATTATAAAAGCAACTTATAACTTGGTATAGCTTAAAAACAAAATGACATAGGGTTGCTTTATTACTTTATATATATATATATATATATATATATATATATATATATATATATATATATTTGGGGGGGCTTTCAGGGCTTGTATAGAAGAATTAAGGACCTTATTTAGAGTTTTAGTATATTCCTTTGGTTTGGTTATAAGGCTATCCAAAATATTTTGATTACATTTACTAATATAATACATAGGTTTAAAATTGTAAAATATTTAAAATTGATTCTGAATACGGGTACAGGGAGGCTGCTATGCAGAGTTGATGCATATGGTTGTGTACATTTGGAAAATCGTAGGTAATTTTGACATCCCTCTGCTGTATAAGACTTACACCCAGACTCAGTCACAAAAATCCTTTGATTTTTAGAAGTTTTGTTTATCTAACATTACAGAGAGATGGGTGGTTAGGCACACAAAGGGGGGTAGGAGAATAGAAGTCACTATGTGGAAAATAGTAACACTAATACACAACAGTATATATTTATATTATTACATTGCTTATTGTGCTTTATTAACGCTAATCAAGAAATATTTTTACACTTTCAGAAATGATATCTTTAGATTCATGGAATGTTAAGGGAATTTCAGACAAAAGTAAATGGAATCTAGTCATGCATATTATATATCACAGTAAAACAATGATAACCTTTCTTCAAGAAACTCACCTGATCTCACAACTCTGGGACAGGGAGAGAAAAAGTAAATGGGTCAAGCATATAATAGCTGCTGGACACTATTCTACTTCCAGAGGGGTTGCTATCATTATAAACAAAGCCTATCAGGGAGAAATTGTTTCCATGAAGACTGACTTGAATGGTAGATGGGCTATGTTTCCCTCACATTTCCATAGCATAAATAAACCTTTACTCTTCCTAAATATAGTCCCTGCTCTAACCAACAAATGTTTATTTATCTAATCTTTAACTTACTTATTGAATTTTCAAATCATTTATATATAATCTTGAATGCAGTAATGGAACCTGACAAAGATAGATCCAATAAAGAAACCAAGCAACTGCATATCATAAATATAGCTCTTAGTGAATTACAAAATAATTTTGAGCTATTTGATCCATATGAGAATTTCCAACATGACGAATCAATATCCAGATATACCTTCTTTTCTACGTCTCATAAATCTTGGTCTACAATAGATGCCTTCCTAATCTCTCAGTTCTTTTGGTCATATAAGCTAAAATACAGCATTTCACCTAGATCTATCTCGGATCATTCTAAAATTAATATATTCATAAACCTGCTAAATTTCAGCCAAAACATATCTTATTTTAATAAGTGGACTTTAAACCCAAAAATTATTCAGAAACAAGAACTAGCTAAAGAGATAAACAGTATACTCACTCAATTAGATGAAGAAATCATAATTAGTCCAATACCTTATGATAAGCAATGGGAAGCTGCAAAAGCAGTTATTAGAGGTGTCATAATTCAAAAATCTGCCTGGTTTAAGAAAAAATATAATAATACTAAAACCATATTAGAATCACAAGCTGCGTCAGCAGAACTACAATTACAACAAAAATATTCAAAAGAATTAGAGGAAAAATGTATGGAATGGTAAAAACAACTACATAAGCATTACTTAAAAAATTTAACTTTTTTTAGAAAGCAGGTCTTTATATCAATACTCAGAATGGGCTCAAACACCGTCAAGATTTCTAGCCAGGCTAATAAATATTAAGAGTGGCCCACCAAAAATTAAAGAATTACATTATGAAGGACATAAATTTCAGGAAAACCAAGGCATATTAAATGTATTTGAGAACATATATAAAAGGATGTACAACATGCATTTACCACCCTCAAATGACAAATTGAATGAGTTATTTCAAAATTAAAAATTTCCACAAGTTACACAAGAACAACAAAAACTTTTAGGGGCACCACTACACCTAACAGAGATAAAAGAAGCAATAAAAAATCTCAAGCCAGGTAAATCTCCAGGACCTGATGGATTTATCTCTGAATTTTATAAAATATTCTCAGAACTGGTCTCTAAAATCCTACTTAAAGTATATAACTATATAATACAACATGAGATAACAGACTTGTATATAAATAATTCTAAGACCATCCTTCTACTTAAACTGAATTCTGTCCCGACGGATCCCACTAATTATAGACCAATAGCCCTCATAAATACTGACTTTAAAATCTTTGCTCAAATTTTAGCCAATAGGTTGAAGAATATACTTCCCTCTATTATATCACATAATCAGTTAGGTTTTATGGTACATAGGCAAACAAGTGATAACACTCTGTTACTAGACACAGCTATCAGATTACTAAAAACAGATAAACATCCCAAATACTTATTGCCGCAGATGCTAGCTTTTGACAGAGTAAATTTAAACTTTTTATTTAATGTTATGCCTTTATTTGGTTTTCCTAAAGAATTTATTAATAAAGTTAAGGTTTTATATCAGATGGCTTTAACTTCCATTCAGATTAACAATAATAAAACAAAACATATCCCCATTTCAAATGGCACGAGACAAAGGTGTCCACTTTCTTCTTACCTCTTTAATTTATACCTAGAACCCCTACTTCTTTATATATCCCAGAAATCTTTTCTACACATTCCAAAAGTATTAAATATTAACATTATATATTCGGCATTTGCTGACGACTTAAATATATACTTACAACTCCCCAGAACAGATCTTCCTAAAATACTGGCAGCCATTGAAAAATTCTCAGAGATTTCAAATTACAAACTAAATCCAAAGAAATCCCAACTTTTCCTACTAAATCCCATAGGACATATGCACTTTCACTTCCCAGAGAGCAAAATAAAGATAACTTAAGAACTAAAATACTTGGGGGTAATATATACTCACAATTTTAGTGAAATTATTAAAAATAACTTAACCCATACCTGGAATACTATTGAAAATTATATGAACAGACGGAAAAATATCAATATGTCTTTGTTAGCAAAAAGCAGTATAGTTAAGATGAACATGCTACCAAGAATTATTTTCCAAATGAACGTTACCTTCACGATTATACCACAAACATTTTTTTATATTCATGGAAAGAAGTATATCCAGATTTATTTGGTATCCTAAATCTACTTGAATCAAATATGAAAAGGTTATACTTCCTAAATCTAAAGGTGGGTTAGGGTTACCTGATTTTAAATTATACTACAGTATTATCCAGGCATACAGACTATGTCAAATCTTAAATTATGAATCAAACACAAACGTATGGTCCCCCTTATGGTCTAGAATTTGGTATGAACAAATGAAGACACTTGGGTGCAATTCTAGGGCTCTCCTATTCTTAAACTTACACCACAACTCTTGTTTATGTTAAGAATTTACATCCACTTATTAAACAAATGGTTTTAACTACTCAAAAGCTCTTTTCATCTGTACAATTATTAAATGCCCTCCTTCTACTGCAACCTATACACCTTAATCCTAATTTGCTACTAAATAATAAATTGATAAACTCGCAAGAGTATCCCTTAATAAGAGATATTACAGTATGAGAAATTTATAAATGGAAGGAATGTGATATTACACAATTACGAGAGCAATTAACTCTCCCAAAGAAATACGTAATTATTATGAACTCACTCAAATACCTTATAAACACTAAATTTCATACTGAAAGTTTTGATAAACAAGATACTTGTTTGTCCCAGTTAATTCTAAAAAATCTAACTACCAAGGGGAAAACAATCTCTAGAGTCTATAAACTTATAAATGATATAAAACATCAGAATTGTACTTTATTCTCCTCATACTGGCAGAAGAAAAACCCACAAATTACTGAACAAAATAAAAAAGATGCCATCGAAAACATGCGCAAATTCAGCCCGTTAAAAAAGTTATTCTACACCCAACTTATGATTAACAATAATGCATACTTTACCCCTCAAAAAATTAGTAAATTTAATAACAAATACTCACCTGAATGTCCTCACTGCAAGAAACAACCACCAAACATTCTACATGTTATCTGAGAATTTAATACAGTTCATAACTTATGGTGTTCACTAAGGGCAAGACTAGAGAAAATGGTCTACCAAAAAAGTACTTTATTCTGGGAAACAGTTATACTGCACATAAATATGAATAATCTTCCCAGAGTCTTACAGCATGTTCTCACCACCATATGTTCTCTAGTCAAATTCTATATTACAAATAATTGGACTATTGCAATCCCACTCACATGGGAAGGTTTTAGAAATGTAGCAATCAAATACATTGCCTCCCACAAGCTACAATATGTTACTAAGAAACGTAAATATTACCAAGAATATTGGGAATACTTATTAGATTTCATTCTCAAGAGGTAAAAATATTAAATCTAAAAGTGAAATATGCAATATATGTAAGAAAATCAATAAGGATATACTTAGAACCTTTTTAACATTGTCATTTTATAAATATTTGCATAGATAAGTTGATTAAAAAACCACATACCCTATATAAAGAGGTTTTAGTTTGACTTTCCCTAGTATATGTAATAATCAACTAATGGTACTGTTTTATTCTTCTTATGCAGAATATGTGGTTAGTACAAAAACTGGATTTTTGAAGTGACTTCTTTGTACATATTGTATATAGAATGTTATGCTTTGTTATATGTTGTGTGTGTATCTTATTGTATAATGTCTTATATGTTGTAACCTAAAAAACTGCAATAAAGAAATTTTTGAAAAAAAAAAAGAAATAAATTATACATTCTTACTATTATGCAAGAAGCCCTGAATTTATGAGGCCATTTCTTTCCATCTCACCCAATATCTTTATCATATTTGCTGTGACCTCATCTGAGTTTGCTTTCCCTGAGTTCATTTTCCTTAGTGCTGTTTTTACTTCTTCTATAGTAGGCTCCTCCACTTCTCTCACAGTAGGCTGTGCCTGGGCAGTACAGCTTTTGTGGGGTTTTCTTCATTCAGAAACTCTTGGAAGTATTCCTTCCATTTGCCTTTGATGTCCTGTGGACTGGTGAGCAGGTTGTTGCTGGCATCCCTTATGAAGTGTATATCTTTTTTATCATTCTCTCTCTTTGTCTTGCAACCTGATACAGTTTCTTTGTGCCCTCCATTGGTCACTTTCCAGAAGTTGGTAGAGTGCCTCTGATGCCTTATTCTTAGCCATTGCAAGTCTTCTCTTAACCTCTCTGTTAGCCAACTAGTATTCCTTCCTTGCCTATCTCCCACTTTTTCCTGCACTCTTTCTTTCTGTTGATGAGTTCCTGGGCTTCTGTATTCCACCAGGTTTCCTTATGTACCTTGTTTCCATACTTGGCTTGGGTACATATCTATTCTGTAGCCCTTACACATGCTGTTTTGAGGTGCTAAAGCCCTGATTAATTCCATGAACTGTTGTGCTTTCTCTCTGGTCAACTTCCAGGTCTTTACCCTGGTTTCTATTGACCTTAGAGCCTTCTCTGGCCACTGCTTGTGGCTATCTGTGGCAATGTGGCAACTAGTGGTTTATGCTATGGGCTGACTGTTTCACTGGGGATATATTTGCAATCACTGATTCTACCCCAGTGCCCTTTCTTCACTAGGAGGAAGTCTACCTGCGTTGCAAATTGTCAACTTCTGCATGTGATCTTGTGACTGTCTGTCTTTCTGAACCAGTGTTGGCTACCATCAAGCCATTTTCCAGACAGAAGTCTAGAAAGGCCTCTCCTTCTTTATTCCTGTTGCCTCACCCATGAGGACCCAGACGGCCACCAGATGCTGTTCCATCTGTCCTGATATTTGCATTTAGGTCACCCATTATCACATCAATTCATGTTGTCTTGCTTTATCTAGCAGGTCCTGTAGTTGTTTGAATGCACTCTTTTCCTCACTATGACAACCCTGCTCTGAGGCATAAGTTGAGATTATGAATACTGTTCTATCATTACACTGGAGTCTGATTGCCATGAGTCTGTCACTAATTCCTATGACATTCCTCACTATCTTCTGAAGGCTCTCCCTCATCACAATTCCCACACCATTTCTGGCCTGTCCTCCTCCTGAGAAGTAGACTCTGGATACCAAGCCAAGTGACTTTGCTGCACTTCTCTTCCATCTTGTCTCCTGGATACACAGGGTGTCCAGCTTCATGCTTACCATCATATCATCTACTTCCAAACTCTATCCTGTCTGAGAACTTACATTAAGTGTAGCAATTCTTAGTTCATCTTTTGCAGGTTGATTGGTTTTATGTCCAGCTTTCACTCAACAGAGATATCCCTGGTAACCCAAGTTCAGCAACCAAACACCAGCCAGCCAGTAGCTCATTGACCCAAGGCTGCTGGGCTTTATAGTGGGCACAAACTGGCCAATAGGTGCACATACACCCCTTCTACCTTTAGCATGGGCCCCAGGCATAGTTCGGAGTAGGCTGGTTCCTCAACCCACTTATCAGCAGTACTTACCCATGCCCATTTTGGCGACATTAGTTAACATGACAGAATCAACTACAGCCATATTTTTACATGAGGAACACTTTAACATTTATAGACCTTAATTTTATACAGTGCAAACCCTCCAAACTCAGTATGCTGATAGCGTCCCTGAAATGTTCATATTTGAGAAAGATGGCCACTTTAAACCTTCCCTTCAGCATTCCCCATGCACTGAAATTGGTTCTCCTCTGTCTCCACCACAGCTAAGACAGATTTAAAATATTGTACTTAAAAATTCTTGCAAGATAAAACAAAAGTTTTTTTTATTTATTTTATCTTTTAGTTTTTGAAGGATAAAGTCAAAACCAAGCAATTTTGGTTTTCTGAGTTGAAACCTCAATGATCAACAAGTTTTGCATACGTGCACATTTTAAGGGCATTATGCTGCATGTCTGCCATTACTGAATGAATGCATGCATTTTGGATTTAACAGAACGTATGATGTTTGGTGAAGGAGAGCTAAAGTAGCCAAAGGAAAAATATCTACATTGATGTGAATGGCTGTGGTCTAATTAACAAAGTTGCCAGACAGCTGATTGTATCCACTTACAGTATGCACTGAGATTTGTTACCCCTTTGCCCCAAAAGAGTTGAGTTGCATTCCTACAAATAATAGGCCATCAAAAATAGTAGGGGACAGGACAAAATTCAGGGAGGACTGTTAAATATTATTGTTATAAACATAAAAACGTGTTAGAAAAACATCTTTCTGCATTAGCATGCATTTTTGGAGCATTAATGTCGGGCATTATTGACAGACTTTAAGTAACTGTAATTTACTGTAAATATTCAAGTAAAAAAAAGGCAGGGCAAAATCCAGAACAGAGAAATCATCTATATAAATAAAAGGAACTTATTCAGAAACATATGAAGATATAACAAACAACTTTAATTAGACAAATGCATTTTCACATCAGATTCATCAAATATATACCTGATGAAGCTGATGTGAAAACGTGTCTATTTAATGAATCTAAGTTTTTTAATACCTTTGCATGGTGTCTGAATAAGTTCCCTTTTTTACATAGTTAATTTACTATAATGTACACTATTAATTTACTGTAATGTACACTATTGGAATTTCTGGCATCAGCTGAAGAACATGGACTGATCAGTAAAGCAGCACTGAAATTGCCTCCCCCTTTGCCCCATTCCGGCTGCATAGTGTACAAATCCAAGATTAATGGGGGCACAAAAAAAAAAAAGTTCTAGCTTGATTGCTGTTTTCCCACCTTTCCTGTTGCTAGAGTAGTCCGGATACAGATTTTGCTGTATTTAGGACTGTATTGTAGTTTTTGAGTTCCCCAGACCTTTCTGTGTTAGAGGGTAGCCTTTCAGCTTATCAGTGGGAGACACTGGGAGTGGTAAGCACTAAGTAGCCTATCTACCACATGAGGAGTGGTTTCTAGATCTGAAATTGTAGCTTATTAGTCATTTGGGCAGCTTTTCTAACCCTTTCAACTTTCTGCTTTAAAAAGTCATGTTTGTGCTGGTTTGCACTTGTTTAAGCTCCACGGATCCTGTTTTGACATCCTGCAGACTACAAGGGCAACAGAAAGGAGAAAGAGAGACTTTAAGTATCTGCATTTTGCTTTTTCTTGGTTACACTGTGTTTTGCACTTCATTTAAGTAATTTTTCATTTTATTGCATTTATTTTAACTGTATTTTGCTGTATTTAGCTTCACACTCAAGTGTGCTTGCCTGCACTATATTTTAAAAATTATTTTAATACCGTTTTAAGTGTTTTTGTGCAAAAAAAAAAGTTCTAGCTTGATTGCTGTTTTTCCACTTTTCCTGTTACTAGAGTAGTCCGGATACAGATTATGCTGTATTCAGGACTGTATTGCAGTTTCTGAGTTCCCCAGACCTTTCTGTGTTAGAGGGTAGCCTTTCAGCTTATCAGTGAAAGAGGTAAGCACTAGATAGCCTATCTATCACAAGAAGTGTGGTTTCTAGTTCTGAAATTGTAGCTTATTGGCGGTTTGGGCAGCTTTTCTATCCCTTTCAACTTTCTGCTTTAAAAACTCATGTTTGCATTGGGTTGCACTTGTTTAAGCTCCATGGATCCTGTTTTGGCATCCTGCAGACTATAAGGGCAACAGAAAGGAGAAAGAGAAAAAATTAAATATCTCCATTTTGTTTTTAATTGGTTATACTGCATTTTGCACTTCATTTAAGTATTTTTTCATGTTATTGCATTTATTTTAACTGTATTTTGCTGTATTTGGCTTCACATGCAAGTGTGCTTGCCTTAACTGTATTTTAAAAGTGATTTTAATACTGTTTTAAGGGTTCTTCTGCAAAAAAAAAAGTTCTAGCTTGATTGCTGTTTTCCCACCTTCCTTGTTACTAGAGTAGTCTGGATACAGATTTTTCTGTATTCAGGACTTTATTGTAGTTTCTGAGTTCCCCAGACCTTTCTGTGTTAGAGGGTAGCCTTTCAGTTTATCAGTGGGAGTGGTAAGCACTAGGTAGCCTATCTACCACAAGAGGAGTGGTTTTTAGTTCTGAAATTGCAGCTTATTGGCTGTTTGGGCAGTTTTTCTGTCCCTTTCAACTTTCTGCTTTAGAAACCTATGTTTGCACTGGTTTGCACAACGTGATCGCTAAGCTAGAGTAAACTATTACTGGTGCCAGAAAGTCTGCTCTTCAATTTTTCCCTTAGATCTTACTTGTTCTCTTCTCTCTAGCACTGTATCTAGCATATTCAGCTAGCACTTTTGCAAGGCTTCTTGTAGCAGTTATTGTTGCACACTTAAGTGCTACCAGCACTAAACATCCTATAAGGAAACAGCTCCAGTACTTATTAATAATGCCCATCCCTCCAGGCATGTCTAAAGGTCAGTTCCCTCTACTTTCTCCTATTAACCTGGTGAACTTGAGCATTTTGAAGCAGTGTAGCAATTGCCTCATGTACACAGACAGCCCTCTCCTCTTACTACCCAACAGCCAGACTTGTAAGAGATGCACCTATATATCTAAATTGGAAGCCATGCACTCTCTAGCCAAGACCGGAATAGCTGGTCAAGAGGAGATGGTCAAAACTTGCACCACACCACATACAACACATAGCCCTCCAAAACACCCACGACCACAGCCCACCTTGGCAGAGGCTCTCAACAGAAATCTACCCAAACAGCAGAAACCTCCAAGGCAGAAACACACCTGACCGCCACAACACAGCACAAATCCAAAGACACATACCTCACCTACACAGTGTGCCCCTCAACCTAAGCCCCTAAGGCAAAACAGCATGCCCAATACACTAATTATAGGAAATGTGATAGTGAGGCACACTGATGTCCCACTCACTAAGCTCAGTAAGGAGAAGGTAACAGTCAGCTGTGTGTCGGGTGCCAGGATCTGACACATGACACACACACTCAGGTCACTCCGCAACAAGTAAAAGTATGACTCTGTTATTGTCCATGTGGGTGTGAATGACCTGAGACATGCCTCCATCGACTACATGAAAAAAGACATGGAGGAGCTCTCAGATTATGTGGCCCAGGCAGGTATGAACCTAACCCTGAGCAGCATCCTACCATTGTCCAGAATGATACTGCAGTACAATCAGAAAATGATTGACTTTAATACTTGGCTAAGTTTCTGGTGCCATTTTAAGGGAATTCAGTATCTGTCTGCTTGGGAGGACAAGACTGACAGACCTCGATATTTTGCCAGAGATGGCCTCCGTCTGTCACCCCTGGGTTTTTGGATACTGGCTAAGGCTCTTGCCACCCCTATAGTGCCTTTTTTAGGATGTGTTCCAAAGACCAAAGTACCACTGTAACAGCTGTAAAGAAATGCAATCTGAGAGTCATGCTGCTCTATGCTAAGAGTCCAAATCTCAAAATGCACTCGCTCGAAGCCCTCCTCAAAATGGAGAACACTGACATCTGCGCTGTAAAAGAGACCTGGTTTAAAGCAACAGAAAGCAGCCCTGCACTACCAGGCTATAACTCTTTCCACACATTTAGGCCCTAGAACTTGGACCAAAGCTCCAAAGGCGGTGGTGTCTCCATATTCATTAAGGATATGCACACCTCCAGACTAGTAGCACAGCATAATGCATTGGAGATACGTCAGGTACAGCTAACATTGGGCAAGACAGCAATTCAGGTTGTAGCCTGCTATAGGTCTCCAACCATGTCCCAAGACTCTCACTCCATGTTCCTAAGCACCCTGGAAAATATTAGGGTCCAACCCAACACCCTCATACTGGGTGACTTTAACTATCCCTCCATTAACTGGGAAAACTATTCATGCAGCAATACACTTGCCCAACTTTTACTGAAATTTATTAATTCTAATGGCCTGGACCATCTCATTCTTACCCCCACTAGAGGGTGCAACATCCTTGACCTAGTTATTACCAACATGGGGGATCATTGCTCTATACCAGTAGTCAATTTCTCCCTGGTTAGATCCGACCACAAACTAATCACCATGGAAATCCACATACCACCCACACACACCCAAAAGTAACCACCATGAAAAACTTCTCCAAAGCTAACTTTGGGCTCCTAAAAACAGAGGTGGCTAACTTCATGGCACCCATGCAAATGGAGAATAGTTGCATGACTGCCATATCATAAACCAATGCACTGTACGAACACGTACATAAATGCATGGAAATAGCCATACCCAACAGAACCAAGATGCTCTCCTCCAAAAAAAGGAAGCCAATCTGGTGGTTCCCTGCCATTAACAAACTCTACAACAGAAGGAAGAAACTGTTGCAGAAAAAAGGTGAAGTCCCAAGACTGGAAAAACTCCCTCATTAGTCTCAACAAAAAGTTGAGATCCCTCATAAAATCCTCTAAAGCTAGCTATGAAGGCAGTATTGCAGCAGAAACTAAAGGCAACTACAAGGCCTTCTATGGCTATGTCAAGAATCTCCATGGCAACACCCAGATTTGCTCTGTGTTACTGCACAATGGTACCTCCTATACTGAGCCAACAGATACTGCCAACATACTGGAGACAGATTCATTGCCAACTTTACCCCTCCCCCAAAGAACCAATCACAATATCGGAAGAATGCTAGGCACCCAGCATTACTGCTGCACAGGTTAAAGCTGCATTGTCCAAGGCCAAGAATACAGCTTCCATGGGACCCAACAATATCCCTGGCATATTTCTGCATGAAATACAAAGTGAACTGGCACCACACCTGTGTGCCCTGTTCAGTCACAGCCTCACGTCAAGTTTTGTCCCTTCTGAATGGCGCACTGCTACAGTCATCCCTCTCCATAAAGGGGGAGTGACTACAGACCCTGGGAACTATCGCCCCATCAGCCTGATGAGTCTGATATGTAAGGCTATGGAATGCATCATCATGGACGTAATTAATAAGGATATAGGGAATCTCCAAACTCTGGACCCAACGCAGTTTGGTTTTGTGAAGGGCAGATCATGCCTGCTCAACCTGGTGGACTACTTTGAGTCCGTCACCAGAGCTGTGGATGAGGGGAATATGGTTCATACAGCCTACCTCGATCTGGCCAAGGCCTTTGATACCATTCCCCACTCAGGAATTATAGACAGACTCACCAAACTAGGTATCAACTCTTATATCACTAGATGGGTTGCAAATTGGCTCACAGATAGATCCCACAGTGTAAAAGTAGCAGACTCCAAGTCAGACTACCAACCAGTCATGAGTGGAGTCCCACAAGGATTGGTCCTGGGTCCTCTCCTAGTTGGCATCTACTTCTCAGAAGTCCAGGGCAACACAGGGGGACTCTGGCTGACCAAGTTCACAGACAGTTGCAAGCTGGGAGCCATTATTAACTCAAGTGATGCAGACATTCTTCAGAAAGGCCTCACTGAGACAAACAACTGGTGTCAAAGCCATGGCCTTAAGCTCAATGACAAAAAATGCATTGTCATCCCCTTTGGGAAAAACTAAATTCCCACAAACTATCACATCGATGGCAGTCCACTGAACACTGAAGGAGTTATAAGAGATCTGGGGACACAAGTTGACAGTAAACTCTCCTTCGACCACCACATTGTCACTGTAGTCAGAAAGTCCTTCTATGTGTTCATCTCACTACCAAGAGTTTTGCATCCAGGAAGAAAGAGGTTATCATCTATTTCTACTCTTCCCTCATTAGACCAATCATCGAGTTAATGCCCCATTTGGCATGTACCTCACTAGACACCTGCAACTGCTGGAGAGGCCACAAAAGTACCTCACAAAGAGGATTCTAGGCTTTAAACACTTTCCCTACATGAGCAGACTCAAAAAACTCCAGCTTTTCTCTGTCTCATATCGCCTACTAAGAGACGATCTCTGCTTGACTTACAAAGCCATGTCAGACCCAGCTCTGTTAGAAATGCTACAGCTAAAGAAATCCCAATCCCAAAGCACCACACACTCCAGAGACCTCAACCTCATTACCACAATCAACAAAACATGCTGAAAGGACAGGTTCATAACCCAGAGACTGCCCATGCTATAGAATAGACTTGCTATACATGCCAAGCAGAGCACCTCACTGACCCTCTTCAAGAGAAATCTTGATGAGTGGATGGGAAATAGGAAGTTCACCTGGGGATCACTCCAGTGGCTCTACTCAATAGAGGCACTGGGAACTAATGTTGAGTGGCACGGAGCAGGGCAATTCTATGGGTTAGGCTTGAACAAAGACCCCAAATCAGTGACAGCTGTCAAATATTTATCTTGTATACTTAAAGAGTTGCTAGAAAAATTGAAATTGCATTTACATGCATTTTCAAGGGATACAGAGTCTGCAAATGAAAACATCCACATTTAATGACTTGAACACTCAATGATTTGCCATAAAAAATACAAGCAACAGTTTTAAGTGGATCCAGGTTGATGGACATATAGACTAAAAAATGACTGTGTCCCCTAACAGGATGTGCTGAGAATTTCTGCTCCTGTGCTTCACTACATCCCCGCATGTCTCTTTTTCTTGGTACAAGAATTTTGGACAAAGATCTCCTAAGTGTAGACCTAGTAGCACATGATCTGGGTACTCAGGTTAACAGCATCCTGAACTTTGACCACTATGTATCCACAGTAGTAAGGAAATCCTTCTATGTGGCACATCTTATAAGTAAAGCATCACATCTAGATGTAAGGATGCTATAATTCCATTATACTCGGCCCTCATCAGACCAGTAACTGAGTGTAATGCTCCCTTTTGCATGTACCTCACCAGACACCTGCAAAAACTGGAGAGACCACAGAGGTTTCTCATCAAGAAATTTCAAAACAAGTCTTATGCAGAAAGACTGAAAGCCCAGTCACTGTATTTTATCTCCTACAGGTTGCTAAGAGGTAACCTGTGCCTGGCTTACAGGGCAGTCTCTGACTCAGTCCTGATGGAAATGGTATACATTCATAAATCAAACTGCATGAGGGTCACTCACTCCAAGGATCTTAACCTCTCCTCTGACATGAACAGGTCATGCTAGAGAGGTAGATACTGACACTTCTATGGAACAAGCTTCCAGTTCATGTGAAACAGAGCACCTCTCTGACCCTCTTCAAACTCATAGATCAATGGATGGGTGACCGCAAATTCACTCCTAGGGTGGCGTCCATGTCCCTTAGAGACAGAGGAAGTTGGTATTAACTATCATAGACCCTTACCTCTGCGAACTTCACTTACCTAGCCACTGAAAATTGGGGCAACTCATGATAAATATAGCTAGGCTTGTAAGGACTCTAGGGCCATTAGCCTAGTAACCTCCTATGACCTATGAACCATAGTAATGGGGAAAGAACAAAAATCATGGCCAGATGTTAAATAGTAGTCTTACAGCTTACAATGTTGACAGAATAACAGGATTTGCATCGCTATGCATTTTCTGATGAGTATGAAGGCTGAAACTCACGATATTCATACTTTATATAGAAAAGGAACAGGGAAAGATGTAAGGGCAAAATCAAGACATGCTGCCAAATTACACACCTGTGACTGCTATGTATAGCCAAGGTACATGCTACTTATCTCCAACAGACTCACAAATACACAGGGAAATTTAATGCTTTGATGAAGATGCCTTCACACACACACACACACACACACACACACACACACACACACACACACACACACCCCGATTCAGGGACGATGTTTAATTAATTTAAAGAGTCTTGCCAACAACATGTCTTTACCACAGAATAACAAGTAGGGAAATTTTATGTCTGTCAATAATGGGATATTTTTCAGTTCTTTGGCATGATGGACAGGTAAAAATTGTGAGACTTAAAAGTATGGACATTGTACAACATTCTGGAAACTGGAAAGCCATTGTCTGGAGGCATGCTGAACCAGTGTTTGGCATATGGCATCACAACTACAGTTGCATTGTTTTTGCAAATGGCCTTATAAAATGAAGCCACATCGGGAGTTACTACAGAGAAGCATGTCTGATCAAAACAGCGAAGGAAGACAGAAGAAATATAAAACAAAATAACCAGCATCAGCTAATGGCTTGGCATCACATTCATATTAACTAGAACAAGGAAAAGAGAAATATGTGGGTGGGCTTGAGAAAATTTATTACGTACCAGGGAATTAAGTGAGTGAATGCACAAGCTTAAAAATTAAGATCAGATGCAGTGTGTGTTTGTGTGTGTGTGTCTCTCTCTCTTTCTGTCACAATGGCTGACTTGTTTTAGTCTCCCATGAAGAAAATAAATCTGTATAGAAACTTGGATGTCAAAAACAGGTTCCACCAGCCTCTGCACTGACTTTTAAGGAGTACAAGACAGGGGCTGCCTACTTGATGTCAGTGGGTGGGCACATCAATTATGTGTGTTTTAGCAGAAGCAGAGGAAACATTACTGGGGTGATGTCACTTTGTCGGTGGGTTTAGCAGATAGCTTGAACCAAACTACTAACTCTTAATTGCCCTCCTGACGTAACAAATGCTTTTGTTTTTAATTTGTGATTTTTGTCTATAGTGAAGGAATTGCTTGCTGTAGACTAGCAAAATGGCTAATGTCAGAAGAACTGTACAAATTACTGAAGGAAAAGTACTCAGATTTTGTTTTTTGTTCAAGAGTGAAAAAACATGGATAACAGGTGTGTAGAAGTTGAGGAATTTGCTACTTTGCTAATGTATCCAGTTATTCTCCTTTGAAGGACAACTAAGGGACAAAGTGAACATGTTCTGCTTCCTAATGGATTTTGTTTCCTACCTGTCCATCTGACCAAAGAAATTAACAATTTAGGCATCGTAAACCATTTTTACGCTTTTAACCGTTTCCATTATATTGCTAGTGGCAAAACTAGCCATATTTCCTAAAACTTCAGTCTCACACCCTTGCAGCATTCCAAGAAGCCACCCATAATTCTGCAAGCCTAGTAGCTCAAAACATGCCCTCCAATGCTTTTTCTGCACACAAAACAGCCAATTTTCAATTATCTGCGCTTTATTTTAAAATATGCATGCCTTCCTGCCCTTCACCTTGCCTTCTGATGTCAATGTAACACCCCTGCCCAGGAGGTGGAACTTTGTTTTGAGCGATTAGTTGCAGAATGTTATTAGTTTCATGAAGGAACGCACTGCAGTTCCTCACAATCCCCATGGATTTTTAACTTAAAAGACTGACCTTGTTTTTTCCCCCCATGGTAAATTTTGTCATTATTTTAGTAAAATGTGTATGGGTCTGTTGGTGGGTCACACTATTTGTGTACGGGTCTGATGGTGGATCACACTGTTTGTGTATGGATCTGCTGGTGGATCACACTATTTGTGTACAAGTTTGTTAGTGGAACATGATGTTTTATTTTTTTTAATTGGCTGCACATATTTAAAAGTAAATGAATAAAAGTGCAGGCTGGTCCACATGTAATTGCAGTATTTATGCAAGGTTATGTGTGCAATCTGTTTTTTTCCCTCAAGTTCCAGGTACAAGGTACATGGTCATCTCTTTCAGATGTATATCTGCTTCCCCAATGGAACACTGGGGAAGCAGACACAGCAGCTGAAGGATGTGATTTGTTGAGTGATTTAATGAAGTCCGTGTGGAACTTAGGATGAATCCTGTCTGATATATTTAGTTTACACATTTTTCTGCTGCTGTCCGTTTTTTCACTGCTCGGGTTTACTAAATCTTCTTTGCCCTTTCCTCAGTACTTTCTTTTGGGCTGTTGGAGTTTCAGTAGTATGTTGCTCAGCAGTATCTGTTTTCTTTTTAAGAGTATCTTGATTAGGCCTCACCTTCTTGCCCTGACCATCATTAATTTGGTGATGTGAAATCACTGAGGTTTACAGTCAGCCAATAATGCAAGTGTTCCAGAAAATGCATTGTGCAACAAAACCCTTTCTTCTGTTATAGTTAAATGTGACATATTGTCATGCTTTTGTGCAGACTTTGCATTTTTTTAATAAGTTTAAAAAATGCATTGAAGCAAATCTTTTTTTACTATTAAGTGTTTGAGTGCCAACTTGAAGACTTGGGAAGCTAATGGGGGAGTAGCTGATGAGCATGAAGGAAATAAATGTATCAAACAGGATTTATTGAGTGACTTCATGAAGTCCTTTTAGATTTAGGTTGAAAGAGCTCAATACACCCTGACTGATACATTTATTTCATGTCTGTGCTTCACCTACTATTTAGTTTTCTTGTGAACATTTCATTTTATTATTTTTCCTTTACACTTGCATCTGGACTTGCTTTTGGTTTTTGGGAGTCCTGCTTGAGCTTTTGTCAGCAGAGTTCTTGCTTTTTAAATGAGGTCCCTGATTTTTCCTTTTATTTTTGCCTGTCCCTTGTTAAATTGTAGATGTTCTTCGTGTTTCACTGTTGCAGTCATCACCTGTGGGTTGTCCCTGCTGTGGTGGCCCTCGGCCGGCCCGAATACCAGAGTCAATTTTTTGCGTCGGCTGCCGTCGCCTGTAGTCTGACGTCAGGTCATCAGTGTTATAAAGCAAGGCAGCCAACGTCATTACATCAGTCTTTCTTGCCGTGGTGCCTGTAGCAGAAGTAGTTTGCATGAGTGCCGGTCAGTCACTACCAGAAGGTGAATTTCAGCTGAAATTGTCTAAAGCTAAGTACCCCATTCGGGATCCTTTTTTCTTACACTAACCGTTGTCCAAAAAGTTAACAATTGTCTCACCTGTGGAAAGCAGATCCCACACCGAGACTTCCATTCTTACTGCATCATTTGTTAAGGCCCAGACCAGGACATTCCCCGTTGCCAGTTCTGTACCCTCTTTAATGCGAGAACCATTCGCCGTAGAGCTGTTTTTGTAGAGAGTTATTTTCGTGTTCTGTCTTCGGATTCCGATATGGCATCTGTCAGCCAACAATCTGTGGACATTCCAAAAAAATAGAGATAACGATAGAGACAGACCACACAAGACCAAGCCTTCCGACGATGCTACCGCTAAACAGCTCGTCAGTTCTCTGGAATTCAGTGAGGCATTTTCACAGCCACTTATGCCCAATTTGATATCTATGCAGGCCTCTACCAAGACCCTTTCGGAGTCTGGTATGTTGCAGAAATCTTCATCTTCCGAGCCTTTGGCTGTCTCTGCCTCGGTTGGGTCCAAAGGCTCTGTTTCTGAGGAGGCCTTTTGCACTACCGATTCTAGACCAAAACCGACATCTTCAGATCCGACTACCATTTCTTGCAGATCGACAGATTCTCTTAGGCCTAGAAGCCAGGCCACTCCTACGAAATCTGCTTCTAGCCACCATCTTGCTACTGCTCCACTACCCCAAGCACAAATGCTTAAAATGGCAGAGGATCACATCTCCCTTATCCGGGGTAGTCAGGCCACTTCTTCTAAAAGGAAAAGGCACCCTTCTCCAGAAATTATGACAGAACAGGATTCTGAGGAATCTGATTATTCAGTTTTTGAAGAGGAACAGCATCCCTTAACTGTTTATGAGGATTCTGATCCAGAGGAATCCATCCCTTCTGCATCCCCTCTTTTGGACCCTTCCTTTGGGGAAACCCTTCACTCCCTCAGGGAACATTTCCAATGGGAATCTCAGGACTTCCCACAGTCTAAGAAAAGACTTAGAGAGTTTCTGGACTTGCCCCAGCAAAGACTCCTGGCCACCCCCCCTATTTTAGAAGTGGTGGATGATGTTTTCCATGAATCCTGCTTAGCCCCTGATGCCCCCCCCCCTCCTGCTCCCAGTAAACCTGACAGGTACTACAGAGTACCAGATTCTCACAAATACCTCTACAGAAAACCTGCTGCAGACCCGGAGGTCATTACACAGGGACCTAAAAGAGCTAAGACTAGTTCTGCCAAGAATCCTCTTCCTTCTGACAAGGACTCCAGAGCTCTGGACAGATGGGGTAAAAAAGTATACACCTCTGCAACCTTAGCTATCAGAGCACTCAGTTGTCAGTTCCATATGTTAAAATATCAACAATACACTTTGGAACTATTAAAACAGAAGATGGCTACCTTTCCTGACTGTGCCAATTCAAAAGAGTTAGCAGATTTACTGCACTTGGCTTGTCAAGTGGCCAAACATTCATTACAATGTGGACATGATGCCCTAGAAGCCTCTAGCAGGATGACAGTGACAGGATCTGTTATTAGGAGACATGCTTGGCTAAAGGAACAACCCCTCCCTGATCATGTCAACTCTAAACTTATTGATGTTCCCCTGGATAAGGAGAGCTTGTTTGGGGAAAAAGCAGAAGAGGTGCTTAGAAAGATGGAAGACAAAGCAAAATCTATGCAAATAGTAAAACATTTCTTTCAAGTTCAACCTCCCAGATTCAGCAGGAACATTCTCTCTAAGCATTAGGGTTCACCATCAACGAGAAGAAATCAAATCAAAACCCCACCAGGAAGATCACATGAGAAAACTTCAGTGGTACCTAAAGAACCTTTGGTGCCAGCACTGTCAGTCCCTAGAGACCTCTCTCTGTCTGATCCCATGTATAAGGGCTGAGTTCCTCTGGTGGTCAGAGTCCTGTGCCAGGAACCAGGGTCTTCCCTTTATCCTCCACTCTTCCAACCAGGCCATCACCACCAATGCCTCAGACATTGCTTGGGGCACTCATCTAGCAGACAGGTGCACCCAAGGTCTTTGGGCCACCCAGCAGCTTCACTTGCACATCAAACAGAAAGAAATGATGGCAGTACAAAAGGCTCTGACATCCTTCAAACCCCATCTCAGGCCAGGGGTTCTTCTTATAAAAACAGACAACACCACAGTAATGTGGTATATCAGCAAACGGGGGGGGACCCAATCTTACCCCCTGTGCAAGTTAGCCATGAGCCTCTGGCTTACAGCCACCTCCATGGGTCTACACCTAATTGCCCAATACCTACCAGGGGTCAACAACACCCTGGCAGACCACCTAAACAGAAACTTACTGGACCCCCATGACTGGCAGCTCCACAGGGAAATCTTTCTGCAAATCACTCAGGAGTGGGGGACTCTAGAAGTGGATCTCTTTGCCTCACACCTCAACCACCAGCTGAAAAAGTTCTGTACCAGGGAGTATCACCTCCTAGCATGGAAGGTGGATGCCTTGACCTTCCCCTGGAACTCCTTCTTTGTGTACGCTTTCCCTCCTCTGCCCCTTATTCCCAAGGTACTGATCAAAATAAGGGAGGAGGGAGGAGGGAGGAGAAACAAAAGGCCATCCTCATTGCTCCAGATTGGCCCAGACAGCATTTGTACCCCTTACTGTGCAGCTTGACCTTACAGCCCCCCAAGCAGCTTCCCCTGATCTCAGACCTCTTAACTGAGGTGAGGGGGAAGATACTGCACCCAGACTTACAGACTCTCAACCTTTCAGCATGGCTTATACCTTAAAGGCTAGCAAGGAGTCCCTGTTAAGCAAACAGGTCCTAGACATCATCACACAGGCCAGAAGGCCCAGCACCAGAAAATCATACGCAGGGAAATGGAAAAGATTCTGCTCCTGGAACCAGTCCAAAGGGGTCAGTGCCTCCCATCCCTCTTATCTTGGATTACCTATCCCAGTTGCTCAATAGTGGCCTCTCTTTCTCCTCTATTAAAATCCATGCCTCAGCCATTTCTGCCCATTACAATTCATAGCTTCATAGGTAGGTACTAGGCTATTGATCCTAGGGCCTATATAAGCCTAGTCAAATGGTACCCTGGCTTTTGCCACCCAAGAAAATTATTTTCCTGTGCCCCTGTCAAGCAGAGCCACAGAAGTGATCCCCGGGGTGAATTTCCTATCTCCCATCCAGTCATCAAGATTTTTCTTGAAGAGTGCTAATGAGGAGCTTTGTTTGATATAGATAGGTAGTTTGTTCCAGAGTATGAGAAGTCTCTGGGACAGGACTCTATCCCTCCAGCATGTTCTGTTTATTGTGATGACAAGGTTTAGGTCCCTAGAGCGTGTAGCTTGGAGGGATCGGAATTTCTTTGGCATAGCTTTGTATGTTAGGCAGAGATCGCCTCTGAGTAGGGGATATGCGACAGAGTAAAGCTGGAGTTTTTTGAGACTGTCTGCGTAGGGCATCTGTTTGAGGCCAGTAATCCTCTTTGCGAGGTATTTCTGTGGCCTTTCTAGTTGTTGTTGATGTCTTGTGAGGTACATACCAAAAGGGGCATTGTACTCTATAATGGATCTAATGAGTGATGAGTAGAGGGGAACAATGACCTATTTTTTTCCTGGATGAGAAACCTTTTGTGATAAGGTGTGCCACATAGATGGATTTCCTGACTACTGTGGCAAAGTGATTATCAAAGGAGAGACTACTGTCCACCTGTGTCCCAAGGTCTCTTATCACACTTTCGGTGTTAAGTAGACTACCGCCTATGTGGTAGTTCATGGGTACAGAGTTTTTACCAAAAGGGATGACAATGCACTTTTTGATATTGAGCTTGAGGCCATGGCTTTGACACCAGGCATCTGTCTCAGTGAGGCCCTTTTGTAGTATGTCCACATTGTTAGGAGTTTTGATTATGGCTCCTAGTTTGCAGTCATCTGCGAACTTTGTTAGCCAAAGACCTTCTGTGTTAGCCTGTACTTTAGAGGAGTAGATACCAAACAGGAGAGGACCTAGGACTGAACCCTGTGGTACTCCACTTGTCACTGGTCTGAAGTTGGATTTAGAGTCTGCTACTTTCACAGTCTGTTAGTGAGCCAGTTGGCAACCCATCTTGTGACATATGGATTTATACCTATTTTAGTGAGTTTGTCTATAATTCCAGAGTGGGGGATGGTGTTGAAAGCCTTGGCGAGATCTAGATAGGCTGTGTGTACCAACTTACCCTCATCTACGGCTTTGGTGACTGCTTCAAAGAAGTCTATCAGGTTTAGGAGACATGATCTGCCTTTTACATACCCGAACTGGGTAGGGTCCAGAGTTTGTTTGGAGATTACCAATGTCATTGTTTATAAGTTCCATGATGAAACGCTCCATAACCTTGCAGACCAGGCTCGTCAGGCTAATGGGGCTGTAGTTCCTGGGGTCCGTGGTGGCTCCCCCTTTGTGGACTGGGATAACTGTTGCTGTGCACCATTCAGTGGGACAAAGCCTGAGGTGAGGCTATGATTGAACATGGTACTTAGGTGGGGTGCCAGTTCGTTCTGCAGTTCATGTAGAACGCAGCCTGGGATGTTGTCAGGTCCCATTGATGCTGTGTTCTTGGCTTTGGAGAGAGTGTTTTTTTACCTGTGCAGCCATGATTACAGGTACTTTGCATTCTTCCGGTATAGAGATGGGCCTGTTAGGGGATGAGAGAGGGATAAAGTTAGCACTGAACCTATCTGCCAGGATGTTGGCAATATCAGTTGGTTCTGTATATTTAGTGCCATTGTGCTGTAACTCAGAGCAGATCTGAGTGTTGCCATTGAGATTCTTGACATAGCTGTAGAATGCTTTGTGGTTGTCTTTAGAATCAGTGGAGATTTTGTTTTCGTAACTAGCTTTGGAGGATTTTATGAGGGATCTTAGCTTCTTACTGAGGCTGACCAGGGAGTTCCTCCAGTCATGGGATTTTACTCTTTTTTGCAACAGTTTCTTTCTTCTGTTGTAGAGTTTGTTTATAGCAGGGGACCACCAGATTGGCTTCCTTTTTTTGGAGGATAGCATCTTGGTTCTGTTAGGGATTGCATGATCCATGCACTCGTGTAAGTGCTTATAAGGTGCAATTGTATAGGATTCAGCAGTTGTATCTCTATTGTCCGTCAGCATGGGTGTCGTGAAGTTTGCCACTTCTGTCTTAAGAATCATGAAGTTGGCTTTGGAGAAATTTTTTTATGGTGGTTTCCCTAATGGGGGGGTGGGGGTGGGATGTAGATGTCTAGGGTGATTTGCTTGTGGTCGGATCTGACCAACGAAGAATTGGCCTCTGGTGTGGAACACCGGTTGCCCATGTTGGTAATGACCAGGTCTAGAATATTGCTGCCCCTGGTGGGTTTGTGGATAAGATGATCCAAGGCATTGGAATTTATGAATTCCAGAAAACGTTGAGCACAAGAGTTGGTACATGAGTAGTTTTCCCAGTTAATGATGGGGTAGTTGAAATCACCCATTATTAGGGTGTTAGGTTGTACTCTAATATTTTCCAGTGTATCAAGAAATGAGGAGTGGGAATCCTGGGGCATGGTGGGGGATCTGTATCAAGCTACAATTTGCACTGCGGTCTTGCCCAGAGTTAGTTGCACTTAGATAATCTCAGATGCATTATGCTGAGCAACTAGCCTGGAGGTGTGGATATCCTTAATGAATATGGACACGCCTCCACCTTTAGTGCTTCGGTCCAGGTTAGGTGGCTGAAAGGTGTGGTATGAATTATAGCCTGGTAATGCAGGGGTGCTCTCTGGAGCCTTGAACCAGGTCTCTTTCACTGCACAGATGTTGATGTTTTCCATTTTAAGGAGTGCCTCGAGTGAGTGCATTTTGAGGTTTAGACTTCTAGCATTAAGTAGCATTATCCTCAGATTTTGCTTGCTTGTACCTGTTACAGTGGTGAATTTGTCATTTGAATCTTGCCTAAAAAAGGCACTATAGGGGTGGCAAGAGCCTAAGCCAGTATCCAGAATCCCAAGGGTGACAGGTGCAGACCATCTCTGGCAAAGCATCGTGGTTTGTCGATCATGTCATCCAGGCAGACAGATACTGGATCCCCTTAGAATGACACCAGAAGCTTAGCCCATTGTTGAAGTCAATCATTCTGTCCTTGTACTGTGGTATCATTCTGGTGATGGCAGGATACTACTCAGGACTAGGGTCATACCTTCCTGGGCTACAAGATCAGAAAGCTCCTCCATGTCTCTTTTCATGTAGTCCAGGGTCATTCACACCACCATGGATAATGACAGAGTCATATTTGTACTTGCTGTGGAGTGACCTGAGTGCATGCATTATGTGGCGGATCCTGGCACCTAACAGGCAGCTGACAGTGACTTTCTCCTTGTTTAGCCTGGTGAGTGGAACATCAGTGTGCCTGACTATAGAGTCACCTATGACTAGAGTGTTGGGTACATTGTTATGCCTTATGGGCTGTGGTTGAGTGGCACACTGAGTTTGTTAGCTATGTGTCATTTGGGTTGTGTTGGGGGATGGAGGTTGCTTGCGTTTCTGCTTTGGAGGTCCCTGTTGCTTGGGTAGATTTTTTTTGAGAGCCTCTGCAAATGTAGGTGTGTGTTTTGTGTTTCTATGTGTGTGTTTTGATGGTGTAGGTTTTGAGGGACTATGTGATGAGTGTGGTGTGATGCAAGTGTTTACCTTCTCCTCTTGACTGTCTATTCCAATCTTGAGTGAAGAGAGCTTTGCTTCCAGTTTGGCTATATAAGTGCATCTCTCACAGGTTGTAGTGTTGGGTGGTAGGAGGAGAGGGTTGTCTGTGTACATGAGGCAATTGCTGCATTGCTCCAAGATGTCCAGATTCGTCAGGTAGACAGGAGAAAACACCGGGAGCTGACCCTTAGACATGCCTGGATAGATGCTTATTTATTAAGTACTAAAAACTGTTTTCCTTTAGACAAGTGAGGAAAGATGAGTGCTGTAGTAATTTGCAGCTTACTTAGTGCTTACAATGAGTTCTGAACAAGTACTGATCTAAAAGAAACAGATTTGAGTGCTGAAACTAGAAAACCGGCTAGTTCTAAGAAACAAAATTAAGCTAGAAGGCTTCCCTCCAACACAGAAAGGCTTGGGGGCTCAGAAGCTTACAAACAGTCCTGGATACAGCAAATCTGTATCTGGACTAGACAACTTATAGGAAAGGCAGGAAACAAGCTTAGAATTTTTATTTTTTTTGTAAAGTGGAAAGGGGAAAAGAGCAGAAGCTAACTGGGTTGGTTTCTCAAATGTTCTCCCTGGAATAGGTAGAATGAGGTAATGACACTAGACTGGGAGGAGTGTCCCAGATCAAATTTACAGTAGGAGTGGGCAACTGCAAAGCCACCAAGTATAAAAACAGGATACCAAGAGGGATGGAGGGTGGGAAACAAAAATCAAAACAAACAAACCCAACCAGATGCTTAACAACTGTAGAAAATTCTACTCAATACCTCACACACAGCGAGTAAAATAAAAGTGCTATACATAACTCAGAAATAAGCAAAAAACAGGATACTTAATGTTATATATAGATTCATAGGTTCATAGATTAGTACTAGGCTAACTGCCCTTGCGAGCCATTTTAAGCCTAGCCAATTATCTCTTGTGAGACTCAAACCCTATACCTTGTGTTTGTAAGGCAAACACCTTAACCATTAGGCCACCCTCCCAACCCTCACAGATTAGTTAGCTCAGAGCCCTTCGTCCGACTTCCTCCAATTAGCTCAGTGGGAAATGGCAGAAAAGTCACAAGTTAACTTCTTAAGTAACAAAGTTGAAACCTGAAACAACTTTAAAAAAAGCTTGAAAGAACCAATGAGGTGCTTACTTCAAGGAGTAATCCAGGCAACCCAAGTCAGCCAATGACCACAAACAATTCACTCTCATTGAAATGTTATACTGGCTTTGGTTAAGGTATGATGGCCTGGGACATGTACTCAGACACACAGCCTCTACTAACAAACAACTAGGCCCAAAACACAAGCCTGAATATGGACAATGCTACACTACCAAAACTACTTAGGTAGAAAAAACTGCAGAAATGTTTAAACAGATAAAGGATCAAGGAGACTCTAGAGAATGCTTTCAAATGCAAACAAGTTATATGATACACTCCTAGGAGGAAATCAGAACAAACAAACCCAACACCAGATGCTTAACAATTATAGAAAATTCTACTTAATACCTCACACGCAGTGAGTAAAATAAAAGTGCTATAAATTAATTCAGTCTCATCCTTTGAATAAAGAATTCCACAGAGGGGCTTCTAATATCAGACCTCCCAGAAGGCATCCCATGCCACGTTGGGACCTGAATTATGTTCTAGAAAAAATAACCTTAGCTCCTTTCAAACCTGCTGCTTCTACAGAATTGAAATTCCTCTCCTGGAAGACTGCCTTCCTACTAGCTATCACCTCAGCCCGAAGGGTATCAGAACTTCAGGCTCTCATGGCTGTTGAGCCCTTCATCATTTTCCATGTAGACAGGGTTTCCCTGAGGACTAACCCCTCCTTTATGCCTTAGGTGGTATCTGATGTGATCCTCAACCAGGCCATTCACCTACTCACCTTCTTTTCCAACCCTCAAAACAAGGGGGAAAGAATTCTACAGTCGCTAGATGTGCATAGACAACTCAGATACTATCTGGACTGTACTAAACCATTCAGAAAAACAGCTTTACCCCTGGGGCAGAGGGGAAGCCCATTTCCAAATGGATATAACACTGTATCCATTTCTGCAACAGACTACATGGGAACCCCCCCCCCCGTAAGTCTATCCATACCTATTCCACTAGGGCAGCCTCCACTTCCATAGCCTTCCTCTGTCCATACCTTTACAAAGCTTTACCCCTACCTCTTTTTTCTAAGTCTAGGGCATGGTTTGCCTCTGCATTTTTGCAGGGCCTACTGACCCATGCCTAGGACTCTAACCATCCAACCCTCTCCTCGGCTTTTACAGTTTTACAGTTGTGTACACTTACCATAAATGTAGATGTTCAAGTATATTCACTGTTGCAGTCCTAGTTTCCCTCCCTCTGTCCCCCATATAGCATCTTTCCCTAGAGGGACATAAGGTTCCCACGGTGGCTTTTATCCACCAGGACCACTTTTCCTTATTTCCTTGTGCTTCTGAAGGGTTAGGGCAAGAAAAACTGATGTAATGATGTCAGCTAACTTGCTTTATAGCACCGATGACCTGACGTCAGACCACAGGTGACGGCAGCTGACGCAAAAAAAATTGACTCTAGTATTCGGTACAGCCGAGGGCTACCACAGCAGGGATAACCCACAGGTGATGACTGCAATTGTGAATATACTTGAAAATTATTATTATTATTATTATTAAGAAATAATACAAAATCATACTAATTCAGCCAAAGAACTTTTTTATAGGTAACAAGTGACAGATTTTCTCCATACTTTGAGGTTTGAGGTTCATAGATGAAGTTGTTAATAAGTGTTCCTCATTTAACTCATTGAGTCCATATAAGACATAGTGTTCCACATTCTGGAGAAGGAAGGTTGAGAGCTATACAACTGTTTTATTTATGTTTTTAATTGTTTTGGGTGCTGTTATTTAACTACATATATGCTAACGTTTGACTATGTACCTCTCACATTTTGAAGTACACCAGTATAGTCATAAACCAAACATTTAATTTCTATAGATACACACACACATATGTATATAGTCAGTTAATATATGTATATATAATATAAAATCAAGGCATATACAGGGTTACCATGTCCTGGCCATGTGGCCATTTGCACTTTGCCACCTTTACGCCTTACTTCTTTTTCAAGAAGTCATAGGCCAGTCATACCAGGGGTGAATTTATAAATAGCCATGCAATTGTCAAATTCCCTCTTAAAGGAAGATAATCTGCCACATTGCTTAATCCTAAGAGGAAGATTATTCCATAGAAGGGTAGTAGCTGCCTAAAAGATCTGTCTGTCCAGCCTGATTTCTTTATTTGCTGAAGCAGGTTCAGATCTCTTGTTTGAGCGTTTACCAGGCTGTTGCATTTGTGGAGAAATTAGAGAGCTTGGACTGCCAGATCCCCACTGGCCATTAGCAACATAATGATCAAAAGAGAGAGAGTTAGCTACCAACGTTCCATGATCTCTCAGAACATCTGTGTTGTCAAGTGGGGTATCCTCTGTACTACAACTCTGGTGGAGGGCTTGTTTGCAAATTGCAATAATGTAGAATTATTTAGCATTTTGTTTTAGCACATTTTCAGCACACCATGTAGTCACTTGTGTAAGTTCACTTTGTATCTTTGGCATATCAAAAGGGGATTCAAGTACAGCATGCTGTTTACAAATGTTGACAAACATGGTTAACCAGAATTCCTGATTTTTTAATTGGAGATCAGAGAATGATGTGCTGAATAGCAAGGATTACAGCACAGAACACTGTGGTACACTGTTGGTTACTTTCATGTTTTCTGAAGACACAGCTGCCACTCTCAAAGTATATATATATATATATATATATATATTTTTTTTTTTCAGAAAATGTGTATTTTATTCATACCACATGATGTTATACATGTATATCATGCAGTCCAGATGTATGGTGCACTTTATGCTTCCCACTTTTAACTTCCCCATTACTAATTCTCTTTTCTACTTTTCCTCTTTGTTTTCTTATTTTTTGTGTTATCAAATTTCCCATATTCAAATGCCTTTGCCTGTATCTTCTCTTCATATATCTTTGGTGCTTCTCTTTTTGTATTTATTCCTTTTGCTTTCCCTTTGCATAAATATTGCACCATATTAAATCTCTTTTTCTCTCCCATGTCCGTATTTCTTCTTCAGATGTTTCCTGCTCCACCTGTTTCTCCTTACTCAGGGGACTTGTTGTTCATCATGCTGTGATATAACCTATGTTAGACTTTATACACTAAATCCTTCACTTTTTAGGTATTCCATAATTTCAGCTTCTGTCTGTTAACATATGCTTTACTAATCTTATGTTCTATGTCCCCCCTTTGTAATCTTATTTTTTGTATTATGTCTTCTCTCTTTTAATTTCTTCATGTCTTTTGGGTTTTTAATATCATGATGGGAATGGACCCCATTCCTAAGTCAAAGTATAATTAAAGTTCATAAAATTAATATTGTTTCAGTCTTTGTTAGCCAGAAGTGCTCTTCACAGCACATACAATGTGCCCAATAATGACTCCTGCAGTTTGTGTAGAGTTACACGTATCTGTAACATATCCAAGTATGATTGTAAATTATTTTTTCTAAGACCCATTGCTCATCCTACTACTGGAACTGTCTGGGTATCTTTCTTCCACTTTGCCCTCATTTCTGCCTGCAAATCCTGGTATTTTATGACTTTGTGTCGCTCTGTACATAAGACACTGTAGTCACTGGGTGTAGCAATTTCAATGATCAATGCTACTTTTGCCTTCTTTTCATGGACTAATATATCTGGTTTCCTCGCATCTATTTTTTGAACTGTTGGCAATGGGTGATCCCACGTGATATAAACTTCATCATTGTCTATAATGTTTTGTGGCTCACGTTTCCAGTGTTTTTCAGTGACTTCAGTATTATAATGTCTGCACAATCCCCAGTGCAAGTCTTGCCACATTATTATGCCTTTCAGTATACAGTCCTTCTGCCATTACTATATCACAGCCAGCAACAAGATGTGCAACTATTTCCAATTCTGTTTTACAAAACCTACATTTGTCTGTTTCTCCCACATGTTCAGTGGACTTTGTAAATCAGCATGGACGTAATCCACCGTTTTGGGACACCAATATTAACCTTTCGTCTTTTGGTTTAAATTTACCTCTCCTTAACCATTTCTGCATTTGATCCTGATCAACCTGAGGTTGTTCCAAGAGTTTTCTATACTTGCAACTATATTTATGCATTTTCCACATATCTTGCCTTTCATCTGCACCTCCACCCTATTTTCTTTCTTTTGTTTTTTTGGAACATTCAGTTACTGCCTGATTTTTATCTACTTCTGGTTTGATTTCCATTCCCACTTGATGCCGATATGCTTCTATTAAACTAAGCAGGGAAGCCATGTCAGACTTATTCTCCTCATGTTTCAAACTTTTATTATGTTTGGGTCTCGTGAGGTCAGCAGATATGTATACAGTCCTACGATTTCAGATCTATAATGTAATCAGTTTCAAGGAGGCCCATACCTCCTTCAGAATTGGGAATATATAATCTTGGTATGCACTGATTTTTATAAATCATTTGATGAGCATGAAGCATCCTTCTTGTTTTCCTGTCCAACACCTTTTGGGGCCAGTCACTCACTCCAAAACTGTAAGTTAGGAAATGAAGATCAAATTGTTTTTTAGCATGGACTTTCGTTATGGATGTCAATGCTGTTTTCAGTTATTAATTTAAGTCTTCTAAAATATTCTAAAAATGTGTCACCACAATCACCAAAGGAAAAAAAAAACAATGTGAAGAAATCTAGCACGGCAGAGAAAAGTTAATGTCTTTAATAAAATAAAACCAAATGTGGAATACACAATAATAAGCACTTTCGTCTTGTTCCCAAGACTTCAAAAGATAACAGTACACTTTAGCTTAACTATTTAAATACCTTATCCAATCATCCTATTAGCAAATCATTTCCATTTTGAATGTTGACTTTTAACCTTTCACACTCCGATGTAATTATTACCATGTTTGTAAAGAACTCAAATAATAACAATAGATGTACAAATCTTGTGAGAATTGGTATGGCAGTTAAGGTTGAGTTAAATTTCACCCCCTGGTATTAATGACTTTGTGTCCCTCAAACTCATTTTAAAAGAAAAAAAAAACTGCTTCAGTGTAAGTTTGTGTGAAGATATGTGAAGGCTGCCAACCTAGCTAGACAGAATTGTGTAGATAATTCTACGTCTTTGTAAATATTAATAAAAGCCATATGCTTGTTCTCTTAAATGTGAGAAGACTGTATTGGATGTTGAACTTCAAAAATGTAACAACAGTGCACTCTGCTGTAAGAAAGTTGATAAGTCAAGCATTTTATGACTGATCTCAGGACTCAGAGTCGTGGTGTCTGAATCAGCGGATTTTCTCTATTATTTTGAGATCAGAGTTAATTGCAAGATTTTACATATATAATGTCTTTAATTGCTGTGGTTTCCTGACCAGGTGCAAGCTTACTAAGAAATATAAATGTAGAGTTTATGTTAGCCTGGGAAACCAGAAAATTGTTAAGGATGATGTCATCTAAAATGAGTCAGTAGGATGTATTATCAATTTAAAGGACTTTCTCAGAAACGAGAGACAGCATTTTGGATTTTGTCTAAAGCTTCTAACAACTCACCAGTACTCTGCTTTTGCTCTATATGTAAGTTTATTTAGAACTGTGATCGCTCTTAGGAAAAGATAGAAAATAGCAAATTTTGTCAAGCTGTTTTCTATATTGATGTCAGAAGCATTTTCCTGTGATCTCTGAACTCTTGTCTAGCACTGTGTAGTAAGAAGTATTGTCTTGTGTTTTTATTATTTAGTATTAAATATTTTTAAACCTTTCAACTGTGGCTATTTTGTGTAGAGATAATTTAAGCTCTAAAGTACATTGCATGTATATAGTGATACTGTACAAAGTCACTCCAGTAGTCTTGCTGCTCAGTCACACTTACTATTTGGATAATAATATTGCACAGTAAAAGTGGGCGTCCTTTGGTAAGGACCTTATTAGTAGCTGATAGTGGTTGATGGCAGCTGGTACTCCCTTATAGACTGGCAGGAAGAGGCATAGCTGGAGAACCTGTGCCAGCCTTCCCCAGGAGTGTTTGTGTATTTGTATATAACTCATATCTTTAAAGTGTGTGTGTGTGTGTGTGTGTGTGTGTGTGTGTGTGTGTATCAGCTAATTGGGCAAGGACACAAAGCACTGGTTGGACAGAGAGGGTGCTGGAGGTTTTAGCTTGACCACTAGGCTGAGATCTGTACCCTATAGCTGTGCCAGTGGGGAGTCTTATTGGGGATCTGGAGAAAAAGGGAGAAACCAGCCCCAGACTGACTGTGATCTCTGTGTGCTCTTTAGGAAAATTGTACTTTATTGTGTGTGTATTTGTTATTTTTCCCAATGTGGATGCCCCTCACTGGTGTTAGTGGTAAGGATTGAGGCTCCTTGATTACTGGGCCAGTGCATGGGTGTCACATATTAATTGGTTGGCAGTGGTGGGATATCCACACCACATATTAGTTGGTTTGCAATTGGCTTGTAGTGGTGTGGATAGTGAATTCCTGTAGCTTGTGCACAGTGATCACTAAAGGTGTTTTTGTACTCTAAATCAGCCATGCAGTGAATATTCAGAGTTCAGATCACAATTGTTTTATTTCTTTCGTTAGCTTAGTTAGTCAGGGAGAGCAGGCAAGCATGGCAGCAAAGGAGTATGGCAAGCTGTCAAGGAGCCAGTTGGCTCAGATGTGCCAGGCTAAGGGACTGGTGCATGGAAACCTGACTAAGGCAGACATGATTGCAGCTTTGGTCACAGCTGCATCAGAAAACAGCAATCAGGAGGGCGATCATACTGGCCATGGAGATGTACAACACTCAGAGAATGGACAGCTCAACCTTTCTGCAGAGGACTTAAAAATCTATCTGGAGCTAAAGAGACTTGAGTTGGAGGCCAGGCATTTGGAAAGAGAAGCAGCAGTGACTGAGACATCTACAGGCTGAGGAGAATTTGAAACTGCTATACCTGAAAGCTGAGGAGAAGGAAAGGCAGAGGCAGTATGAAAAGGAGATGCTGACTCTTTGCCAGAGTCATGGAGGTAATGGGGAAAGGAGTAAGTGGACCCCAGAAGCACAGAAGGTCAGTAAATTTCTTTCACAGTTTACAGAGGGAGATGATTTTGATAGTTTCATTCATATGTTTGAGAGGGTATGTAAACAGTATGATGTTGACTAAAGGCTCTGGGTATGGTTCCCATTAGAATTTTGTAAGCTACCACCTGAAACTTATAGGAAAAAGTTTTGTGAGCATAGACCCAAGGGAGATGAAAGTGTGTGTGAATATGTTGCTGAACTAAGCACTTATTTTCATAGGTGGGTGAGTGGATGTCAGGTCACCACTTTTGAAGGGCTGGCAGACCTTTTGGTGAGGGAACAAGCCCTTAGCACATTGCCTGAGGACATGAGGATCTGGTTAGCTGATAGACAATGTGCTACTTCATGTGAGTTGGGGAAGAAGGCAGACCTATACCTAGCAAGCAGGGCATCCCTGCACAGGAAATGGACCCCCAGTACTGCTCATGGGTCTAAAGGAACCCATGGTGGGCACACCAGACTGCCCCAACAGAATCTGCCAATAGTAGAGGAAGCCACTAGTCCAGGTACATGTCCAGGACCTAGGGTTAAATGTTTTGAATGCAACTAGTTGGGCCATGTGGCATATAGATGTCCATGTAGGCAAGGTGGGGAACAAAAGGTGACAGAGCCACTAACTTGGAAAGACAAAATGCCAATAGTAGGATGTCTTGAGACAACATGGGTACCGAACTACCATCCTGCAGATGTCCTGATAGGGAAGGATTTTGATGAGGCAGTACCATGTGTTTATGCAGTTACACACAGGGTTCAAAACAAGCATGTGGGTCTGGTAGCCTAGGGGAGACCTAGTCAGACCACATATTTGCAGCCAGGACTGGTGAGGTGGTTACTTCAGGAAGGGAGCTACTCTGTAGCAGTGAGACTGAAGGTAAGCCACAGCTCCTTTTTGGTACTGATGTCACCCTGGACAGAGTGACTGCAAAGGTAAAGGTGAGTAGTAGTACCCAGGCTGACAGTGAGGCACCGGTGTCAGAGGATGCCAGACTTCCTGTGGAAGGGGAGCTGAGAAGGGTTACAAAGAGGGAGTTGAGACAGGCTCAGCTCTCAGACCCTACATTGCAAGGCCTGAGGCAGGTAGCTGGTGAGGCACCTGATTCTCAAGAGAAGGGAGGAATCTGTATTATGGGATAAAGGGTTACTGCATAGAGAGTGGACCCCTGAGGGAAGGCTAGAAGGCGAGAGGATACAGCAGTTGGCAGTGCCTAGAGCCTACCATCTGGCACTTCTAGTCATAGCCCACGATATTCCCTTTGCAGGTTATAAGGGCATAAAATGTACAAAGAGATGTATTATGCAGAACTTCTATTGGCCTGGAATTTCCAGAGATGTAATAGGGTACTGCAGGACCTGTGAGCAGTGCCAGAAGGTAGGCAAGGCAGGAGACAAGGTAAGAACTCCTTTGATGCCTTTGCCTGTGATTGAGGAGCCATTTCAGAGGGTAGCTATGGATATTATGGGGCCTCTGAGTACCCCAAGTTTCACAGGTAAAAAGTATATCCTAGTGGTAGTATATTATGCTACAAAATACCATGAGACAGTGGCTTTGTCCTCCACTGAGGCAGAAAAGGTGGCAAATGTTTTGTTAGAGATTTTCAGCAGGGTAAGTTTCCCACAAGAAATGCTGGCTGGCAGAGGTGCCAATTTCATGTCAGACCTGCTGGCTTGTCTGTGGAAGTACTGTGGGTTGAAGCCCCCCCCCCCCCCCGAAGACCACCCCTTACCATACTTAGACTAATGGTCTTGTTGAGAGTTTAAACTGTACAATCAAGTCCATGCTATGGGTATTTGCAGATCAGTTTAAGAGGTATTGGGACAAATATTTGCCCCCATCTGTTGTTTGTTTACAGAGAGGTTCCCTAGGAATCTATAGGCTTTTCACCCTTTGAGTTGCTGTGTGGGCATAGGGTGAAGGGACCCCTAGATTTAATTTGAGATGAGTGGGAGAGTGAGTGTGAATCTCACAAGGAACTTGTTGTGGCATTTGTCCTAAACCTCAGGAGAGGGCTCAGGGAACTCATGGGCTTGGCCCAGGAGAACCTGGCAGATGCCCAACAACAGAAAAAGGTCTGGTATGACTGGAATGCTCAAGCTAGAGAATCTGCTGTAGGGCAGCAGGTAATGGTTCTCATTCCTGTCAGACAAACTGCAAGCAGCCTGAGAGGGACCCTACAAGGTGGTAAGAAAGGTAAGTGATGTTAACTACATGGTAGAACTGCTAGGCTGGAGGCAGAGGCACAAATTGTACATGTTGACATGATGAAACCTTACCGTGATAGGGAGGCCCTCATGCTATTTGCTGTGGACTGCAGGAGGAGTCTGAGGGAGATCTGGTGACTGATCTCTTCAGTAGGGCTCGGACAGACACCTCAGTGGAAGGGGTAGCAATGTCCCAGCAGCTATCTGCTACCCAGGTTCAAGAAATCCGAGCAGTATTACGGGAGTTTGGAGACATGTTTACTGGGAAACCAAGGTACACCTACCTGGTGCAGCACCAGGTGGATACAGGACCCCAAAGGCCTATTAGGCAGGCCCCTTATAAGGTGTCTGAGAGAGTCAAACAGACTCTGAGGGAGGAGATACAGGAAATGTTGGAACTAGGGGTAATTCAAGAGTCCAAAAGTCCCTGGGCCTCCCCAGTGGTGATGCTCCCAAAGAAGGATGGCAGCACCACGTTCTGTTTGGACTACAGGAAATTAAATAGTCACACAAAGTCATATGCTTACCCCATACCTAGGACAGATGAGGCCCTAGAGCAGTTGGGTGGGGCTAAGTATCTTACAACCATTGATCTTACCAAGGGTTACTGGCAGGTGCCCTTGACTCCCAGTGCTAGAGAGAAGTCAGCCTTTGTGACTCCTTTTGGCTTGTATGAGTTCACAAAGATGCCCTTTGGGATGAAAAATGCCCCAGCAACTTTCCAGAGGCTGGTCAATCATATCCTAGCAGGAGGGTTTGCCCTTGCTTGCCTAGATGATGCTTGCCTAGATGATACTGCCATCTACAGCCATTCCTGGCAAGAGCACCTTCAACATGTCAGGGAAGTTCTGGGCAGACTACAGAGGGCAGGGTTTACCATTAAGTCGAGCAAATGTCAGGTGGGTATGGCAGAGGTCTCCTACATGGGACATAGAGTGGGGAGTGGTAAGATCAGGCCAGAACCTGCCAAAGTGGAAGCCATTCCGGCATGGCCTGCAACTGTTACCAAAAAGCAGGTGAGGGCATTCTTGGGGACAGCAGGGTACTACAGAAAGTTCCTCCTCAGTTGTAGTACCATAGCTGCTCCCCTCATAGACCTGACAAGGAAGAACAGGCCAGATAAGGTAGTGTGGACCATAGCATGTGAGCAGGCATTCCAGAAGCTTAAAGAAGCTTTGGGAGGCCCCCCTGTGTTAGCCAGTCCAGATTACAGCAAATAATTTGTTGTGCAGGTGGATGCTTTGAACCATGGGGTTGGGGCTGTACTTAGCCAAATTTCTTCAGAGGGAGAAGAGCACCCAGTGGCTTATCTCAGTTGTAGGCTCCAACCCAGGGAAGAATGCTATACAGCTGTAGAAAAGGAATGTCTAGCCATAGTCTGGGCACTGCATAAACTTCAGCCTTATCTGTATGGAAGAAAATTCACTGTAGTGACAGATCACAAACCCCTAACATGGTTAAACAGAGCCAGCCAGCAAAATGCCAAGTTAGTAAGATGGAGCCTAGGGTTGCAAGCATATAATATGTCAGTGCAGCACTGCAGTGGAAGTAGCAATGCCAACGCCGATGGGCTCTCAAGACAGAGAATGGGGTAAGGTATACTCAGATAGTCCTAACCCTCTCAAGCAACGTTTCTCAAGGGACACTTGAAAAACTAGCTTGAGTTCTCGGAGTGGGGGAGGAATGTGAAGATATGTGAAGGCTGCCAGCCTAGCTAGATAGAATTTTGTAAATAATTCTATGTCTTTGTAAATATTAATAAAAGCCATTGGCTTGTTCTCTTAAGTGTGAGAAGACTGTATTGGATGTTGAACTGCAAAAATGTAACAACACTGCACTCTGCTGTAAGAAAGCTGATAAGTCAAGAATTTTATGAATGTTTGATCTAAGGGCTTGGAGCCGCTGTGTCTGAACCAGTAGATTCTTTCTATTGTTTTGAGACCAGAGTTAATTGCTAGATTTTGCATATATAATGTCTTTAATTGCTGTGATTTCCTGACCAGGTGCAAGCTTGCTAAGAAATGTAAATGTAGAATTTCTGTTAGCCTGAGAAACTAGAGAATTGTTAAGAATGATGTAATCTAAAATGAGTCAGCAGGATGTATTATCAATTTAAAGGACTTTCTCAGAGACAGAGAGAGAGCATTTTGGATTTTGTCTAAAGCTGACAACAACTCACCAGTACTCTGCTTTTGCTCTATATGTAAGTTTATTTACAACTGTGATCGCTCTTACAAAAAGATAGAAAATAGTAAGTTTAGTCTAGCTGTTTTCTATATTGATGTCAGAACTATTCTACTGTATTATTTTAAGCATTTTCCTCTGAACTCTTGGCTAGCACTGTGTAGTAAGAAGTATTGTCTTGTGTTTTTATTATTTAATATTTTTAAGCCTTTCAACTGTGGTTGTTTTGTGTAGAGATGATTTAAGCTCTAAAGTACATTGCATGTATATAGTTATACTGTACAAAGTCACTCCAATAGTCTTGCTGCTCAGTCACACTTATTATTTAGATAATAATATTGCACAGTAGAATTGGGCACGCTTTGTTAAGGGCCTTATTAGTAGCTGATATTAGTGGTTGGTGGCAGCTGGTACTACCTTATAGACTGGCAGGAAGAGGCATAGCTGGAGATCCTGTGCCAGCCTTCCCCAGGAGTGTCTGTGTATTTGTATATAACTCATATCTTTAGCTACTTGGGTAGGGACATGAAACACTGGTTGGACAGAGAGGGTGCTGGAGGTTTTAGCTTGACCACTAGGCTGAGATCTGTACCCTATAGCTGTGCCAGTGGAGAGTCTTATTGGGGATCTGGAGTAAAAGGGAGAAACCAGCCCCAGACTGACTGTGATCTCTGTGTCCTCGTAAGGGAAATTGTACTTTACTGTGTGTATATTGGTTATCCTTCCCAATGTGGACACCCCTCACCGGTGTTAGTGGTGAGGATTGAGGCTCCTTGATTACTGGGCCAATGCACAGGCATCACAGTATGTATTTAGGTACACAACTATTTTAGGCATTTTAGGTATTTGAGGTGATTTGGGATAGCTTATTTTAGTAGTGATTAAGTGTTTCATCTATTGTTGTTATTTATTAAGCAATAACAGTTTTTACATATTTTTATACATTTTATATACAATTTTTCACACTGTGTTACTTTGTAGGTCTTTGGAATCTTTATATTTGCATTTGTATTAATGTAACAACTTACAAAAGTTTAGTATATAGGACAGTTTTTTAAAGAAGGTTATCTGTCTGAGTTCTTTACAAACATGGTAATAATGACATTGGGGTGTGAAAGGTTAAAAGTCAACATTCAAAATGAAATGATTTGCTAATAGGATGATTGAATAAGGTATTTAAATAGTTAAGCTAAAGTGTATTGTTATTTGATGATGTCTTTGGAACAAGACAAAAGTGCTTATCATTGTGTATTACACATTTGGGTTTTATTTTATTAAAGACATAAACTTTTCTCTGCCTTGCTAGATTTCTTCACATTTTTTCTTCTAAAATATTCACATTTGTTCATGTCTTATTGTTGATCCTTCATCAATTTCCATATATTTATTCATTCCCTCTTGCTCAAGTTCTTTTACATCACATCTCTGTCCCAAACTGATGTTTTCCTGGTGCTTCAGCTTTCCTGCTTTAAAGGCTGCTTTTGCAAATTTATCAAACCAAATCATGTTATTTTCCAGGATCCAAATTGTAGCCATGAACCAATCTGGTAAGCAGACAGTTTAATGGGTTAAGGGGTGAGAAAAAGAGCAGTGGTGAGAGTCACCCTGGAATACCCCCCTTTGAATTTTTATCCCTAGAATAATAATTTATCCTTTATCATGGCTTAACTGCAAAGTGGTTTGCCACTGTTTAATGGTTGCTGTAATGTAATCGTTCAGTGTAGGGTATATCTTGTACATTTTAAGCACCCTTTTATCCATGAATGTGGGATACTGGCAAATGCTTTTTTGTAGTTTATCCATGCCATACTTAGATTCTTCCCTTTTTATAAAGTTCTCCATCATGACTTTATTTAACAACAAATGATAATTTGTTTCATATGACTTTCTTTTATTACCCTTTTGTTCTAATGCCATAATTGAGTTTTCTTCTAAATGACTATAAACTCTTGTCAGCATCAACTCCAATGTATAGTTTATATATCGTTGGAAGGCATGTTATTGGTCTATAATTTTTAGGATACCTTACAGGTTTGCTCTTAAATAGGAGTACTGCTTTCCCTTTTGTTAACCAGGCTAGTCTCTTTTTGGGGTGTGCATATAAATAGTTCTTACTCACTGTTAAATCTTCATATAAAGATGTTAATACTTTTATCCAGAAGTTAGGTAATGCATCTGGGCCTGGGGTTTTCCAGTTAGGAATGGTTCTTAACTTTGTTTCAATCACTTTGGCTGTAATTTGATCCCATTTCATATCCTGTACATTTGAACTTCTTATTCTTTCTTTTACTTCTTCTATCCATTTAGCAGTTTAGTTATGTTCCACTGGATCTTTATAGATATTTCTCCAAAATGTGTCTATTTCTTCTTTTTTTTTTTTTTTTTTGGTTTTCCAGTTCTCTATAGAACTTTTTTGGGTCATCAGTAAATTGCTTATTTTGTACTTTTCCTTTATATTTATTAGTCTGCATATCTTTTTAAGTTTTTCTGCCTGTGCTGATATTTTTAGTTTATTATTTTGTGATAGCACATGATAGATCCTGATCTGTTCCAATTCTGTGCATTGCTTTTATCATGTCTATCTTTCTGAATATTTTTGTTGATCTGTTCCCTCTTCTGTACACTTCTAACAGTGACACTTCTTAATTGATTTATAGTTTTCTCTATTCAATACTTTCATGATGGCTTTCAATTTGTCCCCTTCCTTTCCCTTACTACCCTGTGTTTTTGTGGTACGTTTTTATCTGTTATTAATTTAGCTGCACAGTAATATATCATATTTACTTTTTTATATGACATGAATCTCTATGGGCAGTCCTAATTAATGTGATCATTTGTTTTATCGAACTTCTAACTTTTTGGGTTTTATTGACTTTCTGTAGTCTATTTATTTCATTGATCTTAATATGTCTGTTCATCTCTATTAAATCAAGCAGCTCTTCTCTTAGATCAATTTCTTCTAAACTGAGGGCACATTCTTTGTTCTCTGTTTCCTGTGGGCATTCTATAGGTAGTTCCACAGCATCTTACTTTGTCATATTTGGGTCATTTTCATCCTGTGTCATCCATTGCTCTTTCATATGGGAACTGACTGGCTTATCACTTCACAACACTGACTGCATCAGAGTTACCAAAGTTTCCTGTTTTTCCCCTTGCCCTTGCTGTGTAACTCCAACTGAATGTTTGTATTGGTTTCCTATGGAAGTGTCCAAAGTATCTTCATATGGCTACTGATCAGATGTTTCCCTCTCCACTGGTTTCACTTTAATTTCAGAATCCATTACTCTATCTTGCTGTGATATTTTCTGAGTTAGATTTTCTGCACTAAATCCTTCACTTCGCAAGTAATCCATAACCTCAATTTCTCTTTCTTTCAATTCTCCATTACTAATCATATTTTTTACTTTTTCTCTTGTTTTTTAATTTTTTTATCTCTTATAAATTTCCATGACTGGATGCCTTTGCCTGTATTTCTCTTCAAATATCTTTGGTGCTGCTCTTTTTGTATTTTGATTTCTTCTTTGCATAAATATTACACCATATTAAATCTCTTTTTCTTTCTCTCATGCCCATATTTCTTCCTCAGATGTCTCCTGATCCTCCTGTTTCTCCTTACTTTGGGGCCTCATTGTTTCATCATGCTGCGATGTAGCTTGTGTTACACTTTCTACACTAAATCCTTCACTTCACAAGTATTCCATAACTTCAACTTATATTTTTTTAACTTCTGCTTTACTAATCTTCTGTTCTATGTTCCCTCTTTGTGATCTTGTTTTTTTTATTATTATGAATTTTTACATGTATGCATGCCTTTGCCTGTATTTCTTTTCAGATATCTTTGGGGCTGCCTTTTTGTGTTGATTAATATAGCAATAACCCACGCCTGGGTGTGGGTAATGCTAAACTTACCCACGGTTGGCGTGGTTTGGTCCCGAGCCGAGGACAAAGCCAACCATGGGTAAGTAGCATTACCCACCAAGCAGGAATATTGCTATATAACATTATTTAAGAAAAGAAACTGTTACTTTTCTTAAATAATGGCATAGTATAATGCCTGTTTACTGCCCTTCCGCAGATGTCTGGCATCAGCGGCAGTTCTGATGTACTGCGGCGCCTGCAGTACATCAGAGCTGTGAGCAAAAAACGGAGAAAGCAAGATCTCCATTGCTTTTTAGTGTCTCGCTATGTTAAATGAGTTTAACATAGCGAGACGAAATAAAATAAGCAGCGGACATCTCCGTTGCTTATTTTAAAACTGTCTCGCTATGTTAAACCCATTTAACATAATTCTAACGGAGATCTTGCTTTCTCCGTTGCTTTTTTTTAAAACACTGTCTCGCTATGTTAAACCCGGAGATCTCCGTTGCTTATTTTAAAGCTGTCTCGCTATGTTAAACCCATTTAACATAGCGAGACAGTGTTTTAAAAAAACGAGTTATACTAATGGAAAAAAGTCTGGGCGACCGGACCTTTTTCCATTAGTATAACTCGATTTACAACGGGCACGCTGGCCAATCAGCGTGCACGTTTTGGGGGGGGGGTCATGGTATAATTGGCTTTTTCCTTTACATAAATATTACACCATATCAGATCGCTATTTCTTTCCCATGTCCATATTTTTTTTTTATACCTTTCAAAAGTCTCTAGATTTTGTTCTTTATATTTTTGCACTTCCTCACTTGCTTCTTTTTCCAAAGGACCAAGGTTTCTTGGTCTATATAATGTTTTTCATAAATCTATTGTATTAATGAACACAATTTTTTATTTGAAGCTTCTGGCAGTTTTTCTTGTGGAAGTGTTTTCCTTTCCTCTAATTTCTCTCTTCATATTTTTGTATATCTTCTGTCTGGAAATTTTGGGCTTCTTGCATAATAGCAATGATACCAATTTTTTTTCTTATCCTCAGTAGTCCACTCTATTTTCTTTATGGCTCTTTTGAACTATTATTTTTTGTGATTTTTGTGGACTTCTACTTCCTTCTACAACAGGGGGCCATCCTCCCCCTTGGCCTGGCCTAGCCTCATTGTAGGAATGTTTCTGTGTCTTGAGGATTCTACACTATAATTTTTCCAGTCCTGGCACCAGTTAGCCTACCAGGATTGGGCACTTTTTATCCTGAGTCTTGTGCACCCAGCTATCTTTTTTATTTTTTAACCTACTTCTGTCCATGATATATGCTATATAAAGTGCAGTCTATATATCAGTGTCATGTTGGTGAGATTTTGTGAAAAACAGGGTCCACCTCATAAAGGTACTTACCAAGACTTGAGGATGGATTCAGTTCCAGTAATATTATTCTCCTTCACTTGCTGACTTATCTCTCAATTCGGACCCTGTCTATTATGACATGTTACATGTCCCTGCAGATGAGATTTGTTAGACTTATGTGCTGTCCTTGTGAAGAGTCATCATGACTGCTGTGTGCCAAACCTCTGGGACAAAGCAAGTAGACTATTTTAGGTTGGAGTATGTCAACTAGTGCACATTTAGTGCTGTTTGGCAAGCAGTCGGGTATTTTATCAGATGCCATTGAAGATGTATTTTTTTGTTTGTTTTGGAAAGTACTTTTGACAAGTGTTCTTTTGAGATGATAGGCAGTCTTAGGAGCTTGTGTGTGTGTATATATATAAATATGTTTTTGTACAGATGTCTCTGGGGCGAAGTTGGCATTGAATGAGTTGGCCAGTATATTTTTAATATCCAGTGAATTTGAGTAGGTAATACTATTTTGAATGAGTTCTGAGTAATACTGGGTAATATTTTTAAACTTCTCGACATACGTAAAGAAGGATTTGTAATTATTCTTAGCTTCCAATGCTAGCCTAAGTACTTGGGAAACCTTACTTTTTCCTGATTTTATTTTCTTGACTAACCTTTTGAAGTTAGAATCAGAGATGCTACAACCAAAAGGCTGAGTGTGTTAGGGGTAATATGTGACAGAAGAATGCCAGAGTGCAACCAATACTACTGTATTGTACGGTAACATGGGCAATAAAAGGAAAGCATTTGAGGAAGCTAGACGTGATTGAAATGAATTCCTTGAGATAGGTAGTAGGATATACCCTGTGAGACAGATGTAGAAATTAGGACATCAGATCAAAAGCCAAAGTAGCTTCAATTGTAGGCAAGGTCAAAGACACCAGATTAGAGTGGTTTGGGCACATCTGCCGGAAAACAGAGGACAATGTGAAAAAGATTTTGGATAGACAGGAAAAAGGCAAGAGGAAACAATGGGAGTACAGCCAAGAGATAGATGGACTGTGTGGCAAAAGGACTAAGACAGTCAGGCATGACCATCTAAGGCTGTAGGAGAATAGTACTTAATCAAGAAAGATGATGACATTTAACACAACACCCCAACCCTATGTAGAAAATGGGAAATAGAGGTTTGATGACAAGGAGTATATTGGATGTTAGCCTTAATTTGTGGGTCTTTATTTTTGCTACGTATTCTAAAGGTATTTTTCTCTTGTTGTTTTGACGGTGTAGTGGTGCAGCAGTAGCATTGTTGCCTCACAGCAGGAGGTTCTCTGGCTCAATTCTCAGCTGGAGTGCCTTCTGTGTGGAGTCTGCATGTCCTCCCTGTGTTTGTATGGGTTTTCGCTGGGTACTCCACTTTCCTCCCACGTTACAAAGACGTGTCTGGAGCATTTCTCCCCAGGCCTCCGCTGAAAACTGGCTTCATTTCAAGTCGGACTTTCCTAGTAAACAAATGTTAAATAAATAAATAATATTTGTTTAGCATTGTGGACCACCAGGCTGGTTTGCTCCTTCAGTTCCTTTTTTGTTTAGTTTTGGCAAGTGCTGATGGGTTTATAGTGTTTTCAAGATGAATGTAGAATTTCTTTGCATGTCTGCATTTTGTAGGAGTAGTGTTATATTTGAACTTAGAGACTTGTGCCCTAGAATTGTAGGAAATTTGCACATTTGAAGTCTTTGAATATTGTGATAAATGCCTCAACCGATTTTGGGATTTTGAATAAGGTTACCAATTCATGGTCATACTTGATGGGATAGTACTTAATGCTGCCACGTTTGTAAGGAATAGGTGAAGAACATTTTGACCTCTAGTGAGGTCTCCTGACTATCTGATTCAGAGAAAGTACAGTTGTGTACACTTACCATAAATGCAGATGTTCGAGTGTATTCACTGTTGCAGTCATTACATTTGGATTACCTGCTTGCAGGTAGCCCTCAGTCAGCCTGAGTAAAGTACAGTTGTGTATACCTACCATAAATGTAGATGCTTGAGTGTCTTCACTGTTGCAGTCATAACTGAAGGGTGCTCCTGCCGGCAGGCAGCCCGAGGTCGGCCAGAATCCCAAAGTCTGGGTCCGGCGTCGGCTGTACAATCCAGTACCCTGATGTCAGTACGCTCTGGTACATAGCCCTCAGCCGACGCCATCTTCTCCAGCCTTTCTTGCCCTAGATGTCAGAAGTCCCCAATAGATCATAAATGAATCCCACTAGGAAACACAAATACACCACAAAAGAGAGAAAAAGAGGGGATAGGAGGGAGGGAAACACCGACTGCAACAGTGAAGACACTCGAACATCTACATTTATGGTAGGTGTACACAACTGTAGTATGTTCATCGTGTTTCACTGTTGCAGATATAACTGAAGGGTGGAATCCCAAAGCAGTGAAAAAAGGGGGGAGGTTTAGACAGAAGAAGGGGCAGCAAGAAGACCCTGCAAAACAGCAGAGGCAAAGCCTGCCCTGGTCTTAGAATACAAAGGGAGATTGTAGTGCTTGGAAAAAGTATGCACAGAACTCCAAGTGGCAGCTTCCAAGATATCCTTGGTAGGAACTCCCCTGAGGAAAGCTGTAGAAGTAGCAGCTGCTCTAGTAGAATGACTCCTCACAGTACCTGGAAAATGTTTCCCATGATGAGTGTAACAAAACCTTATTCCATAAGAAATCCATTTGGAAATAGTTTGTTTGGAAATAGCCTTTCCAAGAGAACTGGAGGCAAAAGAAACAAACAATTGGTTAGATTTTCTGAACTCTTTAGTCTTGTCCAAATAAAATCGTAACTGTCTGTGCACGTCCAAGGAGTGCAAAATCCTTTCCCGTTTATTCTGAGGATTAGGAAAGAAGGTAGGAAGGTGAATTGTTTGATTCAAAGCCACTTTCGAAATCACCTTAGGCATGAAAGTAGGATTGGTCCTCAAGGATACTCTGTCCTGGTGGAAAACAAGGTATGGTTCCACAGCCATGAGAGCTTGCAAGTCTGAGACCCTTCTGGCAGAAGTCAAAGCTAACAAAAGAACTGTCTTCCAAGACAAAATCTTAATATCTGAAGATGCAGCAGGCTCAAAAGGAGGCAAAGTATGTTTTTCTAAAACATAATTAAGATCCCAAGCAGGAACAGGAGGGGTCCTGGGAGGCCTTAAATTCTTAGCCCCTCTCAAGAATTGTCTCACCAAAGGATGAGAAAAAACAGGGGGATCAGTATTGAAATGAGCAGAAATAGCAGAAGCATGAATCTTAATGGAAGAAAAGGAAAGTCCATTAGACAAAAGATCAGAGAGGTAAAGCAAAATAGAAGAGAGATCAGGTACCAGAGGGTCCAAGCCTCGGTCCTGCATCCAAATGCAAAATCTCTTCCATTTAGAGGCATAGGATTTCCTAGTGCTAGGCCATCTAGCTTCCAAAAGAACATCCAAAACTTGCTTGGGAAGAGTAGAAGAAATCAAATTCCTTTGAAGAGCCAAGCTGTCAGGCAAAGGGTCTTGAGATTGGAATGTAGCAACTGACCCTGATGCTGGGACAGAAGAGAAGGGTTCAGAGGAAGAATCCAAGGAGGTTCCAAGAACAGGTGCTTTAAAGTTGGATACCAAAACTGTCGAGGCCAATTTGGAGCAATCAAGATGAGGAACTTGGGCTTGTCCTGTTTTATCTTTAGTAATACCTGAGGAAGTAGAGGAAGAGGAGGGAAGGCATATCCCGAAAGGTTTCTCCAGCTGAAGGACAGGGCATCCACTTTCCAAGCTGTTTTGTGGAATGACCTGGTGCAAAAGAGGCAGCTGATGATTGAGGTGGGATGCAAACAGATCTATCTGGGGGCATCCCCAAACTGCAGTAATCCTGTTGAATAAGTTGGTATCTAGCATCCATTCGTGAGGATCTAAAATGTTCCTGCTCAGGCTGTCTGCTAAGAGATTCTGTTCTCCTGGTATGAATTGGGCCTGGAGATGTAGATTCAGATTTAGAGCTGTGTCCCATAAAGCCATAGCTAGTCTGCAAAGGGGGTATGAATGAGAACCCCCCTGCTTGTTTATGTACCACATGACTGTGGTGTTGTCTGTGCGTATCCAAAGAGGTCCTGGATGCAAAAGGTTCTTGAAGGCTAGAAGAGCATTTTGAACTGCCAACATTTCCTTCAGATTGATGTGCCAGTGAAGATGATCCTTTGTCCAGGTTCCCTGCTGGCAATTGCCTAGAAAATGTGCTCCCCAAGCATAATCCGAGGCGTCCGTGGTTATGATTTGAGAAGGTCGAGGAAGACGGAAAGGCTTTCCTTCATTTAAAGCACACACCCTGGACCACCAAAGGAAGTCCTTCTGGAGGCAGGGGATCAGAGGAATCAGAGTGTCCAGATCGTGGTAATGCTGCGACCATACACTTTTCAGATACCATTGAAGCTTTCTCATATGAAGCCTTGCATTTGGGATCAACAGAATGCAGGAAGCCATGTAGCACAGTGCCTGCAGGAATTTCCTTGCAGTGAGCTGAGGTAGAGTTGCCAAAGTCTTGAAAATTGAAGCCAGCTGTATTTGTTTTTCTGTAGTGAGGAAGGCCCTTTGCAAGGTTGTATTTAAGAGGGCTCCCAGAAATACCATTTGTTGAGAAGGGATCAAATGTGACTTTTTTGTGTTCACTGAAAATCCCAGTAGGAGGAGGAGACGAACAAAATCCAGATGTTGAAGTAAAAGATCCTTGCTGTCTGCCTGAATAAGGCAGTCGTCCAAATAGGGGTAAATTTGAATCCCCTGGAGTCTGCAATAAGCCACTACTGGTGCCAGGCACTTGGTAAAGACTCTGGGCGCAGTAGATAAACCAAAGGGCAGTACAGAGAATTGAAAGTGTCTCGAACCTGCCTTGAACCTGAGGAATTTCCTGCGTTCCTGCCTGATGGGAATGTGTAAATAAGCTTCCTTTAGGTCCAATGTCACCATCCAGGCGTCCCGAGAGAGCATTGGAATCAGCTGCTGCAGAGTAAGCATCTTGAATTTTGGAATTTCCAAAAAGGTGTTTAATATAGAAAGGTCCAGAATAGGTCTCCATGAGCTTTGTTTTCTTGGAACCAGAAACAGTCTTGAATAAAAACCTTTTCCCATCTCTGAGAGTGGAACAGGCTCTATGGCTGTCATGGCCAGAAGAGCATCCACTTGATTTAAGGCCTCTGACCATTGATGTTTTGGCAGATCTGGCCAACCGAAAGCCCTTGGCAAGGTATGAAAGTGGAATTTGTAGCCTTTTAAAATCACGTCCAATACCCATTTGTCCTGGGTAATATGAGTCCAATTTCTGTAAAAGAAAGTTTTCCTCCGAGAGGGGCATCCAGGTAAAGAGGTCCTATAGCCCAACCGAGAGAGTCATTGAGTTTGCTTTCTTTGAGATTGGGATCTGTCTTCTCCCCTTCTAGGTGAAGAAGCAGTCCATTGTCTCGATCTGTAGGAGGCCTGAGCCTGGCCACGACCTCTGGTGCGTCTATATCTTCCCCTTTGAGGCCTGTCAGACGTGGGAAAGGACCAATTTTTGGAGGGCCAATTCCTGGAAAATCTAGGAGGCTGAACTTGCAAGAAATCTTTCACAGTTTGCATAGATTTTGCCTTTTCTTCCATCTTTTTAATAACCTCCTCAGCCTTAGATCCAAAAAGAACATCATGCTGAACAGGGGCATCTAATAATTTAGCCTTAACCTGTTCAGGTAAACTTTGTTCACGAAGCCAAGCATGTCTCCTGATAACAGTACCAGAGGCTGCGGCCCTGCAAGAAGCATCCAAAGCATCAAAACCACAATGCAAGCTATGTTTGTTCAGTTGTTCAGTTGCATGCAATACATCCTGTAGTTCCTTATCTTCTGCACATGCAGGAAGAGGCAAGCTTTGCTTTAAAACAGACAAAAGAAATTGCTGATACTTAAACATATGAAACTGGCAATTTAAAGCCCTAACAGAAAGGGTAGCAGAAGTATATACCTTTTGCCCCACCTGTCTAAGGCACGAGAATCCTTCTCAGAGGAATAGGATTCTTAGAAGTAGCAACTTTAGCAGCCTTAGAACCCTGAGAAATAGTTTCAGGATCTGCAGAAGGATTCTTAAACAAAAACAAATGAGACTCAGGAACCCTATAAAACCTATCAGGCTTAGAGGGAGCAGGAGGCATGGAATCAGGATTCAAATTAGCCTCGGAAAAAGCATCATCTACAATGTCAAGAACAGGAGGGATAGCCAAAGGCCTATGTTGAGGAAGAAGAAGGAATTCTCTAAGCCTCTTCTTGGAAGCAGAATAATCCTGACCTTCCCAATGAAAATGTTCCCTCATCTCATGTAGGGTTTCCCCAAAAGAAAAATCTTCAGGCGGAGAAGCAGAGGGCAAGGAGTCCTCAGCATCCGAATCCTCATAAGGAGGAAAAGAATATTCCTGATCAGAGGAAGAAACAGAAGATATAGAAGCCTGGTCAGAGGAATCCACAGGAACATCCTGTCGAGGCCTTTTCTCAGGGGGGAGAACCCCTAATCATAGAAAGCAAATCTTCAGCCATCCTTAACAATTGCTTCTGTGTCCTGGGAGTAGATTCAGAAGTAGCTTGAGCAGGAGCTTTGGACTTAACAGGAGTCTTTGTCTTTGCCTTTGCCTTTGAAATAGTGATGTGAGTAGGCCTGAATACCCCCTCAGAAGCCGGTACCTGCACAGCGGTTCCGGACCCATCCGAGGGAGCGACGTCCAAAGGTCCTGCAGCAGATAAAATAGAAGGCCTTGATGGCTCCCCATGGGAGTCCGTATCGGCCATCGGTTCAGAAGTGGCGGATGACAGGGGCTGCAAAAGTGCCTCACTGACGACAGCCGAACCGGACGCCGGCTCCAGCTGCAACGAGTCCTGTTTGGACCTCGGAGGCCTGTCCTTGTCTTTGCGCTTCTTTTGAATTCCGGTAGAATCCGACGACATTCTATAATTGAAGCGTCTGCCAAAGTAATTCAGAGCCCAGTCGTACCTGCGTTTGATAGTACGGGAATTAAACCTGGCACAGAACCGACAACAAGAAACGTCGTGGTCAGGGCCTAAGCAAGGTAGACAGTAAGAGTGGAAATCTTTATGAGGTATTTGTTTCCCACTCGTAATACAATTATTAACTTTTTCTGACATCGGAGGAACAAGAAAAAGATTCTAGCGGTACTTAGCTTTGAGAAGAGAAGTAAGAACTTCGGACCGACAACAACCAAAAACGCTGTTCGAAAATTGCCAACCAACGACTTGCGAGCTGCTTTCCACTGCACGGCAAGAAAGACTGGAGAAGATGGCATCGGCTGAGGGCTATGTACCAGAGTGTACTGACGTCATGGTACTGGATTGTACAGCCGACGCCGGACCCAGACTTTGGGATTCTGGCCGACCTCGGGCTGCCTGCCGGCAGGAGCACTCTTCAGTTATGACTGCAACAGTGAAACACGATGAACATCAAGGTCTTGGGTCCTGCATCGGTTGCTGTCCCTTCTTCCATGACATCAGGTCATCAGGGGTGTAAAACATGCAGCCGATGCCATTACATCAGTTTTTCTTGCCCCAGATGTCAGGAGCCTTCCTAATGGGAAGCAATTAAATATAAAATTACAATGATATACCTTAAACAAAAAAGCAAATACACCAAAAAGGCTTTTAAGCATAGTAAAGGGAAAGGAGAGGTATAGCCAAAAGAAGTTAGGGGGCTGGAGGGAGGGTAACCAGGACTGCAACAGTGAATACACTCGAACATCTACATTTATGGTAAGTGTACACAACTGTACTATGTTCTTCGTGTTTCACTATTGCAGTCATTACATTTGGGTAGATTCCCAAAGCTATGGTTGGGAAGAGGAATTTAGATAGCATTAGGACCAGCTATAAGGCCCTGCAAGACTGCAGTGGCAAAGCCAGCTCTGGATTTAGAGAAAATTGGCAGATGATAATGCTTGGTGAAAGTATGTACAGAACTCCAGGTAGCAGCTTCTAGGATGTCCCTGGTAGGAACGCCTTTGAAGAAGGCTGTAGAGGTAGATGCAGCCCTGGTGGAGTGAGGTCTGATCCCCTGGGGGATAGGTTTTCCATGGTGCTTATAGCAGAAATGAATGCAATGGCCTATCCATTTAGAAATGGTTTGCTTTGAAATAGCCTTCCCCTCTGCCCCTGCAGCAAATGCCACCAGCAGTTGTTCAGATTTCCTTTGAGGTTTAGTCCTGTCCAAGTAGAATCTTAGTTTTCTGTGCACATCTAAGGAATGCAGTATCCATTCCCCTTTGTTCTGTGGATTGGGAAAGAAGGTTGGCAAATGAATGGATTGATTAAGAGTCACACTGGATACCACCTTGGGCATGAAGGATGGATTGGTTCTGAGGGACACCCTGTCTGCATGAAAGATGATGAAAGTCTCCACTGCCATAACGGCCTGTAATTCAGATACCTTTCTAGGTGAAGTGATTGCTAAAAGAAAAGCTGTTTTCCAATAAAGAAATTTTAAGTCTGCAGTGGCAGCTGGCTCGAAAGGAGGTAGAATGAGTTTCTCCAAAACAAAGTTAAGGTCCCGGGCTGGGGTTGGAGCTCTCCTGGGTGGTCTCAAATTTTTGGCCCCTCTGAGGAACTGCTTGAGCAGTGGATGAGAGAAGAGGGGAGGTTCTGTGTTATAATGAGCTGAAATGGCTGAGGTGTGGATTTTAATGGAGGAAAAAGACAAGCCCTTGTAAAGCATCTCAGTTAAGTATTGTAAAATCTGAGGTAAATTGGGTGCTGCTATGCTCATCCCTTGAGATTGGTTCCAGGCACAGAATCTTTTCCATTTTTCAGCATAAGATTTTCTAGTACTAGGCCTCCTTGCCTCTAAAATGATATCCATCACAGGTTTACTGAGGCATGGTAAAGGAGAGATTATGTAATTAGCCAGGCTGCAAGGTTCAGTGTTAGAAGCTGAGGGTGCAGAATCTGATTCTCCTGCTGAGACAACAGTGAAGGAGTCTGAGGCAGGTGCCATGAGGGTAGCCATGACACACTGTGCAGGAGGGGGTACCAGTGTTGGCGGGGCCAGTCTGGAGCAATCAAAATCATCCTTGGTTTGTCCTGTTTGATTTTTAGTAGTACTTTGTAGAGCTGAGGCAAAGGGGGGAAGGCATAGACTGATAGGTTTTTCCAGCTGAAGGACACAGGATCCACTTTCCAAGCTTGTTTGTGGGGAGTCCTTGTGCAAAATTTGTCCAATTGGTAGTTCTGGGGGGAGGCAAACAGGTCTATATCTGGGATCCCCCATTTGCTTGTCAACATGTTGAAAATCCTTGGCTCCAGTTTCCACTCATGTGGGTCCATGCGGTTTCTGCTTAGTCCATCTGCCAGTGCATTTAATTTTCCTGGCAGGAATTGAGCTTGACGGTGCAGTTGGGAGCTCAAGGCTGTGTTCCACAATACCATGGCGAGTCTGCAGAGGGGGGGGGGGGGTAAGAATGTGTACCCCCCTGCTTGTTTATGTACCACATAACAGTGGTGTTGTCCTGGAAGAATGTGGTCCTTGAAGGCTGTCAGAGCATTCTGTACAGTTAACATTTCTTTTTGATTGATATGCAGGTGCATTTGACTTGGGTTCCATTTGCCCTGAATGCACTTCCCTGCCAGGTAAGCCCCCCCATGCATAGTCTGATGCATCTGCTGTTAGGGTTTGGGCGGCAGGGGGTGGTGTTAAAGCTAGTCCCTTGTTTTGGTGACAGGCCTCTGCCCACCAAAGGAACTCTAGGCATAGGCAAGGTATGATAGGAATTATTGCTTCTAGATCCTGAGAATGTTGACACCATAGGCTTTTTAGATACCACTGTAGTTTCCTCATATGCAGTCTTGCATATGGAATTAGAAGAATGCAGGAGGCCATGAACCCCAAGGCTTGCAATATTTGTCTTGCAGATAGCAGGGTTTTTGTGGCCACTTGTTTGATGTAGGTTGTCAAATGAATTTGTTTCTCTGGCGTGAGGTAAGCCATCTGGAAAATTGTATTCAAGCTTGCTCCCAGGAATATAATTTGTTGAGAGGGTACTAGGTGTGATTTATTTTCATTTATGGGGTACCCCAGACAAGTTAGAACCATTTGTACAAAGGCCAGATGATTCAAAAGTATGTCCTGGCTTTCTGCCTGAATTAGACAATTGTCCAGGTATGGGTATATTTATATTTCTTTGTCTGCAAAATGCAATAACTGGAGCTAGGCACTTTGTGAATACCCTGGGCGCACTAGATAAGCCAAAGGGCAGTGCAGAGAACTGATAGTGCGTGTAGCCTGCTTTGAAGCGTAGGTATCTTCTGCAAGATTCCCTGATTGGGATGTGCAGGTATGCTTCTTTTAAATCTAGTGTTGCCAACCAGGCATCTTTGCCTAGTATAGGAAGTAATTGGTGAGGAGTCAGCATCTTGAATTTTGGAATCTCCTAAAAGGTGTTTAGAGTAGACAGGTCCAGGATAGGATGCCATGAATTGTCTTTTCTGGGTACCAGTAAAAGTCTCGAGTAGAAACCTTGTCCCTTTTCCTCTTCTGGTACCAGTTGATAGCCCCCATGCTTAAGAGAGAAAGTACTTGTTTTTGGGCCTCTGCCCACTGATTTGGGGTAGGTCCGGCCAACCGCTTGGTGTTGGCAACGTGTGGAAGTGAAATCTGTATCCCTGGGACACTATATTTAAAACCCATTTGTCTTGGGTAATGAGTTCCCAGTTCTTTGCAAGAAAAGCAATCTTTCCCCCCAAAGGGGCAGTCAGTTGAGAAGTGCTTGGAAGTTTTAAAAAGAAGTCATTGAGACAGTTTACCATGGGGGGAGTCTTATTACTCCCAGATTTGGAAGTAGAGGCCCCCCACTGCTTAGTCCTGTGTGTCACCTGGGACTGAAACCTGGGGTTTTTGCTATATCTGGGTTTGGCTTGAGAAGACCTGGAAGGGACTGGAAAGGACCAATTCTTAGAGGGCCAGTGCCTACTAAATCTAGGAGGCTGAACTTTTAAGAAATCTTTAACACTTTGCATAGATTTAGCTTTATCTTACATCTTTTTAAGAACTTCCCCAGCCTTGTTGCCAAACAGGCGGTCCTGATTTAAGGGAGCATCCAACAATTTAGCTTTAACATGATCAGGCAAAAATTGCTCCTTAAGCCAAGCATGCCTTCTGAACACAGACCCAGTAACAGCAGCCCTGCAAGAGGCCTCTAAAGAATCAAAACCACACTGCAAAGTATGTTTTCCAACTTGTTCAGCAGAATGCATTCAATCCTGTAATTCTTTATTTTCCCACAGTCTGGAATCAACATAATTTTCTGTTTAAGCAACCCAATAACATGTTGTGATACTTAAACATATGAAACTGGCAGTTTAAAGCCCTAATAGCCAAGGTTGCAGAAGTATAAACCTTCTTACCTCATCTATCCAGCGCCCTGAAGTCTCTTATCAGAAGGGGTAGGATTTTTAGCAGTAGAAGCCTTAATGCCCTTGGGCCCCTGTGAAATAGTCTCTGGATCCGCAATAGGATTTTTAAAAAGGAACTTGTGTGACTTGGGGACCCTGTAGTATCTGTCAGGTTTTCTGGGAGCAGGAGGTAAGGAATCAGGGGCCAAACTAGATTCTGAAAAAGCATCATCAACAATGTCTAGTACGGGAGGAATAGCTAAAGGCCTATGCTGAGGAAGGAGTAAGAAATTCCAAAGCCTCTTTTTTGAATCAGAAAAATCCAGGCCTTCCCAGGTGAAATGCTCCCTTAAAGTATGTAAGTTTTCCCTAAAGAAAAATCCTCTGGAGGGGAAACAGAGGGAATGGAGTCCTCTGCGTCAGAATCCTCATAAGTAGATAAGGGCAAATCTAGATAATCAGAAGAATCAGAAAAAATAGAATCCTGGTCAGAAGATTCATAAACAACTTCAGTCCTAGGCCTCTTAGAAGGGGGGGTTGGCTACACCAGATTACCGTTATTAGATCTTCAGTCATTCTTACCATGTGTTTTTTAGGCATAGAAGCCTGAACATATGGCCCGGGCATCGGTTTTTTTAGGCATGGTTTGAGATTTAGGCCTAAGTGAAGAAGGAGGTGTCGGTTTAATATGCAAGTCCATAGGCCTGAATACACCCTCAGAAGCCGGTGCCTGCCCAGCGGCTCCGGACCCATCCAAGGTAGAGACATCTGCGGGTTCCATAGTTGAAGCATCTCGCGGCATACCTGACTCCAAATGCGTCTCAGTAGAGGCCTGCAAATCAGAAGTAGTGGGTATCAGGGGCTGCGAAAGCACCTCACTGAGTACCGGCGAACTGGTGACTGGCTTAGGAGAAGCGATGTTGGCAGTTTCGGACCTCGGCGGCCTGTCTCTGTCTTTATCTTTGCGTTTTTTCAGAATCCCGGTAGTTGGATGGCTAACCGATGACATTTCAGGATAATTAAACCGAGAACCGAAATATTTAGAGGTGAAAATATACCGACGACGGATAGTGCTTTGATTAAATAAAGCACAAAACCTACAGCAAGGTACATCGTGGTCAGGGCGTAGGCAAGGAATACAGTACGAATGAAAATTTTTATTAGGTATTTGCTTTCCACAAGTAATTCAATTATTAACTTTTACTGACATCGGTAAGGAGCAAGAAAAAGTTTCCTCAATGGGGTACTTAGCTTTAGTTGAAGACTTCAGTTCTGAAACTCGAAAACGAAAATTTCAGGAGTCGGCCGACCGGCACTTGCGAACTGCTTCTGCTTCAGGCACCGCTCGGCAAGAAAGACTGATGTAATGGCGTTGACTGCATGTTTTATACCCCTGATGACCTGACATCATGGAAGAAGGGACAGCAACCGATGCAGGACCCAAGACTTTGTTAATAAGGCCGACTGAGGGCTACCTGCAAGGAGGTAACCCAAATGTAATGACTGCAACAGTGAAACATGAAGAACATCTCTTGCTGATGAAAATTGTGGATTTATTTTTAGTATTGCCTACATTAGAGGCATAGCTCTTCCATTTTATTAGCAGGTAGATAGTTCTCCAGGATGATAGACTTTGTATGTTTTTATTTATTTGTTTATTTATTTTTTTATGTTGCTGTTGTTTACTGGTTTTGTCTGACCAGGTTTAGTAAAAAAAAAAAAAAAATAATAACTTTTCAATGGAGGCCAGGGGAGAAAACTTGCAGGATATTCAAACATTTTTTTAAACAGACCTTAAGTGATATAGATAAACAATCACACATACAATTTTCTAATTAGATTACATTCATATGAAGTACAGGATACTACTATAGTATTAAAGACACTTATACATTTAGTAGATGCTGAACAGTGACCAATTGAAGAGGTGCATTACTGGGTTTGTTAAATAGAGAACTAATTTTGTCATTAGAAATTCAAAGAAATGAAAGTGAGGGAAGGAACTTGGTAGGGCAGAAAATGTTAATATTTTAGTTAAAAGGTGGGGTATTAAGCCAGATTCAGAGACAATTATATATAACTATCATACAGTTTACATTAGAAGTATACAGGTGGGGTGGTGAGCAGTGTTCCAAAACTATGTTTATGGCTGCAGGATGCTACAAACACAATTTGGGCATTGGTGAAGACTGGTTGTGGGGCATAGGATTCTGAGTGAAGAGAGGTGGTTTGATGATATCATAAGCAGAAGTACACACACTGTGTTTAAGGCATGGACATGTTTTTGGAGGTCATTGAGGGACTCTGGAAACAGCTGTGATCTGATAATTGGTTATACTTAGAGTGATTTGAATCTCAATAAGTTATGTTTGTGTCTCTCTCTGAATTTGCCTTGAGGCAATATGGCCTTTAACAAATATGGATATTCCACCACAGTTTACATCAGGCCTTATGGTGTGGTAGGTGTAAAATCCTGGAATACAGGGGGTGCTTTCAGCTCTTTTAAACCAGGTTTTAGTAAAAATTCACCTATGAATGTGCTCCAATTGCAGGTGGGCTTCAAGGTCATGTAGTTTATTATTAACCTCCTAGCACTGAGCAGTGCCATCTACATATTGTCCAATGGACTTTAAGAAATATTGATACTGCACCATAGTTCTGACTCGATATCTATAGTTAGATAAAATCAGTGCGTGACTGTTAGCTATCCCTGAACTTGCAGAATATGCCTGATTTTGCATCCTAGTCTTGTAATGTCCCTTGTAATTTTTTTATTTCCATATAAAACAGCAATGGTGATAGTAATGCAAGATATTAGACCTTCATACTTCTTAATGTTAATTGTTATTGTTGTTGCTGCTGCTTCAGACCTCCTGACTATTCAAATGCCCCTATACATAACCTGGTCTACCTGCTCCTCCTTCCTCCTCTGTACTTTTGTTCTGAATGAGCTGAGACAGGTATGGATCTTAAGAGTTTCCTGGGGAGGGTGCCTGCAACTGCTTCTGCTGCTGAGGGGGGGTTATATTAGGACTTGCCCTCGCTTTCCCACCCCCTCCCCGGCATTATTGTAACTTGCCCTTGATTTCCCACCCCTCCCCACATTAATCAACCACATCCAAGGGCTACTCTCCTCTGTGGAACACAAAACCCCTCATGGAGGGTTTTTGAAGGTCCTACCCTTAGACGTGTATACCCATCCCTCCCTGCCAACACCAAAGTTGTCTGAGCCACTAATCAAAACCAGGTTTTGTGGGCCATAGTTAGGCCTTTATTCCTCTGCATCATGGTGATGACTTCTTTGCCCTGAATACTTGAGCAAGTTTAGAACTTTGCTGGTAATTCTTATAAGTTTACAATTTTAACAGTACAAATGTAATCTAATTTAAAACAACTGTTCATACCTCTTAAGTGTACCCCATTAAAATGAACTTTCCTCATTTTGCTTCATAACAACTCCTTGTTCCACATTATCCTACATTAAAGGTCTGCCACACAGTCATTGTTATTGTTTTGTAAAATAATATCCATGGTAATAATCATACCAATTCAGCCAAAACACTTTTTATATGTATCAAGTGATATATTTTAACCATGGTATGAACTTACTAGTTGAAGTTGTTAGTCACTGTTCTCCATTTAGGCAGTTTGTGTCACATTATGAGAGGAAGTGTACCACATTCTGGAGATGGATGGTTGAGAGTCTTGCAGTTGTCTCATGATTTTTCATTGTTGTTAGGTGTTATTTTTTATTTGTATGGTAATGTTTGACTGCATACCTCTCAACAATACAGCACTATCAGTAAAATTCTTTATGTTTGAGTCATCAAAAGTCCAGGTTCCACACTGCTCACTACTGAAAGTGTCTGATGCATAGTCAGTTTTGCAACTAATATCCATGGTAAATGACACTGAACCATATTAATGCATCAAAAGCAAAACACACTTTAACAGTACTGAACCATGCCGAGAGCTTCCTTGTTTAAATTGTTTTTAATGTTTTAATGTTGCAAATGTTGATCGTTAGAGAAATGAATTTATTTTTGAAGTTACACATGTTCGGTAATGTCCTGTGTCACTGCTTTACATACGATATTTAGCTGTTCGAGGGTTTGTGTTTTCGATAGCCAAACATAAACCCCACTGTAGCAGGAGACACATTTGGATAGAAATGAGCATGTGAATTTGACAAGGAAAGAAGTTCATGGTAGACATTCAGCCAAGTATCTAGGACAAAGAAAAATGGGAGTAATAATACTGATTGTCAGAGGGGCTCAAATAACGATTAGAGCGGGAAAAAGACAATAATGCTGCATTTGTGGTACTTTACTCTGGCATGTATTTATATTCTACATAAAACTACTATTATGGAGCTTAAGAGAAGTGTAGGAGAAATAATAAGCTTTCAGAAGGGAATATTATTCGTGGGTAGGGATTGGAACTCGGTTTTCAAGAGTGGGATCAGGGAGACATAGAAAGTAAAATATAACAAAAGAGGGTAGATTTCTAAAGAAATGTATAAGAATATTTGTCATGGAAGATGCCAGTTCAGTACCAGAAACTCAGACAGAATTTACATATTATTTCCCAAGGTACAGTTGCTAGGCTAGACTGGGTAGAATTTATATTTCATAGGAGCATGTGTATTTATCTGAAAACTATGACACACATCTAATAACTACTTAAGATCACGCTCTAGTAAAAAAAATATGATCGAGATACATAGTAGTAAACTAAAAATGAGACACTGGCACTATCCTGTTTATCTGTTTAAAAGAGAGGAATTTAAGCAACTGTTGTGGTAATTATTCAAAATATTATTAGGGAAGACATACATTTATTCAGAAGAATAAATAGTGACTGGGATAAAATTGAGTTTAAAAATATGGTACAAACAAGACAGAAAGATATGTGGCACAGAAGTAATAGGAATTATTTATAGTGGTTGACAATGGTGAAAGTATTGCAGAAAATGGGGAATCTTGTAGAACAAGAAGGGAACAACTGCAAAGTGCTAAAGAGAAAATGAAAGTGAATTTGAGTAATATGCATGAGTTTAGAAAGGTTGCTGTTAGGCAGATATTTTTCATAGCTCAAGAGCACAAACAGTTTTAGCAGAATGACATAGCACAAAAGGTTGTCATCAAAAATAGGGAGCCTATGATAGGAAAAATAACCAGAGTTCGTGAAGAGATATTAAAAATATTCCAAATGTAAAGGCTGCCAAACTCAGGTAAACCAGTGCTCGTAAAACAAATAAGCAAACAAAATAATGATAAAATACAAACACAGGAAGCACAGAAAACAAATAACACAAAGTTTAATGTGCTAAGTGCTTGTTTAAGGTCTGCAGATCCTGTTTTGGCCTCCTGCAGACTACAAGAGTAACAGAAAGGAGAAAGAGAGACTTTAAGTACCTCAGTTTTGATTTTTTCTGATTATACTGCTTTCTGCACTTGATTTGTCTTTTTTTCATTTAACTGCATATATTTTAACTGTATTTGCTTTAATATTGGTACACACGCAAGTATGCTAGCTTATACTGCATTTAAAGTATACTACCAGTGCTAGAAAGTCTGATCTTCAATTTTTCCCTTAAGATCATGCTAGAGATCTTCTCTTTTGCACTTTAGCTTATTTACCTAGCACTTAATCTGGCTTTTTGTAGCAATTATTGTAGCATCCCATAAGTGCTATCAGCGCCAGTACTTATTAATAATGACCATCCCTCCTGGCATGTCTAAAGGTCAGGTCCCTGTGCTTTCTCCTGTTAACCTGGTGAACTTGGGCATTTTGAGGCAGTGTAGCAACTGCCTCATGTACACAGATAACTTTCTCCTCTTACCACCCAACACTCAGACTTGTGAGACATGCGCTTATATCGCCAAATTGGAAGCCATGCACTCTCCAGCCAAGACCAGAATAGCTGGTCAAGAGGAGAAGGTCAACACCTGCACAATACCACATGGAATACATAGCCCTCCAGAACACCCACCATCACAGGCCTCACATAAAAATACAAACCACACACCCACCTTCATGGAGGCTCTCAATAGAAATCTACCCAAACAGCAGAGACCTCCAAGGCAGAAATGCACTCAACCACCACAGCACAAGACCCATAGCTCACCTACACAGTGTGCCCCTCAACCTAAGCCCCATAAGGCAAAACAACTTGCCCAATACAATAATCATAGGTGACTCAATAGTGAGGCACACTGATGTCCCCTCACTAGCTTGAATAAGGAGAAGGTAACAGTCATCTGTCTATCAGGTGGCAGAATCTGACACATAACACACGCACTCAGGTCACTCCACAACAAGTTAAAGTATGACTCTGTCATTGTCCATGTGGATGTGAATGACCTGAGACGCACCTCCCTGGACTACATGAAAAGAGGCATGGTGGAGCTCTCAGATTATGTGGCCCAGGCAGGTATGACCCCAGCCCTGAGCAGCATCCTACCATCACCAAGAATTATACCGCAATACAAACAGAAAATGATTGACTTCAACAATTGGCTAAGTTTCTGGTGTCATTCTAAGGGCATCCAGTATCTGTCTGCTTGGAATGACATGACTGACAGACCTCGATGCTTTGCCAGAGATGGCCTGCATCTCTCACCCCTGGGTTTCTGGGTACTGGCTAAGGCTCTTGCCATCCCTATAGTGCCTTTTTTTAGGCGGTGTTCCAAAGACCAAATTACCACCATAACAGGTATAAATAAATGCAATCTGAGGGTCATGTTGCTCAATGCTAGAAGTATAAATCTCAAGATGCACTCACTCGAAGCACTCCTCAAAATGCTGTAATGGAGACCTGTTTTAAAATGGCAGAAAGTGCCACTGCGCTACCAGGCTATAACTCATTCCACACCTTTAGGCACCAGAACATGGACCAAAGCTCCTAAGGCAGTGGTGTCTCCATATTCATAAAGGATATGTACACCTCCAGACTAGTAGCCCAGTATAACGCATCTGAGATACTCCAGGTACAACTAACATTGGCTAAGACAGTGATTCAGGTTGTAGCCTGCTATAGGTCCCCAACCATGTCCCAAGAATCTCACTCCACATTCCTAACCACCCTGGAAACTATTAAGATCCAACCCAACACTCTCATACTAGGTGACTTCAACCACCCCTCCATCAACTGGGAAAACTACTCATGCACCAATGAACTGGCCCAATGCTTCCTGGAATTCATCAATTCCAAAGCCCTGGACCAGCTCATTCTTACCCTCACTAGAGGAAGCAACATCCTTGACCTGTTTATAATTAACATGGGCAACCGTTGCTCTACACCAGTAGTCAATTCCTCCCTGGTTAAATCCGACCACAAACTAATCACCATGGAAATCCACATCTCACCTACACCCCCCTGGCAAAGGTATCCACCACGAAAAACTTCTCCAAAGCTGACTTTGGATTCCTAAAAATGGAGGTGGCTAACTTCAGGGCACCCATGCCAATGGAAAATAGATGGATGGACTAGCGAATCATACACCAATGCACTGTATGAACATGTACATAAATGCATGGAAGTAGTCATACCCAACAGAACCAAGACGCTCTCCTCCAGAAAAAGGAAGCCAATCTGGTGGTTCCCTGCCATTAATAAACTCTACAACAGAAAGAAGAAACTGTTGCAGAAAAAGGTGATGTCCCAAGACTGGAAAAAGTCCCTTATCAGCCTCAAAAAAAAGCTGAGATCCCTCATCAAAACCTCCAAAGCCAGCTATGAAGGCAGAATTGTGGCAGACACTAAAATCAACCACAAAGCCTTCTATAGTTATATCAAGAATCTCCACGGCAATACCCAGATTTGCTCTGAGTTACTGCACAATGGTACCTCCTATACTGAGCCAACAGATATTGCCAACATACTGGCCGACAGATTTAGTGCCAACTTTACCCCTCCCCCCAAGGACCAATCTCAATACCGGAAGAATGCCAGGCACCCAGCATTACTGCAGCCCATGTTAAAGCTGCATTGTTGAAGGCCAAGAATACAGCTTCCATGGGACCTGACAATATCCCTGGCTGTGTTCTACATGAATTACAAAGTGAACTGGCACCACATCTGTGTGCCCTGTTCACTCATAGCCTCATCTCAGGCTTTGTCCTACTGAATGGTGCACTGCTACATTTATCCCTCTCCTTAAAGCAGGAGTGACTACAGACCCTGGAAATTATCACCCCATTAGCCTGATGAGTCTGATATGTAAGGCTATGGAGGGCATCATCATGACCCTAATTAACAAGGATATAGGGAATCTCTAAGGTCTAGATCCCATGCAATCTGGTTTTGTGAAAGGTAGATCATGCCTGCTCAACCTGGTTGACTTCTTTGAGTCAGTCACCAGCTGTGGACAAAGGTAAGGCAGTTCATACAGCCTACCTCAATCTGGCCAAGGCCTTTGATACCATTCCTCATTCAGGAATTATTGATAAGCTCCCCAAACTAGGCATCAACCCCTATATCGTTAGGTGGGTTGCAAATTGGCTCACAGATAGAACCCACAGTGTGAAAGTGGCAGACTCCAAGTCAGACTGCTGACCAGTCACAAGTGGAGACCCACAGGGATTGGTCCTGAGTCCTCTCCTGTTTGACATCTACTTCTCAGAAGTCCAGGCCAACATGGAGGGACTCTGGCTGACCAAGTTCATGGATGACTGCAAGCTGGGAGCCATTATTAACTCTCCAAGTGATGCAGACAACCTACAGAAAGGCCTCACTGAGACGAATGACTGGTGTTGAAACCATGACCTTAAGCTCAATGACAAAAAATGTGTTGTTATCCCCTTTGGGAAAAACACAGTTCACACTAATTACCACATCAATTGGAGGCCACTGAACACTGAAGGTGGTATAAGAGATCTGGGGACACAGGTTGACAGCAACCTCTCCTTCAACCACCACATTGCCACTGTGGTCAGAAAGTCCTTCTATGTGGCACATCTCATTACTAAGGGTTTTGCATCCAGGAAGAAAGAGGTCATCATTTCTCTCTACTCTACCCTCATTAGACCAATCATAGAGTATAATACCCCATTTGGCATGTACCTCACTACACACCTGCAACAGCTGGAGAGGCTACATAAGTACCTCACGAAGTGGATCCTAGGCCTTAAACACATGTCCTACATGGACACACTCAGAAAACTCCATCTATTCTCTGCCTCATATCATCTTACTAAAATGCGATCTCTGCTCGACTTACAAAGCCATATCTGACCCAGCTCTGTTAGAAATGCTACATCTAAAGAAATTCCAATCCCTCCACACTACATGCTCCAGAGACCTCAACCTCATTACCACAATCAACAGAACATGCTGGAGGGACAGGTTCATAACCCAGAGACTGCCTGTGCACTGGAATAGACTTCTCATACATGTCAAACAGAGCACCTCACTGGCCCTCTTCAAGAGAAATCTTGATGAGTGGATAGGAAATAGAAAGTTCACTCCGGGGATCACTCCAGTGGCTCTATTCGATAGAGGCACTGGGAACTAATGTCAGGCAGCACAATGCCAGGGCACTTCTATGGGCTAGGCTTGTGAAGGCTCCAGGGCCATTAGCCTAGTACACACCTATGAACCTATAAATAGGGGGCTTAATTTTATTCCCGCTTACAAAACTGATTTAGCTAATACTCTCATTGATTTGAGGATGTTTGGTAGGAATTTGATGTTGAAAATGCTTTTTTCTAACAATGGTATATCTGATGGTAGTCTTTTTAACAGACCGAGTACTTTTATACCTCAACATCACCCCATAGTGGAAACATTTTTGAAATTATGAGAAGATGATTTATCCTTAGCTTTAAATGAAAGACATGACTGTCATGCCTTTAATAATTTGACATCTCATGAAATATCAGCACTGAATGGGCTACATGATGATGATGACAGTATTGTCATACAATCGGCAGAGAAGGGGGTTCCATAGTTATTATGGATAGGGACTTCTATTACTCTTCTAGTAGAACTATGTTATATGATATTAACATATATACAAAGACTAATTTGGTTGAACTACAGAGCATGATACGCAATGTGCATAATATTGTGAATGATTGTTTACTTAATGGTTGTATTACTGTGTCTATGCTGTGGAAGGACAAGTAGATGTGCTCAGTGGACCTCAATCCTGCCTACTTTCACATAAAGTTAGTGGGGTGGTCCAGGAGGTTCCTGAACATCATGACTGGAAGCCAATCACTACCAGTTTTGAGCACTTTCCTTTGGCTTCACCATAGCTCCCTGGGTATTCACCAACTACACAGCAGTGGCGGCAGCCTGTCTCAGGCTGCATGAATTCCAGGTCTTTCCATACTTGGATGATGGGCTTCTTGCGGTGACTGCAATTATGTTGTTAATTCAGGCAAGAGACTTTCTGATCTATCTGTGCCTATCCTTAAACATCACTGTCAGCTTTGCAAAAATCCAACCTGGAACTTGTTCAAGTCCTAGAATTTATCAGATGCCATCTGGACACCACCAGTCAAATTGCCAGACTACCACTTTTCTGACTGGTTTCTATAAATCTGCAGGCCAATCAGGTACTATCATTTCAACGGTCACCTGCTTCCTTGGATCTGCATTTGCTTGGTCTAATAGCTGCAGCAATTTCTCTTGTTCCTTTGGCCAAGTTATAACGTGTTTTCATCACTTCTTAATAAGAGTATACCTTTACGGTCCACTCGAAACAATTTGTCCCAAATGTTTGGGTGGCCAACACTTGCTGATTTATAGAAAAACTTTAGTGACTTCTTATTTGTATGCTACAAATGTTTTATACACTCTTCTACTCACATATGGTTTCACCAAGTTCAAGTCTTCAATGCATATTTCTATTCAGCAATAACATCTTTGGTGTAATACTGGTGTTGCATGTATGGTACCATGGTAAACAAAGAAAATGTCTATGTTATTTTCAGGAGCTTTCACTGGGGGTTCATAGTTTTCATTGTTTTCTTGAATTTCTGTGTAGGTATAATCAAGGAGATTCAAAAGCTGGGAGGATGAGGAGTTCAGAAACTGTAAGCATCAATTTCTCCTGCATACAGTCAAAGACTAACTGGGATTCACAATACAGCTCTGAACAAAGCCATAATAAGTCGCTGATTTGGTAATTTCATAACTTGCACTAAGCTTTAAGGTGATTCAGTGCAATCACCTTTCAAACAGCTGAAGTCCCTAGCAACGCACTCTGATGTCAGACTGGAAGAGGTACATGCACAGCTGTTTGGTGGATGGCTGGGAAACATTTGTTTCTGTATTAAAAAGCTAAGACTACAAATTGCCTGCAAATATACTGTATATGCTGTAGCTTCATGGGACAATTATAGCAACAATCCTCACTTATTGTCAATGCACACAACACAACTAGTGGAATGGAAAATCTCAGTGTACTACACTGAATAACAGCACAGATTCCTCTGTTGTGATTTAGCATTTCCACATGCTTTTTTAGGGGGAGGGGTGTTCATATATTCAGTGTGATTTGCTGAATCACAAGCCTCTTATAGCCAGTACTCTTGGGGTTCTGAACTGGGATCCACCATATTGCTTTATGTCTAGGTGCAAATATTCCCCCCCCCCCCATTGACTAGCCATAATGTTTTCTGAACTGGGCCAAAGATAGATAATTCTGTTTTGCTCCATAAATGTTTTAAGTTCTCAAGTGAGCCAAGAACCATTATCATTAACAGTTTGCTCATGAAAGCCATTTCTTGCAGGAGACGTCCTTAATACTGATACTACAATCCTTTTTCCTTCCACACAGATTACATCACACCAATTTGACTATGTACTTGTGGCAGTGAAGAACACTGATCTTATCGAAGGGCCCAGAATGTCAGTATGAATACATTACAATTGTGCTAATGGCCATTTTGAAGTATTTTAGAGACTTAGCATCACATATTGGGTAGTGAAGTTTGGACCATTTAACATTCTGTGCATCTTTCAGCTAAGACTTCGAGCTTCTTACTGATACCAGGCTACCACACAAAACATTTGCCAAGGATTTAATATTTGCTTTTCCCAGCTCCCCATTATACACGCTACAGTGTGGCTTGATATAGCAATAACCCAAGCCTGGGTGTGGGTAATGCTGGATTTACCCATGGTTGGTGTGGTTTGGTCATGAGGGCGAAGCCCGAGTGACCAAACAAAGCCAATCATGGGTAAATCCAGCATTACCCACACCCAGAAGTCGGTTATTGCTATTATACAATGACATTATTTAAGAAAAAAAAATTAATTTTCTTAAATAATGGCATTGTATAATGCCTTCTTGCTGCCCTTCCGCAGCTGTCTGGTATTCTGCGGCAGTTCTGATGTACTGCGCATGCGTATGCCTACGCAGTACATCAGAGCAGTGGGCAAGAGCAACGGAGAAAGCAAGATTTCTGTTGCTTTTTACAAACTGTTTCGCTATGTTAAACGGGTTTAACATAGCGAGACAGCTTTAAAAAAGCAACGGAGCCATTGCTTTTTTTAAAGCTGTCTCGCTATGTTAAACTCATTTAACATAGCGAAACAGTTTGTAAAAAGAAACTGTTTCGCTTTGTTAAATGGGTTTAACATAGCGAGACAGCTTTAAAAAAGCAACGGAGCCATTGCTTTTTTTAAAGCTGTCTCGCTATGTTAAACCCATTTAACATAGTGAAACAGTTTGTAAAAAGCAAAGGAGAAAGCAAGATCTCTGTTGCTTTTTACAAACTGTCTCACTATGTTAAAGAATGTCTGTTGCTTTTTTTAATGCTGTCTCGCTATGTTAAATGAGTTTAACATAGCGAGACAGTGTGAAGCAATGGAGATCTTGCATTCTCCGTTGCTGTAAAAAAAAAAAAAAAGAGTTATAGTAATGGAAAAAGTCCGGGCGACCGGACCTTTTTCCATTACTATAACTCTGATTTACAACGTGCACGCTGACCAATCAGTGTGCACATTTTTAAATATTACTGGGGGTCGTTGTATAAATGGAATTATCACTCTGGAGCTACACGGCAAGATTTCTTGACACATAAGACAACTGTTCTCTAATGGGAAAATTAGGTTGTTAATAGCTGTGGCCCATCCTTTTATAACTGATCCAATCACTTGTGAGCTAGGTCATTCCTGGCTTTTGTATAGTAAAATTTATCATAGGTCAATAAAATTATCATAGCTCAAATCAAATGCCAATAAATAGGTGAATGTGTAACATCTAATGTTAAGTATACAGCCTCTGATTCCATAGTTCCTGGTCCATAGGTTTTTCAAATGGCAGTTTTGATATTCCATCAACATTAAAATACTGCATCATTTCCTTATACATGAAATATCTGCCTAGTTCCCCAAGAACAGCAGTCAATGCTGCAACAGTTTGCAGTTACCACGGATCCACCACTTTATTTGGGATGAATATGGCTAACAGTGCCCGGTGTTCTGTAAAGTTCCTACATCTTTTTCTGCATTGGAATTGTTTGAATAAACTGTTTGGCATAGTTATGTTCAGCTTTATACAGTTACCTTGAATAAAATGCATTAGGTCTCCTTATATCATTCTTAAGTGCACTTACTGGGCCACTTCTACAGCTTACGTTCACCTTTTCTTCAGCATAGTTACTGGAACATTTTGGTAGAACTTCTGAGTGGAGAGGATTGAAATATTCAACCATAAAATCAACATGCTGTTAGATTCACCAGCACATTTTTAAGTAACAGTCTCACCTCAGGATCGGTTGCTATTACATTTTTAAGTAATAGTGTCACCTCAGGATCTGTTGCTGGGCTTTTATGCAGTTTTAAAGCTGCACCATTGTAGAATGTTGTGGTCTGCTGTCGGGCCAATTATTTCTGCCTGCATTTTGAATGACTGGAACTTTTATTACGTATGTCTGTTATGCAGCTGTTAATTCTTGTGGAGTCCTGCTGTATTCATTTTTGAGGACCTATCATTTTGTAAGATGACACATCACTTGGCAGCTTAAAAAGGACAGTGGGTCAAAGTAGGTAAGCTCTTTGTGTGAAATAATCATTCATTTTGTCTTTAAAGTCAGTCCTCTAAGACATTTTTTGTAGTAGTGTATTTAAGGTATGTATCACTGCTAATAGTCAGTAGAAACATGTTGTAAGTAGTAGCTTATCAGTCCAAGAATGGTTAAGCTGTGGCATATTCTGAGGTCTGGGCCTACAAGTTATCTTAAGAATTGTGAAGTCCATTTCTGACAATCATTTAATTTGCATTTGATGAGGTTCGCTTTTTCTTGAGCATACTTACTGGAAAGAACATTTTCTTCAGCAACTATTGCTGGTTTTACTGCCCTGGGCATTGCTGTTAAATTTTGTCTTAGAACTTTTGATGAGTGGAGAGGATTTAAATGTTCAACCACATAATCGACATGCTGCTGGATTCACCCATACTTTTTTTAAGTAACAGTGTCACTTAGAATTTGTTCTGGTTACTCTGTCCTGTGCTTTTATACAGCATTAAAGCTGCTCCGCTGTAGAATGTTGGAGTCTGCTGTTTGGCCAGTTATTTCTGTCTGCATTTTGAGCAGCTGAAGTACTGACTGGACCTTTTGTTGTCTAAATCTGTTATGACCAACAACTGTTAATTTTTGTAGATCTATCATCATTTGTGCACACATCCATCATGTCTGTGGAACTGCTCATCAGCTTTGGTGGAGTTCTGCAGCAGTTATGGACTTTGTTGTGTGGATGTATAGTGTACTATTAGCACCTTTGGAATAATATCCAGCTACTCCAGTCATTTTGCTGACTTCTTGCTTTATACTATGCAGCACTATCAATGATTTGTCAGTACTTTCAGCAGCCACACTATTCTTAATGTATGCTCAGTCTTAACAGCTCAAGCCATAATTTAGTCTTTCTGTCTTTAGTTTTTTTTTTTTTTTATCAAAATCATCCAATTCATATCTGGCATAATTCAATCCATAACCAGGGATTTTATTTTTGGAACATTTTTATTTATTTATTTTTATTTAACGTTTGTTTACCAGGAAAGTCTGTCTCGGAACAAAGCCAATTTTCAGCGGACGCCCGGAGAGAAATGCTCCAGATGTAGAGTAATGCAGAATCTTGCTGTTTTACTGGCAACTGTATAATCCTGCTCCAGTAGTTTGGAATCTGCAGTAATTATTAGAATTAAGTTCAATAACTAGCAAGTTCTTTTTTACTATTTTTATATATTTGTTAACCGGGTAAGCCAACTGGACATGTGTCCTTTTTTAGGGGTAACACTGTCTGTTTAAGTAATTTACTTACAGTTGCACACTAGGCAAATGGAGAGGAGGAGTCAAACCTGTACCCTTTGTCTATAGGAAGCAGTTTATTAATGGTTCAGAAACTTAATCCTGTACCCTGTAATTACAGGAGGAAGCTTAGTAACAGAACAGTTCAGAGCCTTAACTCTCTGCACTAATTGCCAAACACCTATAAGTTACTTGAGTCACCATTGCTTGTTTAAAAAAACAAAATTGGTTGGGGGCGGGAGGATTATGTTTATTCCTAGACTTTGTGATGCCATCTGTCAGCATTGGTTTACTAAATTTATTGCAAGTTTGTTCCTTTTAGCTTAGCATTTATTCTTCAGTGTTCTACTTGCATTGTGTGGCTTATGTGTCTAGAATTAATTTTCATCTATAATTTCGTCATATATCTGCTTCATTTTACTGTACTGTTAAGATTTTTTTCTTTTAATATTAGGACATGGGTTTTCACTGTAATAGACCTACTTCTAGACTTTAAGCCTTTCTCTCCTTGTCTAGTCTCTACCACCACTGATACTTGCAGGAGGCTGGGTACTGGCAGGACAGAAGGGGTTGATATGCAGCACCACTCTAATGGAAATTTTGCAGGGTGTGAGCATGGCATGATACCAGTTGTATTTAGTGCCCACTGTCTTGTTACTAATACCAATGACACAGTTCTTTGATATGTACCCACAGATCCCCTTTTTCATCTAAGACAAATAAGTGGGTTCTGTTCTTCTGCAGCTCCATACAAGATACCATGTTTAAATGCCAGGTATGTCAAAATCAAGAATATTATAATAACAGACTTGCTCTGAGTTATTGATTTGATATTTATTACCAAAACATGGCTTGATGCTCACTGCTTGTCTATTCTTGTGGTCATTGTGTCACATGAATTATGGGTTCTTCAGTGTTATACACTTAGTAAGTTTGGCAGTGGGGTTGCTATCTTTTATTGTACTGCCATTGGACTGAAGCAGATTTCAGCTGATACTACCAACCCTTTTGAATATGTCATGGCAGTCGGTGAAAACTGTTGTTGACCTCCTTATTTCTTGTCTGCCAGGTATTGCAAGGATATTCTTTTAGGAGTTTACTTTGTCTTGTCTCTGTTGTTGTCTTTGTTTCGGTTAACTCTAAGTGACTTCAACATTTGGATCTGACCTGGTTCACTTGCACTTGGTAAGGGTTTTCAGTGGTCCAGATGAGTGCTTTTTGTCATGCTGTTGATTAGAATTTCATTTTCACTTTTATGAATAGTTTTATCACTCTGGTTTCCAAAATGCAGGTTTTTGAGAAGGTTATGTATGTGCAACTGTATTCCTACTTGAGTGCAAATTAAATTTATGACCCATTTAGTTCTAGGTTTTGCTCCAGACAAAGTACAGACTGCTGTTTTCAGTTGTTCAATAACATCCTTGTGGCTAGAGATCATCATTGTTATTTTATCTTGGTCCTCCTAGATCTCTTCAGTGTTTGACACCATGGACCACGAGATTCTGCTGAACAGGTTGAATCATTATTGAAGTATCTCAGAAATAGGACTGCAGTGGTTTGCTGCTTACTTTTCTTGCCATATTGAAAGGGTTGTGTCTAGACATAATGCTTCCTCTTCCTTCCCTCTAGCATGTGGAGTGTCCCATGGTTCAGTTCTGGCCTTGCTATTTTCACTGTATGCATGCTGCCACTTGAAGAAATCATTTGAAGTGAAGATTTATACTACTATTGTTTTGCTTATCACACATGGCTGTACCACTACTTTCCCCAAAGTTCTGTGTCCGCCATAAGCAAACTTGCTTTAGATTTGACATTTATCTATAATTGGATGCTTGATAACTGGTTAAAACTCAACACTCTGAAATGGATGCTATGGCCAATCATATGACAATTTGTTATTGGTTTGTCACAGTTTTTAATACAGATTTTTTTTATCATGATGAAAAACTGAAATTCTTGTTGAGTGTGGAATTCAGCAGTGATATTTGACAAAAATAAGGGTCAGTGCTGGGTACCCTCTTCTTTGGCATATACTTCTCAGAAGTCCAGGCCAAAACGAAGGGGTTGTGGCTAACCAAGTTTGCGGATGACTGCAAATTAGGTGCCATCACTGAATCCCCCAGCAATGTCAGTGTACTTCAAAAGGGTGCTTACACAGACCAATGATTGTGCCAAAGCCATGGTCTTAAACTAAATGCTAAAAAAATACATCATCATTCTCTTTGGTAAAAACAATCTCCCTGCTGATATAAAATAAACAATAATATCCTCAGTACCAAATTCAGTAGTGAGAGACCTGGGAACACAAGTTAACTGTGACCTCAACTTTGACCATCATGTATCTACTGTGGTGAGGAAGGCATTCTACATCACTCACCTGACTAGTAAAGGTATCACCTCAAGAGCAAACAAGGCTATAACACCCCTGTACTCGCCCCTCATCAGGCCTATTATTGAATATAATGCTGCCTTTGGTATGTACTGTACCAGACACTTGTAACAACTTGACAGACCTCAGAGATTTCTAACAAAGAAAATTCAGGGTCTCCAGCACATGTGTTATATGGACAGTCTGAAGTCACTCTCACTGTACTTAGTGGCATATAGACTACTTAGAGGTGATTTATGTCTTGTTTACAGGGCTATCTCTGAACCAAATCTAATGGAAATGCTGCATGAGTCCCCATTCCAGGGACCTCAGTCTAGAATGTGACATAAACAGAATCTGCGGGTGGTACAGATACATCACTCAGAGGTTGCCACTCCTCCTAAATAGGCTTCCAAGCCATATCAAGCAGAGCACCTCCATGACCCTATTTAAGTGCAACCTGGATGACTGCATGGGAAACCATAAATTTCTGCCAGAGATTGCCCCTTCTCTCCCGGACATGGATAATACTTGCTAGAAAAACCTTGGGCATAGACGATATCTCTCATCTAGTATTATATTGGGATTTAAAAGCTAGGCTTGTAAAGACCCTCGGGTCAATAACCTAGTAACATCCTATGAACCTAATCAGTTTCCCTTAGGGACCAGGCTTCTGCCTTTGTCAAGAGCCCATGGTATAATCGAAGGAATATGTATATAGTTAAGCACCTTATTTCTCTGGCATATTTACCTGTCGTAGTGCATGGTCACTTTATGGCTGGAGTACTGTAACACCCTGTATCTGGGGCTATTGGACTTTGGCATTGACTGTCTGAAGTTATTTCAGAATTTTTCAGTCCAGCTAATTATGGGGCTAACTCAACACCACCATATTATTCTGATACTCTAGAGTTTACATGGACTGCGTTTGGTCATGAATTGCTCATACAGTTTTTGCCTTGGTGGTTATTACCCTGCATATCTTGGGATCCCCTACCTAAGGGAAATGTTCAACTTGTTTTGGCCTGCCTCTTGCTCTCTGTTGTTTCACTTATGGGATGCTGGAAGTTCCAAGGGTACTGTTACATTTTTCTGGCAAATATTCTTTTGCCTTTCATGGGCAATGTCTCTGGAACCTCTTACTAGAGTGGTTAAAGTTGACTCCAACTCTTAATGGTTTTAAGAAATGTCTAAAAATTCAGTTCATTTATCACATACACATATAAATACATATACATATACATATACATATACATATACATATATACACACACACACACATGGGTCCACTATGTAATTTCTAAAAGTCAAAATCTTGAACATCAAAATCCTGACGTTCAGATGTTCGCGATTTTGAAATTTCAAAATGCAAAAAAAAAACTAAAACAAAAAAATACATCACATTGCTGCAGGGGGCAAGCCCCCCTGCACCTCCCACAGCCCCTGCTACTGAAACATACCACATACATCTTCACACTACAGTGAAGAGAATGGTAAAGTTACCATTCTGCACTGTTGGGTGATCTCAATTGTTTAACTTCGAGATTTCAAAAATTTCGAACATCTGGATGTCAGGATTCTGATGTTCAGTATTTTGAGATTTCAAAATTAAGAGGTGGACCTATATATATATATATATATATATATATATATATATATATATATATATATATGGATCCCTGCAGAAATGCTGATACATGTTAGTGCTCATTATGTTTGGCAATGCATACACCTTGTCATCTGTAATGTCATTTGCTGTATTGTCCAAATATAGAGATGATAAAATAAGCAAGCAAAGGAGAGTAGTTTTGCTGGAATAGACTTTATCCTCAGGTCTTGGTGAGTACCTTCACTAGGTGGGCCCTATTTTTTACAAAATCTCACCAAGACAACACTGATATATAGACTGCATTTTATATAGCATATACCATGGACAGAAGTAGGTTAAAAATAAAAAAGACAGCTGGGTGCACAAGTCCCAGGATAAAAAATTGCCCAATCTGGGAAGATGCACTGATGCCAGGACTGAACAAAATGACAGTGTAGAATACTCAAGACATGGAAACATTCCTACAATGGGGTTAGGTCAGTCTCAGGGAGAGTATGCCCCCCTCCCCTATTGTAGAAGAAAGTTATAGACCACAGAAAACACAAAAACTGACAGGCCAAAAACAAGCCATAAAGATGATAGAGTGAACTACCGAGGATAAGAAAGAAATGTATTGTTACTATTATGCAAGAAGTTCAGAATTTCTGGATAGAAGATTTACAAAACAATTAAGAGAGAAACTGGAGGAAGCAAAAATACTTGCACAAGAAAAACTATCAAAATCTTCAAATGCAAATTTGTGTTCATTAACATAAGTTCCAAAAACAGTGATTGGGCCATTTGGAAAAAGAACTAACTGAGGAAGTGCAAAAATATAAAAAACAAAATCTAGAGATTTTTTGAAAGCTATAAAAAAGATGAGATCTGATATGGTGCAATATTTATGCAAACAAGAAAGCCAAATAAATCAATGCAAAAAAAAAAAAGCAGCTCCAAAGATATTTGAAGAGAAATACAGGCAAAGGCACCCAGATATGGAAAATTTCACAATACAAAAAATAAGATTACAAATGGGAATGCATAAGATTAGTAAAGCAGAAGATAAATAGAAGCTGAAGTTATAGAATACCTAAAAAGTGAAAGATTTAGTGTAGAAAGGCTAACACAGGTTATGTCACTGCATGATGGAACAATGAGTCCACCAAGAAAGGAAAAACAGGAGGAGTGGGAGACAAGTGAATAAGAAATATGAATACAGGAAAGAAAAAGAGATTTAATTCAGTGCAATATTTATGTAAAGGAGAAAGCAAACCTAATTAATTAAAAAAGCATCACCAAATTATTTGAAGAGAAATAAAGGTAAAGGCATCTGGATATGGAAAACTTTACAATATAAAAAAAAGAAAACAAAGGGAGAAAGTAGAGAAGAGGATTAATAATACAGAAGTTAAAAAAAAAATAGAAAATGGAAGTTATGGATTACCTGCGAAGTGAAGGATTTAGTGTAGAAAATCTGACACTGGTAACATCACAGCATGATAGAACAATGAGTCCCCAAATTAAGGAGAAACAGTGGGGAAACATCTGATCAGTTGTCATATGAAGATACTTTCAAAACCAGTACAAAAGTTCAGATGGAGTTGTACAGCAAGGAAAGAAACAGGAAATGGTGGCAACTCTGATGGAATCAATGTTGTGGAGCGATAGGCCAGTGAGTTCCCATATGAAAGAGCAACAGATGACACGGGATGAACCTGAAGAGAATATTTCACAGTAAGATGTTCTGGAACTTTCCGTAGAATGCCTGCAGGAAACAGAGAACAAATACTGTGCCCTTAGTTTAGAAGAAAATAATCTAAGGGAAGAGTTGCTTGATTTAACAGAGATGGATAACATTTTAAGATCAATGAAAGAATTAGATTACAGAAAGTCAATAAGATCCAAAATGTTAGAGGTTTGATAAAACAAATGAACACAGTAATCAAGACTGTTGACAGAAATTCATGCAATATAACAGAAGTAAATAGGATATATTACTGTGTAGCTAAATTAATCAGAAATAAAGTCTTACCATAAAAAAACAGGACAGTAAGGGAAAGGAAGTGGAGAAATCAAATGCCATTGTGAAACTATCGTACAGAGAAAACTATAAAGCAATTAAGACAAGAAGTGTTGCTGATAGAAGAGTACAGAAGAGGGAACAGATCAAAAATACTTGATAAAAGCAACACTTAGTATCAGAATAGACCACGCTCTATTGTACATTATTGCAAATAATAAACGAAAAATATTAACACAGGCAGAAAATATAAAGGAAAAGTACAAAATAAGCAATTCAGTGATGACCCAGAAAAGTTTTATAGAGAACTGAAAGACAAGGCAAAAGGAATACAAACCCCAAAAATGAAGAAATAGATGCATTTTGGAGAAATAACTATGAAGGTCCCATGGAACATAACAAAAATGTTTAATGGATAGAAGTAAAAGAAAGAGTAAGAAGTTCAGAGGCACAGGATATGAAATGGGATGAAGTAATGGCCAGAGTAATTGAAACAAAATTAAGAAAAGCTCCTAATTGGAAAACCCCAGTCCCAAATGCAGTACCTAATTTCTGGCTAAAAGTATTAACATCTTTACATGAAGATTTAGCCCCGAGTAAGAACTATTTGTAAGCGCACCCTGAACACATGCCAACCTGGTCAGCAAGAGGAAAAATGATACTCCTCCTTAACAGTGAACCTGCAAGATATTCTAAAAACTAAAAACCAATAATTTGCCTTCGACAATGTATAAACTATACACTGGAATTGATGCCGACAGAGTTTAGTCATTTATAAGAAAACTCAATCATTGCAACAGAAAAAAAGGGTGTCAAAAGAAAGTCATAAGGAACAAAGAATAATTTATTGTTAAACAAAGTCATAATGGAGAATTGTAAAAAGGGGACGAATCTAAGCATGGTATGGATAGACTATAAAAAAAGCATTGGATAGCATCCCACATTCATGGATAAAAGAGTGCTTACAAATGTAGAAGATACAGGCTACACTGATTGACTGATTACATTAAAGTGACCATGAAACAGTGGCAAACCACTTTGCAGCTAAGCCATGATAAAAGACAATTTATTATCCCAGGGATAACAATTCACAGGGGGTATTTCAGGGTGACTCTTCCTCACTGCTACTCTTTTGTCTTGCCCTTAACCCATCAAGCTGTGTACTTAACAGGGTCTTTGGTTACAATTTGGCTCCCAGAAACAATAAAGTATAAAAACTTCTCAGCTTTTCTTTTTCTGGATTATTTAAAACTGTATAGTTCATCAGATGAGGAACTGAAAGCACATCTGCAAATGGCCAAACATTTCTCAGATAATATAAGAATGTTATTTGGTCTTGATAAATGTGCAAAAGCAACCTTTAAAGCGGGAAATCTGCAACACCCAGAAAATATCAGTCTGGAACTGGAATGTGATATAAAGGAACTTGAGCAGGAGGGAGTTATAACATTTTTAGGAACTGATGAACACTGATGATAAAACATGAACAAATGCAAATAAGACTTAGGAATATTTTAAAAGACTAAAATTAATACTGAAAACAGACCTGATGTTTAGGACAAAGTCCAAACTATAAACCAATTTGTTCTTTCTATTCTAACTTATAGTTTTGGGGTGATTGACTGACCCCAAATGGTACTGGATCAGTTGGACTGGAAAACATGAAAAATGCTTCACGCTTATCAAATGATGTATAGAAATCAGTGTATACCAAGATTATACATTCCCCGTTTTGACGGAGGTATGGGCCTCCTTAAAATTGATTACATGTATAGATCTGCAAATCGTAGGACTGCATGCATATCTGCTGATCTCACAGGATCCAAACATAATGAATGTTTTAAAACATGCATAGAACAAGTCTAAAATGTCCTCCCTATTTAATTTAACAGAAGCATTTTGGTGCCAAGCGGGAATGGAAATCAAACCAGAAATAGACAAAAATCAAACCAGAAAAAGACAAAAATCAGACAGCAACTGAATGTGCCAAAAAAAACTAAAGACTACAATGTGAAGGATCTAATGAGAAGGCAATACATGTAGAAAATGCATAAATATAGTTGCAAGAACAGAAAACTCCTGGAAGAACTTCATGTTGATCAGGATAGTTAAGGTGAGGTGAATTTAAACCCAAAGGTGAAAGGTTGGTGGCCCAGGATATCGCACTACATACTCACTAGTTGACAAAGTCCATTGAACATGTTGGACAAATGGACAAATGCAGGTTTTGTAAAACAGAATTGTTGCTGGGTGTGATACACTAATGGCAGAAGGCCTGTATACTGAAAGGCATAATAATGTGACAAGGCTGTTGCATTGGGGATTGTGCAAACATTATAATATTGAAGTAGCTGAGAAGCATTGGAAACATGAGTCACAAAGCATTATAGAAAATGATGAATTTTATATCACATAGGATCATCCATTACCAGCAGTTCAAAAACAGATGCAAGAAAACAAGACATAAGTAGTCCATGAAAAGAAAAAAAAAGTTGCATTGATCGCTGAAATTGCTACACCCAGTGATTACAGTGTCTTATTATAGAAATACACAAAGTCATAAAATACCATGGTTTGCAGGCAGGAATGAGGACAATGTGGAAGGAGGATGTCCAAACAGTTCCAATAGTAATAAGAGCAAGGTTTCTCATTAAAAAAATTACAATCATATTTAGATATGTTATCAATACATGTAACTTCATATGAATTGCAGGTGTCAGTTCTGGGCACATAGCAGGTGCTACAAAGAGCACTTTTGGTTCTCATCAAAGATTGAAAAAATATCAATTTCATGAACTTTAATCATACTTTGACTTAGTAATGGGGTCCATTTTTGTCATGGTAATAGAAACCATAAAGACATGGAGAAATTAAAACACAACCCAGTTACTTCTAAGTTACCTAATCTTGTACAGTAGCAGTAAAAGCATTAATATTTCCAACAAGCTCATTCATTTGAAACCTGTATCTACATTTAATAATATGCATTTTGCTTATGGTTTAGGTCATTTTGCCACACCTAAACTATTATAAAATTTTAATTTTAATATAGTGGTAAATGAAATTTGGAATGTTGTGTACAAATATGCATTCGTATGAATATTTGTTTGCTCTGAAACATTTAGTGCCTCATTTCGTACATTGATAACACTTGAGTGCCCATATCACACATTTAAGCAACCACAAACCACTTGCAATAGTTTTACATGAATTTGTATGGCTCAATAAGCAAAAAATGCTGGCTTTTAGACAGTTTTTAAATTCACAAAGCATCACTTTTTTCAAATTTGCTTCAGCATTATTACCTTGCATATTTTTAAACACAAATACTAAACTGTAATATATAATATAATTAACACTATTCTAAATTGCAATAAACTTTATCACTTCTGCTGTTACAGGGAAATGTGTTAATACTGTCTCTTTTTAAATAATCATTATATATACAATTCACTGTATTTCTTAATAATTGTAATATTCAGTCACTAATAATACCTTTGTTTAGTAACCTTCATAATTGTAGTACTGGACATCTTTGTATTCACTGTTGCTTGAAAGCCATGAAGAATAATAGTTAAAGTTAGTTTTTCTGTCCCTAGAATCATATTATGTAATGTATTTTATAATATAAATGCTTCTAATCACGTTTTCATTATGCACAATCATATTTATCCTCAGTTTTTTCAACATTTTACTTTTGCGAACACCTAGTCTTCTGTCTAGGTCAGCACAAAATGTTTTTCTTGCTTCTTGTGCTATAAGCTCTTTTTACCATTTCATCTAATTTATCCTCTTTCCACATTTAAAGCTATGTACCATGCACATGCGCTAGCCGCATTGTCAGTTTATTATGTAGGCAGCATAACATATGTGGATGGAGTCAGCAGTGAAACATGCTTCCTTTATGTACTGTTGCTGGCAAACTTTGGTGATCCCAGCTTGGAGAAACATTAACATATGCATATGTGTATTTGCCATGCATATGATAGAAATAGACTGGAATCAGCTATGTCAGTGACCATATCACTGAATGAATGATCCTTCATCTTTGGGGGAGGAGATAAAAGGGTCATAAATACAGCATGGGCTGCAAAAGAGTAGATGTCAGCTTGTAGGAATGCTCAGAATAACAAATATAGAGGGGTGGGATGAAATAAACACTTGATTTCACATGGGGTTAATGAAAGAGAGTAAGTAAGGGGAAGATAACACATGATGAGGTCTGACAGTCAGTTTGCTAATACATAAGGTGAGCGGTGCTAATAGTAAAAAAGAGTGCGTGGAGGTGGTTCAAAGCAAAGGTCTGAGAAAGAAGCCAGCATATAAAAAATGCCCAGAAAACAAGCTACTAATACCATCCATCAGTTCAAGACAGAACTAAAAAAAAGTAGAAGGGTAAAGGATGCATAAAATAAACTGCTCATACATGGCTAGGGGGATACAGGAAAAGTCAGCCTGAGACTGGGTTAGTAGACAACGAGGAATTGCATGAAGAATCCAGAGATCAGGGTGATGTACTGAAACACTTATCTCAGTAGCTAAGAAAAGGTACTACCTTAGGAGGTAAACTTAGACAGGGATGGGAGCAGGCAGCCAAACTGGGAAGTCTCTCAGGAGGAAATGATGTAAAAGAGCGCAGGGCACTTCAGAAGGTAAGACAAAAAATCTAGCTTAGCTACCCCTTGTGGGTACCAAGCCAACACACAAATATGATGAGCTACTTAATGGCAAACCAAAACAGATTCCATGCCTGCCAGTAGGTGAGTACTTCTGAGGCCCCATGCTTACAAGCCTACCTACCCAAACTGCAAAAAGTCACACAGGAAGACTTTTCCTATGTTGAAACTTGGTTATCCGATGCCCAATTAATACTCAACCCAGACAAAACTAAACTACTCATCTTCCAACCCACCAAACATACTCAAAACAACTCTCACTTTAACATCACAGCAAAAGACACCACTATATACCCAACTGAACACACCAAATTGCTAGGAGTAGAAATAGACAATAAACTAAAATTTGACATTCACATATCCATGACCATAAAAAAAGTCCACAAAAAACTAGGAGCGCTATACAGACATAAGCAACTTCTTACCAAAGCAGCAAAAGATTTCAATAGCAAATTCCCACCTTATCTCCACCCTACTTTATGTCTCTCCAATATATACCAACCTAAGGCAATGCGATCTAAACAAGCTAGAGACCTGCTACAACAAAATCGCCAAATTCGCCACAGGGGCATCCTACCGTAGTCACCACTGTTCTCTCACTTGCTGAACTGGGCTGGCTTGAACTCCCTCACCTCCTTCAATGGTATCAACTCTCACTCGCCCACAAACTAGTAAACCAGCCACTAAATGTCTCATCCCTCCAGAATCTACTCCAACCCTATCGCACCACCAGACCACTAAGATCCAGCAACAAAAATCACTTGCAGATCACTAAAGCCAATAACTCTTCTGGTGAAGCACTATTCTCTTGCACCATAGCCAAATTATGGAACTCCCTCCCACCCACAATTACCTCCATACCATCATGCACTCACTTCAAAACTTTACTAAAAGTGCACCTAAAAACATGCTGGCTATGCCCTTGCAACTCCCAGTCTAATATCACCCACCCCATCCAACCATTACCTTTCCTTCCACTCCACTAACTACCTTGATTATAGCAAGCTCAGATGCTCATATGCCAGTACTTATTATACAGCAGGAACTTCTTCTTGTAATATTTGTTAATGTCCGTTATGTACTTCACAGATAAAGATTCTAGTTGTCTACTGATGTTCTTCATCTGTAAATATGTTGTAAGTAATTGCTATGTAAATTGTTAATCACTATGTAATCCAATGTAACTACTGTCTGTTTATTTTAACTCTGGAGCTTTTCTCCCCGGGCCTCCGCTGAAAATGGACCTACATCCAGTCGGACACTCCCGGTCAACAAATATGTTTCTTTTTTTCGGCTTTTCCTGGTTAGGGGTCACCACAGTGGAACTCCGGTCCACTAATGATTGGCAGTAGATTTTGACGTGCTGGCTTGCCGGGCCTAATGCACAACCTTCAATGAAGGAATGCCCATTCACGCATGTCGCCACACAGAAGACGCTCTAACTGAGAATCGAACGGGCAACATCTAACTGTAAGGTGACAACGCTACTGCAGCACTCCAGTCAACAAATATAAATAAATAAATAAATAAATAAAATATTATATCCCTGGAAACTAGTTTGCACTTGTCCTATTCATGTGGAACACATCTGGTGAAGTGGTGCTGCCCTTGTCTTATTTATTCTTTCATTCATTTTATTTATGTATTTACTTTATTCTTTCTTAACAAGGTACTGTTACCATTCACAGCACAATACTTGGTGCAAGAGTCTGAAGACCATTTGCCCGAAAGTCAGTACTGAAACACATTAAAATGAAAAAAAAAATTTACAAGATGTGACAAGTACCAACCTCTATAACTTTATATAACCAATTCAAGGTCGTAGCACTGCAGCTTAGAGTATTTAAACATAAGTGACCTTAAGTACCCTTCAAGATATGAAGTTTTTACATTATCCTCCTGAATGTCTTGGTTAGACATCTGGTCTGTCAGCTCTTCTCAGTCATCTGTAACTGACAGATGAACTCTGACAGCTTTGGTGAGGAAGCTACAAGCAACATCAAGTATTCCACAGTGTTTATTGTTATTTCTTTTACAGTTACATGGATAACAGTAACACGTCACTAGCCAAAAATCTAAGTACTTACCAGTTTGTTTCTGTAGTTTTGTGGTTCAGCTTATGTCATCCTTCATTTAGATAATCTTTCAGCAACTAACTTTGCAGAAAATGTTCTGTCCAGCTGCACAAATGCGGTTTATATCACCTGAACGATCTCATCAATACTCACTGTCAGTATTTAAAACTATATGTGGTGACTAATAATGAAAGGTTCCTAAAGGTAGGTCACTTCTGTGTCAAACAGACAGATAACTTCCTTTCAAAAGGAATGCAAGACTGCAGGACTTTCATGATCTGTGGTAGGAAAAAACAAAAATGAAATAACAGAAAGGTTTTTGAAGGTGTCTGTGTACTAAAATACTCTATAATATGTGGTAGGAAAAGCAAAAAATGAAATTGAAAGTTACTGAAAGTTTCTCAGCACTAAACTACAGCTCTATGATATTACAGATGAAAAAACTAATACATCACGGATGAGGTTACCTGCACTTTAATTACAGTTAACTTTCAGCACTTTAATTACAGTTAAATTTCAACAAACTGCACTTCCACTCTTATAAATTCAGTACACTTTAGTTCACTAAGTTTGTATTCATTCAGCTAAACAAACCCTGTATTAGGCAATAGTTCTTTTTTACTCATTTGACTTTCAGGGGACTTGTATAATTTCTTCAAATTTAGCAAGAGATGCATGAAACATAAAATAAATGATACTAAGATTCAAATTTTTATAATAGTTCTACCAAAACAGCAAAAAAACAACTTTATTAACTTTTGGAGATTTACCATAAGTGCCTTCTGTGAGTAATATTACTTGTACTTACCATGATGATTAAACAGCTGGTTCAGGGAGTGTTTCAAAACTATGCTTTTCTGCTCACTTACCTTGGTAAATGCTAGTTATTACTACCAGTTAAAGTGTAGAGATCCATCCATCTGTTGTTGTCGATTTATATTCAACATATATATAGTGACTGCATGAACAGCCGTCACCTTCCACAGAGTTTACTAGGCAAGTAAGAAATGGAAATAGATTGCTAGTTTTTTTTCCTGTATTAAACACATACACACATACCACACGCATACCTGTGGACAATGTAAATTCACAAACCACCTTCCACACATCTTCGGGATGTGGGAGGAAACTGGATTCATATGAACACAGGGAGGGCATGAAGCAAGGGAGCCCGCAGGATTTTTTGCAGGGGGGTGCAAACCCAGAGCCCCGCCCACAGAGCCCCACCCCCTTTGCTCACAGAGCCCCACCCCCTCCACCCATGGGGCCCCACCCCCACACAGCCATTACAGTGTCCCATTACTTGGCTATTTCTCTCCAGTTGCCAGAAACACTGTTCAAAATTCTCAGTGTGCATACTGTCTTATGCTTTACTTCTACAATGATTACAGGTATCTAGATTTAATTAGGAATCCATGATAATTTTTTTTACATAGCCCATGTACATTGCAACTAACTCAATGGAACTTTCAGCTGGCAGCCCTTTTGAATTCTGATCAAGAAGGCTTGGCTGTTCAGTTCTCTATACTGGAATAATTTCTCATTCATTGCTAATAATCATTTTATTTACTTGGGTGCTAACAGAGTTTTACTTTTTACCTATCATAAAGACAAGATATTTGTTTTACCTCAAAATACTTCCCCTTGTTTTATTTATTTATTTGTAAGTGACTTAGAAACTACTGGGGAATAGTGTTTATTAGCTCAGTATTTTTCATGTAGGACACTAAACTGAGGCTCATGAGCCTGTTCAGATTATACAGATTTAAACAGATTAGTTTATAACACTAGTGTTCTTTGGCTTCCAAGATTAGCTCTCAGTAACACAAATTGCTGTTTAAGTAAAAGCTGACATTCTGTGCTCTGAATGCATGACACATTATAGCTGTATTTAACTTAAACTGTGTGCATTCACTAAATTATGTATATCTTTTAATTAATGCTTAATCAAGCATTTCTTCATAATCCCAACATTGACATAGTTGCAAATCATCACTTCATCTTTTTATAGATAATTCCAATAGCCCTAATATATGCACATTATTAATTATTTTTTCAAGATTAGTTGTACTGAGTGGGCAAGGGAAATTCTGGGTGTTTTCTGATTGTGTGGTTGACCCTTAGTTATATGAAACTGGGTCTGCATTATCACTGATGTGAACAACTTCATTATATGCTTAACTAAAAGCTTTAGACCTTTTTTCTTGACACAGCCATTACAGTAACCCTTCCTGTTACTGTGATGAGCAAGAGTAGCCGTGCATAAGTGTACATATTTATGCATATGATTATGCACAATTATTATATACAGATTGTATTAATTATAATATAAAATAATTGAATTATATCCCTTCTATAATACAGCACCACTTGTTAGAGTGTGCTTTAAATTTACAGTTTTGAATGTTTTTCCAGCAAGCAATGAAACAAAACATATGAACCAATAATGACAAACTGCCCAATTCAAAACATTTCAACCATAAAAGGCCACTTAAACTTTTGTCATTACAATCCATCAATGTCAGTCAGTATGCACAATCTCTGCAAAAGTAAAAGTCATCTGAATAATTCTACATTATAGACATCTGAAATTAATGAAGAGGTTGTTGCTAGAAAACAACTTTATACGTCAGCATTTCATCAACAAATTCAGTGCCTGCTGCCCTTGAAGAATACATTGCCTATGTTACATTAAAAATGGTAAGCTGGTATATTTGCAATACAGAATGGGTGGTAAGCTGAAAAACAAGTTCATAGTTATTAGGCATCTCATCCAAAGGAGGACATAGCCAGGACTGCAGCACTCCACCCCCTTAAAATACAAATCTACATGCTGTGGGAGTAGAACCTATAGCCCTCTGCATCAAGATGCAAGTATGCTACCTGCTGAAACACTAACACTGCTTTAAAATTCTATACCACAATAATTATATAATTTGCTAAACAAAACAGTTGCACATTTTAAGCAGACTTAGCATGAGCAGCAGTAAACTTCTCTTCCCTTGAAGCTCACAATTCCTTGAAAATAAATTCCACCTGCTAACTCTAAATAGGGCATTTCACTTGCTCTCACACACCTCAACCTTTGCAAGAAATCTGGACAAAGCCCAACATAAATAGGGACAGATTATAAATATTGCTCTCATGAACTTAGAACATTGCTAGAATAACAGGATTTATGTTAGTATGCATTTTATATGATGGACAGAAGGAAGGTTGGTATATTGTGTGTGCAAGAGACCGGATGGAAGGGGAGTAAGGCTAGGTGTATCGGAGGTGGGTTCAAATTGTTTTATCATGGTGTGGATGGGAGGAGAAATGGCGTAGGAGTTATCCTGAAGGAACAGTATGCTAAGAGTGTTTTGGAGTTGAAAAGAGTGTCGGATATAGTGATGTTTATGAAGCTGGAAATTGATGGTGTAATGATGAATGTTGTTAGTGCCTATGCTCTACAAGTTGGGTGTGCGATGGATGAGAAAGAAAAATTTTGGAGTGAGTTGGATGAAGTGGTGATGACTGTACCCAAGGGTGAGAGAGTGGTGATTGGAGCAGATTTCAATGGGCATGTTGGTGAAGGGAACAGAGGAGTGGATGACGAAGTGATGGGTAGGTATGATGTTAAACAAAGGAATGCAGAAGGTCAGATGGTAGTGGATTTTGCGAAAAGGATGGACATAGCTGTGGTGATTACATAGTTTAACAAGAGGGAGGAGCATAGGGTGACATACAAGAGTGGAGGAAGATGCACACAGGTGGATTATATCTTATGTAGAAGAGCCAGTTTGAAGGAGATTGGAGACTGTAAAGTGGTGGCAGGGGAAAGTGAAGTTAGGCAGCATAGGATGGTGGTTTGTAGGATGACGTTGGTGATCAAGAAAAGGAGGAGGAGTGTGAGGGCAGCACCAAGGATCAAATGGTGGAAATTGAAAAAGGGTAATTGTGAGGTAGAATTCAGGGATGAATTAAGACAGGCACTGGGTGGCAGTGAAGAGTTACCAAATAGCTGGGTAACTACAGCAGAGCTAGTAAGGGAGATGAATAGAAAGGTGCTTGGTATGACATCTGGACAGAGGAAGGATGATAAGGACACCTGGTGGTGTAATGAAGAAGTACAGGAGAGTATAGAGAGAAAGAGGTTGGCAAAGAAGAAGTGGAATTGTCAGACAGATGAAGAAAGTAGACAGTAGTATACGGAGATGAGGTGCATGGCAAAGAGAGGTGGCGAAGGCTAAGGATAAGGCGTATGAAGAGTTGTATGAAAGGTTGGACACTAAGGAGGGAGAAAAGGACCGGTACCGATTGGTTAGACAGAGGGACCGAGCTAGGGAAGATGTGCAGCAGGTAAAGGTGATAAAGGATAATGAGGGAAACATACTCACAAGCGAGGAGAGTGAGTTGAGCAGATGGAAAGAGTACTTTGAGGGGTTGATGAATGAAGAGAATGAGAGGGAGAGAAGGTTGGATGATGTGGGGATAGTGAATCATGAAGTACAATGGATTAGCAAGGAGGAAGTAAGGATAGCTATGTAGAGGATGAAGAATGGAAAGGCTGTTGGTCCAGATGACATACCTGTGGATGCATGGAGGTGTTTTAAGTGAAATGGCAGTGGAGTTTTTAACTAGATTGTTTAATGAAATCTTGGAAAGTGAAAGGATGCCTGAGGAATGGAGAAAGTGTTTTGGTACCGATTTTTAAGAATAAGGGTGATCTGCAGATCTGTAGTAACTACAGAGGGATTAAATTGATCATTCACAGCATGAAGTTATGGGAAAGAGTAGTGGAAGCTAGGTTAAGAAGGGACATGATGATTAATGATCAGAAGTATGGTTTCATGCTGGGAAAAAGCACTACAGATGCGATGTTTGCTCTGAGAGTGTTGATGGAGAAGTACAGAGAAGGTCAGAAGGAGTTGCCTTGTGTTTTTGTAGACTTAGAGAAAGCATATGACAGGGTGCCTAGATAGGAGTTGTGGTATTGTATGAGGAAGTCAGGAGTGTCAGAGAAGTATGTAAGAGTGGTACAGGATATGTATGAGGGTAGTGTGACAATGGTGAGAGTGACAGATGCGTTTAAGGTGGAGGTGGGGTTACATCAAGGATCAGCTCTGAGCCCTTTCTTATTTGCAATGGTGATGGACAGGTTGACAGATGAGATCAGACAGGAGTCCCCGTGGACTATGATGTTTGCAGATGACATTGTGATCTGTAGTGAGAGTAGGGAACAGGTGGAGGAGACCCTGGAGAGATGGAGATATGCTCTAGAGAGAAGAGGAATGAAGGTCAGCAGGACTAAGACAGAATATGTGTTTGTGAATGAGAGGGAGGATAGAGGAATGGTGATGATGCAAGGAGTAGAGGTGATGAAGGTGAATGAGTTTAAATACTTCAGATCAATAGTTCTGAGTAATGGTGAGTGTGGACGAGAGGTGAAGAAGAGAGTACAGGCAGGATGGAGTGGGTGGAGAAGAGTGTCAGGAGTGATTTGTGACAGACGAGTACCATTAAGAGTGAAAGGGAAGGCCTACAAGAGGGTAGTGAGACCAGCTATGTTATATGGGTTGGAGACAGTGGCACTGACAAAAAGGCAGGAGTTTGAGCTGGATGTGGCAGAGTTAAAGATGTTAAGATTTGCACTGGGTGTGATGAGGGTGGACAGGATTAGGAATAAGAATATTAGATGGTCAGCCCAGGTTGGAAGGTTTGGAGACAAAGCCAGAGAGGCAAGATTAAGTTGGTTTGGAGATGTGCTGAGGAGGGATGCTGAGTATATTGAGAAAAAGATGCCAAGGATGAAGCTACCAGGTAACAGGAAAAGAGGAAGGCCTAAGATAAGGTTTATGGATGTGGTGAGAGAGGACATGCAGGTGGTTGGTGTGACAGAGCAAGATGCAGAGGACAGGAAGAAATGGAAACAGATGATCCGCTGTGGCGACTGAAAGAGGATGATGATGATGTTTGTATGCATTTTTCTATAGGATATGACATCTAAAACTCAAATGTCTGTCATTATTTAGCAACTTCTTTAGGAAGAGTATGGGGCAAAAAATCTGGACATTCTGCAAAAACCTGGACAGCTGAGGGGTATGGTACAGGGTTCAAGCCTTATTCTCTACCCACCACCATATAGCACCTGGGGAATTTCACACACACACTCCCATCTTCAGAAACTGTTTCACATTACTCACTACTCTGAAAGTGTCCGTCCGTTTCAGTTCCTGCTCGCAAGTGTCCCATCTTCAGTGAAGTCCTCTAAACTGTCCGTTTCAGTTCCCGCTCGCAAACTTGAAAATATGTGCACTGTGCGAATCGCGATGATGTCAGTATCCTCTAAACTGTCCACTTCAGTTCCTGCTCGCAAACTTGCGATGATGTCAGCATGCCTGCGACTGGACTTCTTTCTTCTTAAAGAAGAACACCCTAAAAAAAAAAAAAAAAAAAAACTTTTTTTTTAAATTACAAGATGAACTAGTCAGCGGATTCCAGGGGGGTGCAAGTGCACCCCCTTGCACCTGCCTGCGGGCGCCCTTGGCAAGAAGAGTCCAAACATAATGTACCCCAGATAAGAACCAAACTGAAGATCCTCTTGCTGTGAGGCAACAATGTTACTCATTGCATCACTATTCAGTTCAAGTGTGAACTTACACAAAGTGTTTCCAAATGTTGCTCTCCAGGTGGTGAACCTTCAATCCAAGAAACCATCTAGGTCTATTATTCATAAATGTGGGTCAGTATTGCAGAAAAGTAACCAAATTCACTTAAAGGGCTTAGATCCCAGATATTCACTAGATGACTAGGGTACTGTCTATGAATGACAGAGTAGCATAACATATAGGATGGTGCTTCACTGTTGGAGAATTGTTTTTCAGAGGAGGTCTTAAGTTTTTATCTTCAGTCACTATCTTTGCTGGATTCCTGTCACTTCATTGAGGGCACAAAAATGACAACCACTAATACTTGAAAATAAAATCAGTTATACCAACATCAGTTTAAAGAGGTGTTCTTCTTTAGACAAGGTACCCCATGACTCTCAAAATGCTATGTTGGTAGCAGAATACTTCTACTGGGTATGACAGCCAAAGATGCATTTACTTTTGCCCTACAGAAAATACCTGTATAGTTCATCTAACCCACATTACTCTAGAGGATGGCTTGAACACCCACAAACTCAAAAAAAATTGGTATAATTTTCATTTTTGTATTTTTTTGTATTTTTATCAAATGATGTATTTTGTTTATTAAAGTCATGAATCTTAACTCTTGCAGTTATTTCTCTCAGTTTTACATTCTGCTAGACAGCTAGAGTTTTTCAGTGTCATTTCTTCCATTTTGGGCTCAAGATGACATTATAACTACCAACAGCTTTTAAACATTCATGCAAACCCTTCTGAAAGTGGGATGCTCTGGATTCAATGTTTTGAGCTATATTTCACTAATTGCTGATAATGCCAACACATACAATGGCAATGTCCCTTTGTGTTGCAAGAGGAAATGAAAGACTGCAACACTTTCAACCTTACAGATGAAGCAGGAAGTATTTCAGTGATTAAAGTACCATTTAAAGCATACTTTGAGTTGAAGACTAATAATTTACCAAATATAAGGCATTCTTTTTTACTAGAAATGAAGAAAATGCAGAAGTCAGTCATCTGATGAATGTATGACCGATCTTAAACGCAGTTCACAAGAACATGCATTTGCTAACTTTGGTGATTCTTTAATTAGATAAAGAATTGTGTGTGGAATTAAAAATAACCAGTTCAGAGGCAGACTGTTTTAAGAAGTGTGTACGACAGTGTAGAAAGTTATTTATATGTGATGAGTAAGTGAACTTTCTAATATTCAGCTGGAAAGCAAGACTTATGAGTTAAACATAAATAAGTTCATGTGAGTGATTCACAGGATGAAATTAAGTCTAATAAAATGTTGTCAATCATGGAGCAGACAAGATAGCATATGACAATAAACAAGAAGGCAGAAACAACACACAATGTAAGCCTTGTGGCTACAGGCACAAGAAAGTACACTGCACAAAATTTAATAGAGTCGAAGTTTTGTGGAGATTGTGAACATGTCACAAGAATTTATAAAGAAAGAACTGAAATGTCACAGTAAATTTTAAATTCATTAGAGGAAAATTAAGTTGAACTAAGCTGATATTTTTACTGACACTACAGAACTGTGAACATTAAATACAATGTATGCTTTAAATAGTACTATCACAAGTAAAAACTACAATGATGATAATGTGAATGCAGTTTATGTTGCCACTGTTAGGAAAGATGAATGCTGGACAGAAAGGATGATCAAATGCATGTTTTAGTATTCTGTTGAAATATGAGCTTTGAATTCAATATACTGTATGACTTTACATTCAAAGCATTAAATGCAAAAAGCAAGTTGTCCAAGTCATCATACTTATTTTGACCTATTTAAGACATAAATTAAACATTTGATTCAAGTCTGGGTATATGGTGTGTACAAATAAAAATACAGACTATTGTCTCAAGTTGAGTCACTGCAAGCTTAATTAAGGCAAATTAATATTTTAGGTTCACTGCCTGTGAAGTATTTGGTGTTTAACATAATCTGTAGAAGCTATAACATCAGTGCAGCAACAGATCAAAGTCATGAAGATGATAGGTTTGAGAAGGCACAGAGTAAGAATGCAAGTATAAGTGAGAATTATGTTCATAGTTGCATCCACCATGAATGTTTGAGCAGCAATTCAACTTCAGCAAATTATAATCTAATAATACTGTCTGTTATGCTAGGATGCATCCTTTTTGTATAAAATGCATACTCCTAAAAATTATAATGATTCTATTTCAGTCAGAAGCAAAGAAATATTTATTTGATTAGAAATTCACTGCAGGTGGGAAAACATAAAGCATGAACTGCTAAATGTACATTACAAAGCACCTGTGACATTGTGCAGCAATACTTTAATTTTTTGAAGACTTGCATTGTCTACAATGTGAGTATCATAACAAGACTTCTTTTAAGGAAATAACTGTAAATCATACTTCTAAAAAAGTTCTTTTTGTACCTAGAGATAACATTAAGCAGGAATTCAGGCATATGGAAGCAATAGGAGTCATACTGAAACAAACTAAACTAAGTATATGGATAAACAGCATGACTACAGTGATAAACAAGACACATTAATAATATGTATAGATCCACAAGACCTAAATAAATAGATAAAAAAAATATTCGCTTCATACAAATGGCAGTAAAATTTAGTAACAATTTTTAATGATAAATATTTATCCTGTGTTATTATCTCAATGTCAAGTTTCATTATACCTCTTGGCAGATACAGATTTCAGAGGTTTCCATTTTGAATTTCACCAGCTCCAGAGGTAGTCCAGAGAGCTGTGGCTAATATAAATGAAGAGCTAGATGGCACAGTCAATACCACAGTCAATATCATTAATGACAGCTTCTTCTGGGGTGCCACTAACCATGAGTGTGATAAGTAACTATTTACACTACTGAACAGATTGAGAAAAAGTGTTTAAAGCTAAACAAAAGCAGATACCAAATATGAGTAACTTCACTTACATGCAAAGGCCATGTTTTGTCATCACAAGGTCATAAACCTAAATCTGATAAATGTAAAACCAGTCATAAACAAGCAAAAAGGCTCAAGATAACCAATTTAGACTTACATATGTGGTACAATAACTCTCAACATTTATTCCTAACTTATAAGATGTTATAATGACACAGGAAGCTTCTTGAACTGATGTATCATTATTTTGGTCAACAGAACAGGACAAACAGTATTGATATGCTTAAGAAATAAGTGGTAAAGTGTTGACCTGTAAAATATTTTATATAGCAAAAGCAAACAAAAAACTAAACAAAACAGTATTTATAAGCACCAATACTACACTGGAAAACAAAATGTTAATAGTGTATTATACAAGCATTCCAGTATTTGTGACCAGTATAACACATTCTATTTTTATGTACGTAATCAAGTGCATCTAGGTTTACAAGATGGAGATTTGGAGAATGTGTTATATGTAAAGTCCAGTGGCTATTACATTTAAATGTCCAGGAACCTTCTGGGCTCATATTACACTTAATTTCAAATAAATATTGATAACTAGACCTTTGCCCCATTAAATATGTATTGCTTACTGTTCTAATTACATTTGCTCATTTATTGGAGGTTGTCAATTCATATGAAGATTTAAATATGACAGAAGATGAAACTGCTTGCAGCAGTATATAACTAAGGTTTACTTCCTCATATAACTCAGAGCTATGCATTTTAGTTATTTTCATACTAACTTTCCACAACCTTGGCCTCTTTTTTTAGTTTTATTATTTTTTACTCTTAGTAAGTCAGTCTAGACTAGCCATGAAAATAAGGAGTCAACTAGTCTATTGTTATCAGCAGAAGCCACACCTTTAGCATTTGATTTATCACTTTCTTCAAATGCATAAGGGGTTACAAACTATAACACATTGCTTTATAATTTGTTACAATGAGACAAGGTTGTTTTTCTTCCAAATGCCTAAGGTCATATAAAGTGCACAAAGGCCTTCAAAACAGCCTATAGGTACTAATTTATTTGTCAGTTTATTTGTTTATTTATGCTTGCATACATGCAAACATGTCTGCCCTCTGTTAAACTGCTGTTTATGAATAATCAGATATAAATGTAACAACTGAATAAATATAAAACGTTTTATGGCCAAGCAAAATGTATTACTTTGGCTTATATATTTGCAGCTAAAAAGACTGCCATGTCTCAGTAAATTAATAAAAATAATATCCTTTTGCTTCTACTTCATAGGTTGGTACTAGGCTATCAGCCCTAGGGACTATACAAGCCTAGCCATAACAATTCCCTGGCTATTTCTTCCCACACTATTTACCTCCCTGGACCCCTGTCTAGCAGGGGTCTTACATTCAACATATGGCTAAAGATTCTTAAAAAAAGACAATAACAGAAAAGAGATTGCAAAGGTGGTCACCCTATCCTGCTCTTGAACAAGACAGATCTTAATTATGTCTGAATGTAGGCTATTTAATGAATCATAATGCAGTAAAAGGGGGCAGATGCTGCAGTCAGCAGGTAAGAAATCTGTATAATTTTTTGATGCCCAGAGAGAAGATGAAGAAGGTTTAATCATGTCGTTACAGCAGGAGGCCACCCTTGAGTTGGAATTTTACTTTTTCCCCATTTCAATGCATTCAGGAGGAGGATCTTTGGGTTGAATTGAGCAAGAGGGATCTTCGCTTGTTGAAGTTGTACTTGTGAGTGGACTGAGTGAGTGAAAAGCTTTGAGAGCTATTTTACTGTCCAGCAAGGAAGGATTGCAGATGCTAGGGTTGTGTACTGTGGATGGGGACAGAGGCTGGGGTTGTTCTGCCAAGTGGACAGAACTTTGTCTGTGTCTTGTGTGTTCCCAGGCATCCTGACCACAGTGTTGTGTTTATGCTGTCTGGTGACTGGCCATTCCTCTGTGACATGTGCTGAATTTTCACCTTTGAAAGTATAGTTTATGTCTGAGAGAATATATACTGCAAAGTGTGATTTAAATTTTAAGAGTATGTGCATGTTTGGACTCAGACCATGCTCAATGAGTGGGTGTTCTCCAGCAGGACTTTAATTTGCCGCTGGTGTTATCTAGCTGGGCAGCATTTTGGGTGAGAAAAGTGTGGGTGGGCAGCATTTTGGCTAGTAGGTTGAGAGAGAATGGAGGCATGTGCCTGTGTGTGGTGGAGACTGGAGGCGATCAGTGAAGGGTTTGTCTGCTGGACTGCTTCTTGTACCTCTCACACTGAGGGGAATCGAACAGAGCCACAGGCAGATGACCAGAAAGTAAGGACACATTTTAAGATTGGGTAGTTAATTGGGCTTACAAGCTTGGAAATTGCTAGAACAGTTGGGTTTCCTTTGCCATTGTCGGAGGGATGTGAGGTCTGAAACTCAGGTGTCTTGTTTGTTGACTTCAATCCCCAATCATGTGCCAGAGGGCTGTTTTGTGGGATGGGACAGGATTGGTGCAGGGCTGGTTGCCCTTGCAAACCATTTGTTGTCCGAGACTCAAACCCTGTGCCTTGTGTCGCCTTCCCAAATACATATATATATATATATATATATGTGGATATATATATATATATATATATATATATATATATATATATATATATATATATATATATATATATATGTATGTGTATGTTGCTGCTTAGAAACATTTTCTCTCATGTAGATTTGCAGTTGAGCAGATGTTGAGTGGAGAGGGAGTTTGCTTGTTTTTCCTTGTTTGACATGATTGTGATTGTGTGCTCCATGGGCATTTGTGGAGCTGTTGTGGCCTGAGGGTGGGACTGACTTGTTGCTAGTGGGAGGCTGGCTGTCAGAGGGCCAGAGTAGAGTCCAGAGAGTTGATATAAAATGCATAATATCTTGTGGGTGGTCCCACTGATTGTATTCATTTTGGTTTAGGCTTCTGTTGCTTTGGCCCTGGAGTTATGGATGTTTCACTGGTGTCACATCAGTTTGCACACTTGCCTTTGATGCTTGTGAAGGTGTGAGGAGCTGTGGTTCCATCTTCAGTGGTCTTCATGTTCTGTCACATTTCATGGAGGATGCTGGACTTCAGAGATATATTAAACAACCAGCACAAATATTATATTGTTGTATAATAATTAATTTGATGGACTGTCACACTTGGAGGCTCGGCTGATGCCTTTGGATGTGAAGTTTGATGGATTGATTGCTCTCAACCTTCCATCTCCAGGGTGTGGAACACTGGCTCTAATGGTGGTGTGGAACAGATAGTGGCTTGGTGGCAACTGGAACTGGGAAGGCCATAGGATAGTTGAAATATGGTGGTTTTACTTGTAGAGAAGATATTTTGATGGATTGGGATGATTGATTTCTATTTGCCATGGATTTCACTTGAGGAAGATCCTAGCAGTGAGTGTGTGAGAGTCTTTCAATGAGGAACTTTGCATTCCTGATGATGAGGTGCACTTGACCGCTGGCTTTTGTTGTTGTTTGTTATAAAAATGGGTGCCTTTCCCTTCTGCCTGTTTTCATGGTGCCACAGACGGCTGTTGGAGATGCTGTGACATTTCACAGTGGGTGAGCAGGTTTGCTCGGAGTGCCACAATGGTCACAGGACATAGCAAGTAAGTTTCTCATGGCTCTCAAGCTATCAGTGCTAGAAATGGTCATGGTGGGAGGACAATGACCCAGAGGTGGGGACAGATGTTGTGTATTTGCTCTTTTAGACTTGCAGGTGTGCTGGCTGGCTGGAGTGACAAGGGTTTTGTGCAAAGTGCATTTTCTGAAGGATTTGAAATCTGAAACTCAAATTGTGTAGTAACAGTTGTTGTGTGGCGGCAATCCTGAGATCATGCAAGTAGTATGGCAGAAAACCACGGGTTTGATAAGGTGTGCCATCTGTTGGTGACAGTGAAGCAAATGTAGAAATGGAGGTTATTCATTTATGATGGAGGACATGGAGACCAGCAGAATGTTGAAAGGTTTGTACCTGTTGATTTTTGCAAATAAACTGGGATGTTAGATTTAACTGTTTTTATAATTAGAATGAGATATTGAGTTTTAGGGCAAATGTTATGCATTTATTGATTTGTTTATTGTGACTTTGTATTGGTCCACGATGCCTGGGATGTTTTGCTCTTTGGTTTGCTCTTTAGTTTGTGAGAGACCTTTTTTAGGCTATTTCTGTTGACTCAATGCGGCCCTTGCAGCTGAAAAGGTTGGACACCCCTGCGTTACAGGTAACGGCAGCTGAGGATGCATTCAGAACAGAACATTAACTGGCGTTACTGATGACATCAGTCAGCACCCATTGTGCTAGCTTAGACAGCACTGGTGATGTCTTCAGAATTTTTAATTTGTTCGGAAGGATTTTGTCAGTTGATAGCCCCCATAGTTTTGCCCCATAGAAGGATTAAAATGAAACTGCCATTTCTTTAAAGAGTATTCCTCATTATTTGAACTTGTTTGTCAATACTAACAATGACAATATAACACACATTTCTAATGAGGTTTGTGAAAAAACAAGTTCCATCAACCTGACATACCATCCTTCTTGGTTTCCAAAAAGCTGTGAAGCGTATATTAGACAATTGTCACACAAACCTCCTAAATGGTGTTTTCACAAACCAAATAACAATTAGGACATACAACATGTTCTGCAAAGTGTGTAAGGCATTTGTATAATGAAAGTGGGCAAGGGAGGGGTTGTTCTGTTTATAGAGTCCAGTGAGTATGTAACAGCAATGACTGATTTACTTTCAGACATTATGTTTTACATGTGTGATCGTAAGAAAGATAGAGAATGTGCATATAGACTTAAAGAAGCTGTTTAGAAGACTTGCTAGCAAAATAGTTGTTTCTTTGAATTTATACAATTATTTAAAACCTAGTTATCCTCAAGTAGACTTCATTTCAATGAGTATTTATTCAGAAAAATAAGAATAATTCTCCCCTGGATCCAACAGTGGCAGCAGGAAAAAACTGGACATTGACTAAATGTAGTAGAAAAGTTACAACTAGTAACATTTTGTTATATCATTAAAGTGTGCACCTCTAGGTTAACTGTAGAAGTAGATTATTTATTTTAAAAACAAAACATATCCAAAAAGTTTATTTACACAGGATATCCAATCACCTTAATGACGGTTATTAAACATCATGTTAATGTAGTGTTTTGCTCCATTACCCGAAAGCAATGTAAATAACTTGAGCTTTATGTAAGTGAAAAACAGAATGGCAATGACAGTAGCAGCATATATATGCTAAGATTTATATGACACACAAAGTACAGTTTTGTACCTACCATAAATGTAGATGTCCGAGAGGTATGCATCTGCAGTCCTAACAAATGGGTTGTCCTGCCTCAGGCAGCCCTTCGGTCGGCTGGATTCCAAAGTCTGGGTCTGGCCTCGGCTGGTGTCGCACTTCACCCGACGTCATAGCTGCAGTTCAGCGGGTATAAAGGAATCAGCCGACGCCATTTTCCTCAGTGTTTCTTGCCCCAGATGCCAGGTGCCCTCTAGGAAGGCTAAATTTGGATAAATGCAAATGTTTCCAAACAAAAAATAGAAATAAACATGTATATACACATATACAAACAAATACACCATAATAGATTCCCCCAGCTAGCTACAAGATGGGCAAATACCCTAGGAGTACCACAGAGGGGAAGGAGGGTGGGTAATCCTGACTGCAGATGCATACCTCTCGGACATCTACATTTATGGTAGGTACAAAACTGTACTATGTCCTTCAAGGATGCATCTGCAGTCCTAACAAATGGGTAGAATACCATAGCCAAACTGGGGGAGGAGGCACTAATAAGATTATGGTGCAGTTAAGATCCCTTGCAAAACAGCAGTGGCAAAACCTGCTCGGGATCTGGAGTATAAGGGTAAATTATAATGCTTGGCAAATGTATGCACGGAGCTCCAAGTAGCAGCCTCTAAAATGTCTTTGGTAGCCACTCCTCTTAAAAAAGCTGTAGTAGTGGCTGTAGCCCTTGTGGAGTGAGGTCTGATGTTTTCTGGAGTTGTCTTTCCATGATAAGAGTAACAAAATCTAATGCAATTTCCTATCCATTTTGAGATTGTCTGTTTTGAAATTGCTTTTCCTTCCATTCCTGTGGCATATGCTACCAGAAGCTGGTCAGTTTTTCTATTGTTCTTGGTTCTGTCCAGGTAGTAGCGCAATTGCCTATGCACATCCAAGGTATGTAGTAGTCTTTCTCCCCTGTTCTGTGGGTTGGGGAAGAATGTAGGTAGGTGGATTGCTTGGTTTAAAGATACCCTGGAGACCACCTTTGGCATAAAGGTAGGATTAGTTCTCATGGACACTCTGTCCTGATGGAAGATAAGGAAGGATTGTACTGCCATTAATGCCTGTAATTCAGAAACCCTTCTTGCTGAAGTGATTGCAAGCAGAAAAGCAGTTTTCCATGATAAGTACTGTAATTCTGCTGTTGCTGCTGGTTCAAAAGGGGGGAGTGTCAACCTTTCTAGCACAAAGTTCAAGTCCCATGTAGGCAATGGTGGCTTCCTTGGTGGCTTTACATTTTTAATTCCTCTCAGAAACTGCCTGAGTAGAGGATGAGAGAAGACTGGAGGATCCATGTTGTATTCTGCTGAAATAGCTGAGGCATGAATCTTAATGGAAGAGTAGGACAGGCCATTGTGGAAAAGCTCTGCTAAGTATTCCAGGATGTTAGCTATGTTTACCAGTGATACATTTTCTCCTTTTGCTGCACTCCAAATGAGATATCTTTTCCATTTTGCTGAATAAGTTTTCCTTGTTGAGGGTCTGCGAGCCTCCAAGATAATGTCTTTAACCCTTTGAGATAAATCTGGGTTATTTTGTCTTATGCAATGTTCCAAGCAGCTAGCTGCAGTGTTTTCAAGTTTGGATGCAGGGTTTTGAAGTTGTTCTGTGTTAGCAGCAAAGGAACTAGGGGTAGAGGCCATGCGTGTTCCCGAGACATACTCCTCAGTAATGGGTACCAATGCTGCCTCGGCCAGTCTGGAGCTATCAGGATGATCCTTGGGTGGTCTTCTTTGATCTTCAATAGCACCTTGTGCATCAAAGGAAGAGGTGGGAATGCATATGCTGTCAGGTTTTCCCAACTGAAAGATAGGGAGTCCACCTTCCAAGCAAGTGGGTGGTATGTCCTTGTGCAGAATTTTTTCAGTTGGTGGTTGTGTGGGGATGCGAATAAGTCTATTTCTGGTAGTCCCCATTTCCTTGTAATGGATTTGAAGATGTCTGGATGCAGCATCCATTCGTGGGCATCCGTGGTAGTTCTGCTTAAGATGTCTGCTAGTATATTTTCTTTTCCTGGCACAAATATTGCCTGGAGCTGAATGTTGAGGCTCAGGGCCACATTCCAGAGGTCCATTGCCATCCGGCATAGAGGATATGAATGTGTGCCTCCCTGTTTGTTGATATACCACATAACTGTGGTGTTGTCCGTCCTTATCAGCAATTGACCCTGTTGAAGAAATGGTCTGAATGCCTGAATTGCCAGTTTTACTGCCAGCATCTCTTTTTGATTTATGTGTAGGTTCAGCTGGTCTTGAGTCCATAAGCCTTGTATGCACTTGTCCAGCATGTGTGCCCCCCAACCGAGGTCTGAGGCATCCGTGGTGATAGTCTGGCTTGGTTGAGGGCTGTGGAAGGGCAGTCCTTTGTTCAATTGACAGGCCTGAGCCCACCATCGGAATTCTTGCTTCAGGCATGGAATTATTGGAATTTGGGTTTCTAGGCTGTGCTTGTGCTGAGATCATAAATTCCTTAGGTACCATTGCAACTTCCTCACATGTAGTCTGGCATGTGGAATCAATATTATGCAGGATGCCATGTAACCCAGGGCTTGCAGGACTTTCCTTGCTGTAAGCTGGTTCTGCGTTGTTAATGCCATGAAATAGAGTGGAAGGTGCTTCTGCTTTTCTGCTGTGAGGGATGCCATTTGATTTGATGTGTCTAGTTCTGCACCCAAGAAAGTTATCCTTTGGGATGGTATCAGCCTTGACTTTTTTATATTGACTGTGTATCCCAGGGCTTGCAGTAGATGAATGACCTTTTCAAATCTTTTGTTAATTTGTTTTGTTGTCCGCTTGTAACAGGCAGTCGTCCAGGTAAGGGTAAATTTGAATTCCCTGAAGCCTGCAATGAGCAATTACTGATGCCAGGCATTTCGTGAATACTCTGGGCGCAGTAGATAAGCCAAAAGGCAATGCTGAGAATTGATAATGCTCTGATCCTGCAAGAAATCTGAGGTATCTTCTGCAATTTGGTCGTATGGGGACGTGCAGGTATGCCTCCTTGAGATCTAGAGTTACCAGCCAAGACTCCTTGCCCAGCATGGGAAGAAGCTGCTGTAGGGTCAGCATCTTGAATTTTGGAACAATGAGATATGTGTTCAGAGCGGACAGGTCGAGAATAGGTCTCCATTGGTTTTCCTTTCTTGGCACCAGGAAAAGTCTGGAGTAAAATCCTTGCCCTTGTTCCATAGACGGTACCTTTTCTATAGCTCTCATCCTTATTAAGTGGTCTATTTGTTCTAGAGCATTTGTCTTTTGATTTGAAGGTAGGTTTGGCATTCCTCTCTTCCTTGGTAGAGTATGGAAGTGAAACCTGTAACCTTTGTCTATTGTCTGTAAAATCCATTTGTCTCCTGTAATGTAATGCCAGTTTACTGAAAATAAGGCTAGCTTTCCACCTAAGGGTGCTTCTAGTTGTTCCCTGGTAGGCGGTTTCAGAGCCAAGTCACTGCGATTGTCCTGTGGAAGTGGTAGTGGCTGGATCTGTGGCAGTACTTCGCTGGTTGTTAGGCTGCCACTGACGTCCCCTGTAGGCACCTCTGGATTGACCTCTGCCTCTTGGGCGCCTATTCCTGCCTCTCTGTGCTCTGGTGGTGTCTGGAAAGGACCAATTCTTGGAAGGCCAGTTCCTACTAAACCTTGGAGGCTGGACCTGTAAGAAATCCTTGACTGTCTGGACAGATTTTGCTTTCTCTTCCACCTTCTTCAGCACTTGCTGTGCAGGGAACCAAACAAATTGTGTTTATCCATGGGAGCATCTAGGAGCTTTGATTTTACATGGTCTGGTAAGGACTGCTCTTTTAACCATGCATGCCTTCTGATCACTGTACCAGTCATAGCTGATCTAAAGGAAGCCTCCAGTGCATCATAGCCGCATTTTAAGGAATGATTACTGACCTGCTGAATGTTATGTACCATTTCCTGAAGAGACTTTCGGTCTAAAGGTTCAGGCGAGGACAGTTTCTTAGTTAACTGATCTAACATAAATTCCTGATACTGAATCATGTGGAATTGACAGTTTAAGGCCCTAGCCGAAAGAGTAGCAGAAGTATAAACTTTTTTACCCCATCTCTCTAAGGCCCTAGATTCCCTTTCAGAGGGGAGGGGATTTTTTGCAGAGGTAGCTGCTACAGCCTTGGGGCCCTGTGAAATAGTTTCAGGATCTGCAAAAGGAGCCTTATACAAGTGATAATGTGTGTCCGGAACCCTGTAGTATCTGTCGGGCTTAGCAGGCGCCGGAGGAAGTGAATCAGGAGCAGTACAAGCATCATTAAATGCATCATCCACAACTGTAAGTACTAGAGGAATGGCTAAAGGCCTATGCTGTGGCAAATGCAAAAAGGTCCTAAGCCTTTTCCTAGAGTCTGAAAAATCCTGGCCCTGCCATTGAAATTGTTCCCTCATAGCATGCAACGTTTCCCCAAAAGAAAATTCCTCAGGAGGAGAGGCAGAAGGAATGGAGTCTTCTGCATCAGAGTCCTCATATGGAGAATAAGGGCCTTCTGGAGGGTTTGTATTTTCTGAATCATCAGAGGAGTAATCAGTAGAAAATGGCTCAGGGGGCTCTGCTCTAGGCCTCTTCTCTGGAGGGGGGTGAGAGGCCCTGTCAGGGTGAGGCTGGGATCCCCTGATCAAAGAAATGAGATCCTCTGCTAGACTAAGCATTTGAGTACTACAGCTAGGCCTGTGAGAGGGGGTTTTAGCAGGCAAGGTCTTGGTTGATTTTGCTGCTTTAGACCTGGCAAAAGCCTTAATTGACATGGATGCAGGGGGCCTAGCAGCTCCACGTGCAGGAGTAGATATATCTAAAGGGATAGTATCTGATAAATCCTGTGAACCTGTAAGAGCAGGTGGAATTTCGGTAGCAGATTCAGCCATGCTGGTTGAGGCCTCGGTAGGAGGCAAGCTTTCGGCCGAAGGAAGAACTGGGGACTCGGTTTCAGCCGAAACCGAGACACTCGCGGTTGACTTAACCGCGGTTTCGGCCGAAACCGCGGACCGCGAGTGTCGGTCCTTTTCCTTGCGCTTTTTAGCTAATTGTGAAGTCGGAGTCTCCGACGGCATGTTGTAAGCAAAAGCGGAGCCGAAAAACTCCTCTGCAAACTCCAACCGACGTCTAAGTGTCCGTCGGTTGAAAGAAGCACAGGCTAGACAAGCTGCTACGTCGTGGTCTGGGTCTAAACAAGGTAGGCAGTAAGAGTGGAAATCTTTATGAGGTATTTGTTTCCCACAAGTTAAACAGTTATTCACTTTTTCTGACATCAGCTGAGGCAAGAAAGAGTCCCCAACGGGGTACTTAGCTTTTTAGAAGTCTTCGGTAGTAGCAATCTCTGGTTCTGACCGACCGGCACTTTCGAACAGCTTCTGCTTCGGGCGCCACGCGGCAAGAAAGACTGAGGAAAATGGCATCGGCTGATGCCTTTATACCCGCTGAACTGCAGCTATGACGTCGGGTGAAGTGCGACACCAGCCGAGGCCAGACCCAGACTTTGGAATCCGGCCGACCGAAGGGCTGCCTGAGGCAGGACAACCCATTTGTTAGGACTGCAGATGCATCCTTGAAGGACATCAGATTCTAATGAGGTTAAATAAACTAGAATGAGCAACTTGCATGTTTTCAGTGGTTATCAAGATGTTTTAATAATTTTTTGAGATAGACCTGCTTTTGTGAATAAAAAATGCTCAAACATTAACCAAATATTAAAGACCTATTTAATGAAAAAGAAAATGGTTATAAATAATAATAATAACAGTAACAATAATAGTCAGGGCACACATACAAGTGCAAGCCCTATAAATACTGTAGGTATATTAAAGAGAGTTCCCATTTTACAGTAGTGTTACTCTTAGAGCTAGTTGGATGTTAGAGAATTCCACTGGCAGCTGTTTTCAAATGCCTGTGAGCATCCCTGGCTCAATGATGCCCTTAATTTTAAGAGTATATCAAAATTTAGACCTCTGTGGCATTAAATGTTGACTGCTTGCTACTTTAGTTGCATTTTATCATTTATTGGAAGCTATATGTCATATGATTCATAATTTTACTATAAAAGTGTGTACTTGACTTTACTGTCTCAATCTGATGAAGTGTTGAAAGTTATAAAAGACAAAACTGCTTACCATGTTGTGTTATTTAAAGTTTGTTTTCTCTTGTATCATACAGAGTTACGTTTTATTAGTTATTTTAGTAACAAAGCATATGCTTCTTTGTTTGCCTTTAGTATTTGTCTTTCGGCTTTTTCCCGGTTAGGGGTCGCCACAGCGAAACTCTGGTTCGCTAATGATTGGCAGTTGATTTTTATGTACCGAGTTGCCAGCCCAACCTTCAATGAAGGTATGCCCATTCACGCATGTCTCCACGCAGAAGACGCTCTAGCTGAGAATCGAACTGGACAGTGTCTTACTGTGAAGCGACAACGCTACTACAGCACCTTTGTTTGCCTTTAGTAGTCATCTCAAATCTGTCTTTGACAGAAAGACTTATTTTATATATCCAGTAGTACAGCACATACAGAAATGATCCTATTTTTGCTGTAGAAAGCTTTTGATGGCACATGTCTAGACTGGGCTCTACAGTGTTAAAGCGTCACACAGGAATAAAAAATCAGAATGGGTAATAACTGTCTAAAGAAAACTAAATTTAAAGGTAAAGTTATTGAACTCTGGCTTACAGAATGCTTGGTCAATCAACAGAACTTAGTTCTACAATTAATTTCTAAAATGAATGTGCTGAGGTTTGAAGTTTTAGCTGAAACCAATAAACAGGTAGGCAAACATAGACAGACATACTCAAATATTGGAGAGATGATATTTTAGTAAGGATGATTCAGTAATCATAGACATTTTTATCAATGTTTGCATTGTCTAACTACTATGATTGTTTATGGGATATAAATAATATATTTTCTTGCTATGAAACACCCTTTTGCTTCTTTTTCGTAGGGGTGATGTCAGCCCCCCTCACAAAGCATGGTGAATTAGAACCCTGACAGACCTCAGTCATTGTGAAAGGCACCTCACACCTAACAAAGATTTGAAGTATGCCCTCCACTCCTTCTGAAGTGATCACGCTAGGTTTTCTCTTCTCAACCATAATGGTCTGAACAGTCTCATCAGATGTGCAGGAGTCAGACATCAAACCAGCCTCTGGCGGGGTTGCAGTAGCAGGCATCTGAGAAGAAGTCTGATGTACTGCAGATTCATGCTACATCTCAATGGGAGCATCTGAATCAGACTGGGCAGTAGAAGATTCAGGCCTAGTTTTCTTGAACATCTTCTTAGGTGTAAGCAGGGCATCCAGGGCCAAGGTTCCACCATTTTGGTTTGCATGAGGTGCTTCAGACTTTGGTTCGGTAAGTGAGTATTTAAGTAAGAAAGCCTAGCATGAAGGGTTTTTGGAACAGATGATTGGCAAATCTTACAATTTATGTAATTGTGTTCAGCCCAGACAAAATAAACACTGTCAATGGGAGGCCTTTATAAGCAATCTACCTACCACAGTCACACTTATGTCTCTTAGCTGACAATAACAAATCTTTTTGAAACAATACAAGAATAAAAAAAAGTTCTCCAATGTGGCAGTTATTTAAGTCTAGGCAATTGTAGCATCATCAACAATGCAGAGAGTAGATCCATGGGAGTGAAGATCATGCATTCAGACTGATAGCAAGACAGTCTGAGGATCTTATAGTCCTACATCTGCTTACGCACCCCTACACCAATAGGCTGAGGTGATATGCTGGACATACGAGAGTACAGAAAGTTTATGGCTTTGGTATGCTGGCTGTGTATTAAGTTACCTAGGTGAGATAACCCATCAGCATTAGAATACTGCAACAGTGATCAGTAGGACATCTACTGTTATGGCAAATTCTTACACAACCATACTTTTATTAGTGCTTGCACTACTGGACGACTATGTACAACAGAACCATATTTTTCTCAATATGGAACACCCTTTTGCTTTTTATCCATATAGCTTCTGTTTTTTTCTAGCTTGGTTCTACTAAGGCTTGCCAAAGTATATTTCCTCAGGGAGATGGAGGCCAAATGATACTGTCTGAAGCTTGCATTCCTCACAGGACAATTTTACTGAGTTACAGGGGCCTGAAAGAAGACTAATGAGAGTGGTGTGCTTTGCTGTGTTGAGCCACACCTCTTGCTCCTGTGAGACATGCATAGCAAGGCTTAATGCTACCCCTTCACTAACTCCCATGAGTAGGAAGTGATACTCAAATGCAAGCCATTTAGCTGCAGGCAGTATGAAACCTCACGTCCCACACAGGAATGGGGGTGAACCATTGTCTTTGCATATGGCCAGTAAATTCAGGATGGCAGCAAGAGGAAGCATACATTAAACAAGCATACATTAACCCACTCTGTACAAGAATCAGGGAAGGTGTGTGTGTGTGTGTGTGTGTGTGTGTGTGTGTGTGTGTGTGTGTGTGTGTGTGTGTGTGTGTGTGTGTGTGTGTGTGTGTGTATGGGGGGTATACCTCTCAAATGCTTTGTTCAGAAGTTTTAAAGAAAGCCAAAAATACTGGAGGGAGGGAAACAAAGGCACCAAATCCTTGAAAGTTGTACATTTTATGTATGCATGTATGTTTGTATGCAAGTATGTACATATAATGAATGATCAGATTAGAGCAGTGATATATGTGGGCCTTTTGCAGGTTAAAATTGGGTGCACTGTCTGCTAAAGTGAGTTTATTTAAAGTCATACAGGAGGAAAAATGAAGTGGCAGGAACCAAACCCTGCACTACAGGAAGTAGCACATTAATAGTGCTATGCCTTAATTTTATGTACTAACAGCAGGACAGTTATGCTAGTTCACTTACAGAGTTAATCAACCAGTAGGTTTTACCTCAACTTGCATGTTCTGAACAATATAAAGTGTGACACTGCAATGCCTGGCATTACTGACAGACTGTAATCCTCTATAAGTTACCCATTAAGCTAAACGTCTATGAAGGACAGGACAGGGCAACAACATGAACAGTTAATCACCAGAAGGACCTGTGGAATGCATGTCTACAGTGGCCTGTGCTTGTGTAACTAAATTCCTTTGACGGATACCAGCTATATAATACATTCTTTCTGTGCTACTTCCTCCCTTACAGTAACTCCTCCTGCCTTGCAGCCTCCTCATCATTCAATTTGGTACTTCCCAGCTGTGCAATTCAGTTTGCCAACTGAAACATATCAGCCAGTGCACCTCAGCTATTCAAAGAATGACCAGTTGTCATTTGCCGGCTAGGAGGACAGCCTACCTTGCTTGCCCTTTCCTTCATATTGTTTCTATTGAATCTGCACCATTAAGCCATCCCTGTGTATTACATAAACTCGCTATACTAACATTACTGCTATCAAGTGGGATTTGTGACACTACCTTCTCACAGCTTTATGCTGCTCACTTCTCTTGAATAAAAATAGTTTGTGGCTTTAAAAAAAGTTACCCAATGCCTACACTTTCAGTAAACATATCCAGTTCAAATATAAGATGGCTTCGCTGTCTAGGATTTTCCTATCTCTGTGACTGCACTCATTTAACATTTGTTACACATACCTGTAATAATGTAGCCATATTCATACACCACTTCTAGTGCAAGTTATCTGCAAAGGTCATTTCTTTATAAATTTATTTGAACCTTAAAATGCTCCTCAGCTTTAATAATAATATATTGCTATCAAGGATAGTACACAGAATGAGGGCTGCTGATGCCAAGCAGTAGCGTGCCAAGATGCATTCATTACATTATATTCTCTGGCTTTCATATTCATTCGATTCTCTCACACTTTTGCAGTATCAGAAATGCCCATTTTTGGAATGTTAGGTGTTTAAGGTTGTTCTTCTTATCCCCAGACTGTGCTTGTGAGTCTTTCATTTTCCTTCATACAGTGTACCAATTGTACTTCCATGTTTTTGGATTTGTATTTATATTTTGCACTGAACAATAATTGTTAGCCTGCAGGAATGATGCTAACGGAGGACATATTCTTTAAGCTGTACTGATAAGAATTGTACTAATACTGTTCACCTCAAAAAGCTATTTTTGGCATTCTGTCATCACTGCATACTATACTTTACATTTTACAATTCTTTGTGTTCACAGTCAGATGTTGCATTTTCTAAATGTCTAGTAAGGACTGAAAGTCTTTCTTTCAGGGACCAGGATTGTCAGTATCACTCTCAGACCCTGGCACTAGAATTATCACAGTTCTATTCAGAATATAGTGTCCATCCTTCTTAGATGAAACTACTTAATAGTAACAAGTGTTTGTTGTTACTCTAGGATTCCATGGTCCTTTTGTACCAATAAGAATTTTACATTCTTAAAAAATGCTGAATTTTTGTCTATAAAAGGTTGATCAATTCTCATGTTTGAAATGAAATTTTAATTTTGAAATGCTTAATTCTATACTTTGATAATTTATGTTATATTCCTGAGTTTCAACCCATGCATTTGCCTTCTTATTGGAGAGCAGCTGTAAGTTCCAGTCTGCTGGAGACTGTTTTTATTTTTAAAAGTATGGCCTACCTAAAGGCATATCTCAGCATATTAACAGAAGTGTTCTTTAGATGTTTTGTTTGTTTGTTTGTTTTCAGAGATCCCAGGATCATAAACAAATTTGAATAGTATAATGGCAGTAAAACTATAATCTTATAATAATAAATTGCAGACAGAAAAAAAAAACATTGCATTCTTCATTCCTTAGAACACAAACTTAGGACCTAATGTTTTGTAACCTAAGTTATAAACATGTAAGTCTTACTCAAATGTGATACCTGATTAAATCATGTCAGCAACTGCACATTATTTCATATTTCCATAAACTACATATTTCAGCAATAACACATTTGTTTATCATGTGCATTTAATTATATCATCAAAGCAATTTTCTAAATAAGCATGAGCTATCGTTTGCTGATCATTTCTTTCACAGTGCTTTAGTGTCTGTTTTAAGTGTGTGAGTTGATGGGATTTGAGGCTGTTCCGGTGAGTAAAACTCCCATTACAGTCAGAACATTTAAAAGGTCTGTCTCCTGTGTGTACTCGGTAGTGTGTTTTCAGTCTGGACAACTCACTAAAACTCTTGTTGCATTCATTACATATATAAGGTCTTTCTCCACTATGACTGCGTTGGTGGGATTTGAGATTAGACTGTCGATTAAATTTCTTTTCACATTCTGAACATTTATATGGTTTTTCGCCCGTGTGAATTAGGCGATGTTTTGTAAGGCTGCTCTGCACTGTAAATGCTTTGTTGCATACATTACATTTAAATGGTTTTTCGCCAGTGTGATACCATTGATGTGCTTTCAGAAATGACAGGAGAATAAAACTCTTTTCACACTGAGTACACTTGTATGGTTTTTCTCCGCTGTGTAACTGTTGGTGTTTTCTGAGAGTGGCCAAATGACTGAATTGACTGTCACATTCATTACATTTGTATGGTTTCTCTCCAGTGTGAACTCTTTGATGAGATTTTAAATAAATCATCTCTGTAAAACTCTTGTTGCATTCAGTACATTTATATGGTTTTTCATCTGTGTGACACCAAAAGTGGGATTTTAGATAGGCCAAACGAGAAAAACTCTTGTCACATTCTGTGCATTGGTATGGCTTTTCTCCTGTATGAAGTGTCAGGTGTTTTGCAAGGTTACTCTGACGTGTAAAACGTTTGTCACATTCAGTACATGTAAATGGTTTCTCTCCTGTGTGCCACAGATTGTGTGACTTCAGATGAGATAGTTTAATAAAACCTTTATCACATTTAGTACATTTATAAGGTCTTTCCCCGCTATGACTCAGGAGGTGTCTGATAAGCACATTCCTTTGATGAAAACCCTTGCCACAAGCAGTACATTGATGTCGTTTTTCTGTTGTGTGGCACTGCCGGAGATTCCGAAAAGGTGATTGCTGGTTCAGGCTGTTGACGCACACAACATTTCTATGAACTGAAAAAAGGACAAAATTAATTGTTAATAAAAAAAAAAAAAAAAAAAAAAAAAAAAAAAAAAAAAAAACATAAAAATACTAACTTTGAATTTTTCAAGAAATACTTTTTTTTACCAGCCCTACCACTAGGAGCAGTAAAGTATGAACAAGTTACAAATAGTAGCTCCAGGAGGTGACACAAGACCATGTGTCCCCCCCTGGAGGTGACACAAGAGCATATGCTCCCTCCATTTGGAGTCAAACATCACTGCCTGAAATGTTGAGGTTCACCTAACACAGACACAAATGATTTATCAAGCCATCTACAGCTCATTTGATGTAAATATTGAGATCTGTCACTGAACTACCATCATATATTCTGGTGCATCACATCTAACACTGTAGAATGTATTACTTTAAGAGCTATACCTTATACTTTGCTCTTACAAATTTAATGTGTTTATTACACTGAGATTTCTTCTTTTTTCTCCCTCTTTGCCTGCCTGTGTTTCTTTGTATTTTACTGACCAGCAATTCTTTGGAAGATTTGATGGTATAAAAGAGGAAAACCTCTGCCTCATTGTACTATACATGTTTGCCGCCACTTTTCCTTCTTCTAATACAAAGCATGATTTTCAAAGTTTGTGCTTTATATATATATATATATATATATATATATATATATATATATATATAGATCCCTATCAGATGATCGAGTTTTCAGAAACTGGAAATTCATATGGTCGAGATCATATGATGAAGTTTTTGAAAACTTGAACATCCAAAAACAAACAAAAAACCCACAAAAATCTATTTTTTTTTATGTTTTTGTACCCCTCAAACCCACTGCAAATTAAAAATGCCAACTCCAAGATTGCACTACATTGAGGAAAAGGGTACATTTCCTCTCACACTCTGTACTGCATTTTCCATTCAAAACCTTCAAGCATACTGAAAGAATTTTAGTATACACTATCTTTTCAAACTGTAGCTAGCATGATTATTAGCTTGAATAAAAAGCTGCAAGAATGATATGAAATATAAAGGGTTAATTTAGAAATAGTATGAAATGCGAAAGACATCATATAATTTTTCAATGGCGAGCCACAGTTGACAGACCCAATGGTTTCTTACTGTGACAACTACAGCTTCTTTTTTATTTTATTCAGTTAGTACGTTCAGTTCCAGTGCAAACGTTTGCCTCCTTCTTATGCACAGTATCCAGTAGCAGAACAGTGCATCTCTGCAAGTTCCACAGGTCCTGTACATTCACACAGTTAAAGCTGCCAGCTGTGTTTGACCACCTTTTGGGAGAATCAACGTGGGACTTTCTACGTTTTCTCGATGGAAGATTTGGCCACCTTCCCCACAGAAACTGACAATTCCCTTTTTGTTTCTCATTCTACAGCATGGATGCCATAAACAAAAGAACTGTAAAGTGTAAGACTGCCTTTCAGGTAGGCAGTAATAATAGTCCAGCCCACGTATGGTCAGGATTTAAACCTTGGTATAAACACAACTGTAGCACATGCAGTACTTTATTAATGTTGATGTCAATGCTTTATATAAATGCATTACTTTTGACTGGTATCTTAAACAGCAACATCATTTGTATGACAGTAAATGTTTACTGTGCAAGTTATATAAAACTGCTTTGTATGTGCAATGTCATAAAAGTAATGGCAAACAACCACATGCATTATATCCTGTCTCCACATGTAAAATGTTAATTTCAGAGTTACAATATCAGTCAAGTCAGTTATTTACAAAATCTTCTGTACATCTTGCTAGACAAAAGTGACATAAAACCACTGCACATTACAAAACAGATAAAACAGAGACAAGGTTCATGGTGAACTGACAAAAATATTTAATAAACTTCTAAGACACAAAGTGAGTTCAAAAAGTTCAGACAACATATGCAAACACTTTTTTCAAAAGTGCATAAGAGCTTTAAAGTCAGCAAAACAAAATACTGACAAAAATAATCTGGTTAGTAAAGAGTTAAAGCAACAGCAGTTAACTACGCGAATAGCAAATAATTTACGACATACTATTCTACATTTAGAAAATGGTTATGCGTACACAGCACAAACTTTCATTCAGTTAAAGCAAGGCACTTAAATGGTCATTTTAAAACCATTTCATATAACAAAATAGCTCTAGAGTATAAAAATCAAATGACAGTAGTTAAACGCAGTAAAGACATGACATCATGAGACTGACATGCATGTATTTTCTTTTCACCTAAAGTGCAGCAAAAGGCAAACAACAGCAAATGTAAATCATGTAAATATATTTGTTTTAAGCATGTGTTAGTTAAGTCAATATCTCTTTTCTTTCTTACAATATTTTGTAATCGTATAATAGCATAAAAAATAGCACAGACTTCAGCAAAAACAGTATTGTAAAGCAATATTATGCATAGTTAGGCAAATTAAAAGTTTTACAACTGCATTCTAATATCAAGTTGCAATTATATTAACAAATGACTAAAGGTATGAGTAAGTGCTAAAGGAGTTAAGGGTTAAGCATCTGGAATGCATAAAAAGAAAAAAAGTAGCTCAAATCTTTCCAGACTGGAATGGGTAGTTACAAGTAATGTTGCATAACATAAAATGTTACTGGTACTGAAATTTATATGGTCAAGGAAAGAAGACTGGTTGCCAGGCCAAATGGCTTATGTTTTTCTAAAACATTATTGTTAAGTATTCACGTACAGCATTAAGCAAAAAGCACTAAAGTCTAATCCTGTTTAGTAATTGTAATAACATGTCACAACTGTACATGCATGTCATTAATAATCTGCAAGTAAGTACTACACTGAGTACAGTCAGTACATGGGCTATGGTTGTTTGTCTTTTCGGCTTTTCCCGGTTAGGGGTCGCCACAGCGGAACTCTGGTCCACTAATGATTGGCAGTAGATTTTTATGGTGCCGAGTTACCAGCCCGACACCCAACCTTCAGTGAAGGCATGCCTGTGCATGTCTTTCAGAAGCCACTCGACCACGGGGAGGACATGCAGACTACACACAGAAGGCACTCCAGCCGAGTATCGAACAGGAGAACCTCTTGCTGTGAGGCAACAACGCTACCGTTGTACCACCGCAGCTTATGGTATGCAGTTAAAATACATTATGCAGGTCCCTTTACAAAAAGGGAGGGTACAAATAGCTACTAGTAACAGTAAACGTCTTTTCAAAATGGGTAAACATAATTCCTACTACAACTTTGACAGTATGGGCAACAGCAAAAGCTTTATAAAAATATCTTCTGTTTTTAAAAATGGCCAAAAAATGAGCAAATGTGTAAGAACAAAGTATCACAGTCTAGGTAACAGCCAAAAGGCAAGCATACATTTAATTCTCACAGCATAGAGCAAATAAAAATTACTGCAATAAAATGATGTATACTACAGGAGGAAGGGCATAATTTCAATTTTACACTAACTGTGTAAACAGTACTGCAAAAGACACTTAAATAAAGGTGCAAAGTGGTAATACCAAAAATACACTTTAATGTTTCAAGTAATGTAATTAGCAGGCTTCAGTTTAATGCTAAGTTTGAAAACTGGACTCAGTGTACATTACAGCCATGTATATACAAATGCAAAAACAATCTGTACAAGCAAGTGTATTCTGTACAGTATATAGTAAATGGTTTATCTATGTAAATAAACAAGTGTGATGCAAATGTGACATGTCTGGTGAGAGATATGCTTGAAGGATAGCTTCATTGAATCTAGTCATAAAAACAGTCCAGCTATGAATTAGTTAGAACAGCTATGTGTGCAATTTTACATGTCTATGCAGTAACAGATGTCAGGGTGTTAAAAGGTTATGGGAACAGAATCTTGTATTAAGTTTGATATGTGCTGTGCATGGTGTCTGTTTATCCAGTAGCAGATGTTAGGGTGCTAATGTGTGCAATTTCACATCTATGCAGTAGCAGATATCAGAGTGTTATGGGAATGGAAAATGTCTATGCAGTAACAGATGTCACAGTGTTATGGGAACAGAATGTCGTATTAAGTTTGGAATGTGCATGGTGTCTGGTTGTCTGGCCAACACCCAGTCACTATGCCACATCAGCTTAAGGGATGCATGACTAAAGCCATGTACAGCTGTTTACACTACTGTCCTGCCTGTATAAAAGAAGGGGTTTTCCAGACAGCAGACTGAAATCTCACATACGGATGGACGCACCGTGTAGGACTTATGCTTCCAGGTGAACTAATCTTCGGTCTGACTTGTTCTGGGATTTCCCAGTCATTGAAAGACTCAAATGAAGTTTCATAGTTTAACTGGTGATGTTCTTTCTTTTTCTTTTATTGTATTGTATAATAGTATGAATTTTGATATCTGACTAAGTAAAGCATTGAAAGTAACTGAAGTGTTGAGCATCTTCTTTACCCTTGGTAAACTTTAAGTTAGAACATTTGCAAAAACACATAGATGAATTGCAAACTAAAATAGTTATGTTACAATGCCAAAATAAGTTGTTAATGGATAAAACGGATGCCTACCAGGACATAGCTGAAAGAGCTGCAGTTTGGGTAACCAGTTATAAATATAAGAGGCGAAAAGGAAAAATAAATGAGAAGAAAATCCACCGGCAAGTAGTGGTGGCTGGGGTAAGCTGGGATCTAGACAAATGGGATGGGGACATTTGGTATTCCCTGGATGAAGAGTACAGTGACTCAGCTGGTAGTTCAGAACAAAATGAAATGGTGGTAAAAGATGTATAAACATCTATTAGGTGGAAAATGATAGAGCCTGTCCCATTACCACAACGCGATGTGGTCGGTAATGCAATGAGAGACCAACAAGGTAATGTAATATTAGTACAGAGGGAACCGACTGTCCTGGATAAGGCACACTAAGATTACACTACTCAGGAGATTGCAGATATCACAGCAAAGTTTAAACAGCTCCTTGATGAATCATTACTGACATAGGTGGAACAATTGCATGACATATGGGCAGGAACTGTAATGGTGGATCAGGATGATGCAAAGAAATGCTCTACTCTCTGTCCTGATCCCACTATACAAGATGAATTCCAAAGTTTTTCTGGTGAAGAGAATATTACAATTTTACAGTTGGTGGTGCAGGGGTATAGCAAAAAATACCCAACAGCATCTGATTGGCCTGCCAACCTTGGTATGCTTTAAAAGATGCTGTACGAAGACCAAAAAAAGAAGGAATGAAAATGGCAATTTTTTATAGGACAGGCTGATATTATGATGAATGAAGCTATGACAACAGCCATGCATAATTATATCATACATACACAGCCCCATCTGCTTATAAGCAAGTCATTATGACCCTACTGATAAACCAGACAGGGAATCATTTGTCTACAGTGGCAGAAGCGATTAAACAATTAGCTGATCTGGGTGACTGGGGACCCCGATCAAGCTCAGGGACAAATAATACACAAAATAATGAAGGGAAATCAAGCAGAGTAACTAGGAAGGAGATTTTTTTAGCTTTACTTAAAGACGGAGTAAAAAAGGAAGATACAGATGGATCAGATACACAAAACTTTATAGCAAATGTATAAGGATAGGGGTTTGAAAAAAGAATGTGAAAGGTAGTGACGGAGGTAGTAAGTAACTCTGAAGGTAAGATAGCACAACAAGCTGAAAAGGGTTCCGAACTGCATGGCAGGGTATACAATCAGATACGGCAGCAGTATACTGATCTGTTTGCAGGCATTGCAGAAAAGAAAAATGCATAGGAAACTGGTCAAGCTTCGGTATCTATCTGGAAGTTGGACCATAGACCATATGTGAATTTAAAGACACTATGGAAAAATAGAAACATGCAAAGGGTCCAAGCTTTGGTAGATACCGCAGCAGAGGCCACATTAATTTAAGGGAATCCTTGACATTTCAAGGGACTGCGAGTGATAGTAACTGGTCTGGGTGGAAAACAGACTGAGGCAGTCTGAACAAAATTGACTGTGAAGATTGGACAGTTACCAATAGGGATATACGCTGTACTAACTGTACCGATGCCAGAGTACATTATTGGAAAAGATGTATTGAAAGGTATGACTTTACATATATCGGATGGATCATACCAATTTGGTTTACAAGCACTTTCTCTGAATATTTCAGCTGTAACAGTGGGAAAGGTAAAAATGCCACCTGTAATTTTATCCTCAGTGAGATAAAAGGTATATATGAAATAATGCCATGTACTGGGGGGACAGGAAGAAATAGGAAATACAATTAAGGATTTATTAGAAGCAGGGGTACTACGAACTACTAGTACTGCTTTTAATAATACGATTTGCAGGTAAAGAAACCTGATGGTTCATAGAGAATGACAGTAGATTATAGAGAGTTAAACCATTAGACTGCCTCTCTTACTGCAGCGGCACCAGATATGGTTACGTTAATAGAGAAAATTCAAAAGACAGAAGGGAGATGATATGCTGTAACTGATTTAGCAAATGCTTTCTTTACCATTTCTATTGCAGAAGAAAACCAGGATCAGTTTGCCTTTACATGGCAAGATAGGCAGTATACTTTTACATGCCTACCACAAGGGTATCTGCACAGCCCTACAATTTGTCATAGAATAGTACCAGAATGTCTAGATGAACTACATTTGCCTACAGATATTAGTTTGACACATTACATTGATGACATTCTGATACAAGGATCAGATGAGCACACAGTGAGTGACTGTTTATAATTGAACACATGAAAGATAAGGGTTGGGAAATCAACCTCAACAAAATACGAGGACCTAGCCAAACTGTGAAATTCTTGGGAATCCAGTGGCATAAAGGGCATAGGGAAATATTACTCAAGGCCAGGCAAATAAATCTTAGAATTTCCGAAACCCAGAAATAAGGATGCACAGCAGTTTGTAGGATTATTTGGATTCTGGAGACAACATATTCCCCATCTTGGACAGGTATCGGCGTCCATTTACCAGGTTACAAGGAAGAAATATAATTTTGAATGGGGAGAAAGGGAACAAATGGCATTTCAAAAGGCCAAGGAAGTAATACAGCAAGCACTGGATCTTTGGCCCCTTCAAGTAGGAGAGGTAGAACTGAATGCATCAGTGAAAGATATGCATGTTAACTGGAGTTTATGACAAAAACAGGATGGAAAAAGAGTTCCGCTAGGATTCTGGACTAAGAAACTACCTGAGGCAGGAAGTAGATATACACCTTTGAAGAAACAGTTGTTCAGGTGCTATTTTCTGCGCCCAGAGATACCCATTATGCAATGGGAAATGAGCTCGCCAAAAACACATAAAATTCGTCATGCCCAGGAGGCAAGTGTGATTAAGTGGAAGTGGTATATACAAGACCGAGCTAAGGCTGGGATTGGAGGTATTGCCACTTTACATAAGAAAATTGCTGAGATCCCTATTAAAAATGTAAATGAACCTGCTGTTTTAGATTTTATAGAGGAATTCCCAGTTAAATGGGGAAAATCTTATACAGATTTGACAAATCAAGAAAAAGGGAATGCTTGGTTTACAGATGACTCAGCAAAATTTGTTGGTGGCAAGCGACATTGGAAAGCAGTAGCATTATAATCCCTCATCAGGGAGAATACTTAGTCAAACAGGAGAAGGGAAGAGTGGTCAATATGTAGAATTATATCCAATTCTTTTAAAACTACAAATGGACACTTCTCAAGTGTCATGTATTCACAGATTCTTGGTCAGTGGTGAATGGCTTAGCCACGTGGATGCCAACGTGGCAGAAAAATCAGTGGAAAATTCATGGGGGTAAGAGATATGGGAGCAGATTTGGCAAAAAATATATGAATCCCATATACAAATGACTGTTTATCATATAGATGCGCATTGTGTTACTGATACTTTAGAGCGATTATTTAACACAAAAGCAGATGGAGAAACCAAGATAGCCACTACAACGGCGGTTGATACTTATGACAATCAAATCGGAATAGACAAATAGGCTCATCAAAAATGTGGGTACTTGGGGAAAAACTACATATCGATGGGCACTGTTGACAGGAATGTCATTGAAAACAGACATAGTAAAAACTGTTATTGCACAATGTCCAATATGCCTGCATAATGCTGCTAGGCCTATCCCACAAGATATAAGGGGACATTTAGCACAAGGTAAGCTACCAGGACAGGTTTGGCAGATACATTATATCGGTCCCTTACTAAAAAAATAAAGGATGTCAATATGCATGCACCACAGTAGATACCTTTTCAGGTTATTTGTTAGCCATACCTTATGGAAGGGCAACACAACGGAATACCATGAAAGCATTAGATTTGTTAACATTGTATTATGGAACACCCATACAGATACAGAGTGATAATGGATCACATTTTAAGGGTAGATTAATTCAAGAATATTGCAGTGATCATAATACTGAATGGATTTATCATATCCCTTATTACCCTAAGGCATCAGGGTTAATTGAACGTATGAATGGGTTACTGAAAACTCAATTAAGAAAGATGGAGAATGGTACATTAAGAAAATGGAAAGAGAATTTAACTGATGCATTGTGTATCTTAAACAATAGACCTTTAACTGACAGTGAAACGCCCTTAATGAGGATGTTATCGACTCATGCATTTCAACAGGTATTTGAACCTCTTCAACAAGCTACAACAGAAAATAATGATAAGCAATCAGGCTTACTAGCTGGAGCCCGTATATGGGTTACATCTGAAAATAGTCCGCCAGAACCAGCTGAAATTGTAGCTGTTAATGTAATTCTTATACTGCGGACAGGTCAGGAAAAATGGGAGCATGTCCCAGCATCCACATATTATTTAAGGGAATGAGCACTAATATATTATTTTTATGTTTAGAAATATGAAAAGATCGTGGTGGAGTCCATTTGGTTGCAGGGAGAAAACCTCCCTATATCTGAAGAAATTATGCTATCTATTTCGATGGAGACAATTTTAGTTGCGACCACTTATATTATTACTTTTATGTTCTCCATTGAATATGTCATGGACACCTGCTTCACCAGCTGTACGCATAACCAAAATGGAATGGGAATGGAGAAAAAGTAATGCAAACCGAACCCAAGGTAATTTTACGAGTGAAGTGAATGAAGGTTGTAATACTGTAACTATAACAACTCCATCCTGTGCCACGATATGGGGAGTGAGAAGAGGACATGTCTATTTACAGTTGCCTGGAAATAATATTGATATAACCATGACAACTGTAACACACATAAAATGTTGTGCATGTGGCTCTGATACTACAATTAAAGAAAACTGGAACTTGTGTAAAAATGAAAGCACAACAAATCTTTTCAATACCACAATTTCTATACAAAATATACAGGTACTATTTTGTATGAACGCAACAGTAATATATGGAAGAAACACTTGGGCATCACAATTAAATGTATGGCAAGAGCATTACATGATGCATACTGACCAGATTATACGGAAACCATCTACGTGTGTCAAAGTAGCACAACAATATCAAAAATATGTTGTAAATTTTAATCTGACTTTTTCTATAACTAAGCAGTGTCGATTTAAATGAGCTTGGTATGACCCTGTCTTAGGAGGAGTGGGTGTAGGACTTGGAACATTAAACTCTATTGATAATGAAGTTTTTAAGAGTAAGCTGCATAACACAGGTTATGATATTGCACAGGCAATACAGTTACAGGCACAATGGTTGCCTACCATTTGAAGTCCACAGAAAGAGCATCTGGACTTTAACAAGGAGTTTATTGAACAGTTCAATAATAGCTTATTTGCAAATTTTCAGTTTGATAAGAATGTGACTGTACTACTCAATTGGACAGAATGTAGTTTAAATTATATATATGTGCAAGCACAAAAACATAATGTTCAAATGAAATTAATAACAGCTAATGAATATGCATGGACAACCTTGTTTAAGAAATGGCTTCCAGAAACACATTGGCTGTTTATACAGCCACACTTTACAATATGTACAGATTTGGGGTGTACAGGACAGTTTATTCATTATGATGTAACACAACCTGAAATTCTGTGTCAAATGTTAGTATTACCATTGCTTTTAGGCCCACCTTATCAGCTGTGGTTACCTACACTGCAGAGAAATTACATTGATAGAAAAAATACCACACATCAGTTAACACAGTGTGTTACTACTTTAAATGGATTGATTTGCAGGCAACACTCACCAGTATACGGACCTTGTTTGTTACAACATTCAGTTAATCTTTGTTTATAGACTGTGTTGTCACTAACATATGAAATGTTTATAGAGGTATCAGAACAGTATATATTATGGTATGCAATCATAGTATTCCAATACTTAAAACAATTCCTTTTGTGGGATGTTTTCAGAATGTTACACATTTGACATGGTATAACGCTACATATATTTTCGAGAAAACACAGACACAGAATGTGCATTTTTTGATGAATTTCAAATCACTTTCTAAGCATAATTTATCGCTCTCATTACATGCATTACAGAAAATATTAAATTCTAGTGAATTATTAATACAGCATTTACAGAAAATAAATAAGACTCTGCTGGGTCATGAAATGAAAACTGCAATTGTAAGTGAAAAAAATGCAGCAGATACAGACAGTCATTGGTGGGACATTTTTTCAGGGCATTCGCCCAAAGGAACCCAATTTTTTAATTGGTTGATTCATCCAATATTACTTATTTTGTGTTTGATTATTATATTAACCATTTGGAATTGCTGCATAGCATGTAGATTACACAAACGTTAACGTGTAATATATCAATATACCCGAGGATTCAATGAATCTAGGGACCGAATGTGACACAAATGTGACATGTCTGGTGAGAGATATGCTTAAAGGATAGCTTCATTGAATCCAGTCATGAAAACAGTCCAGTTATGAATTAGTTAGAACAGCTATGTGTGCAATCTTACATGTCTGTGCACTAACAGATGACAGGGTGTTAAAAGGTTATGGGAACAGAATCTTAATAGTTTGGAATGTGCTGTGCATGGTGTCTGTTTATCCAGTAACAGATGTTAGGGTGCTAATGTGTGCAATTTCACATATCTATGCAGTAACAGATGTCACAGTGTTATGGGAACAGAATGTGTATTAAGTTTGGAATGTGCATGGTGTCTGGTTGCCTGGCCAACACCCAGTCACTATGCCACATCAGCTTAAGGGATGCTTGACTAAAGCCATGTACAGCTGTTTACACTGCTGTCCTGCCTGTATAAAAGAAGGGGTTTTCCAGACAGCAGACTGAAATCTCACCTACGGATGGACGCACCGTGTAGGACTTATGCTTCCAGATGAACTAATCTTTGGTCTGACTGTTCTGGGATTTCCCAGTCATTGAAACATTCGAATGAAGTTTCATAGTTTAACTGGTGATGTTCTTTCTTTTTCTTTTATTGCATTGTATGATAGTATGAATTTTGATATCTGACTAAGTAAAGCATTGAAAGTAAAGTGTTGAGCCTATTCTTTACCCTTGGAAAACTTCAAGTTAGAACATGTGCGGAATAGAAGGAAAATAAAATAAAACAAGTTTGCATTCAAGTGTTATATGTATAGAGTAACAAGTCAAAGCTTGACATTTGCAACATATGTGTTTTTTTTTCCAATAAACAAGACTGCAATGCCTTTGCAATAAAATCCTCAAGCATTGTCAATACATTGCTGTATATATACTGTATACAGTCATATTCAAATTCATCCAGTTCTAATAGTAATGGTTGTCATCATTGTGTTGACAATATTAAACTGTGTTAACTTACTGTATTTAAAGAACAACGGGATTCCAGTATTAAATGCTCATCTTCTCTGTTCTTTGTCTCCCTATATACTGTCTTTGCTATGAATAAACAACAATGCAACATTTAAAATATTTTAAATTGACTGTTTCTCTCTACTAGAACAGTATCTTACTGTACTGTAGTGGTTCCACTTTCAAAAAAATTTGTCCTGCCATGCTGCAGTCTCCAATTCACTGATGTCATCAAGGCTACTGAATATAGGCAGTTTTCTGGCCGTTTCCGTCCCCAAACTGACATCACCACTACCATCCTAAAAACCCACCCATGCTGTGATGTCACAGCTCCCTGGTTCTTCCCCTACCCATACAGAAAGCAAAGGCTAGAACAAGGAAACAGTACATGAGCCAAGTCTCCTGCTGTGAGCTGTCAAACCCTTTAGTACTTTGACAGCTAGGGAAGTTAGGTGTGAAGGGGGTTGAGAGATGAGTCAAAGTAATACAATTCAGGCTTCACAAAAGACTGCAGTTTAGCCATTCTAAAAAGCAGCAGCAGTAAAAAGTACTTTGAAAGTCTGTTCTGTGGCATTTGCACTGTTTGTGTTTTAAGTAGTCATTGAATGGCATGAAATGTTACTTAAAACTGACTGAAAGACAGCAGTGCATGCATGTAAAGTCAAGGCAGTGACAGGAGCTTTAGGATTAAAGACACCTGCATGATGAAATTATTACAGACAAAACACTGCATTATGGGATGCCTAGAGGCAGAGTAAACAATCAGAATTACTTCAAAATGCCAGACCCCATGTTGTCAGATTCAGAAATTACATATAAAAATATTTAAAAACCTGTAAATAGTCCCATAATGGTGTTAAAATGTAGGAAACACCAAACCATGATGAAATAAACATGTTTTTTGAGTCTGTGGGTGCGGTTCTACTTTAAAAGAAAACTAAAGGTTTTGTTTCCCAATATGTTTCTAGTTAATAGCAATATAATTTAACTAAAAAGTACAAACTAATGTAGACAGTTTTATTTAAAATAAAACAGAGGGACCGTATAGAGTGATAACTATGTTTAAAAATGTATAAGTGCATGTGTCAAATGCGTCTTGAAAAGGCAAAATAGTGAAGCGGCTTTTAAGTGAATTCTTTCCCTGGGAAAGAATTTGCTTGGCCGCTTCCGTTACTTTGCCATTTTCGGCACTGTAGTGCGATCTCGGAGTTGGTATATTTAAGTAGGGGGAGTGTGGGGGTAACAGCCCCCCATGTCGGGGGTGTGGGGGTCGAAGCCCTCCACTTTATGTAATGTTTTAAAGTTTTTTTTTTTTGGAACAGTGATTTTTTTTTCCCTTGCAAAAAAAAAAATAAAAATTCGCTGTTCTGAGGTTTCGACATCGTAAACTTTCACTTACATGGGGTCGATTAATCATCATTCTTTTTTTAAGCATTCGATGATGTAATATAGATCCACTATTATTGAATGCTATGACCCAAGTCTGGCAGACCTGTATCAGTTATTAAAAGTGGATGTTACTCCTGAAATTTATGGAAGATTAGTTAAGGAAGCATGGATAGGTCCAAATGCAAGGATAAGAGGGAGTGTGTATGAATATAGTAAACTCTCAGTTAACCGGAACCACGCAATTGGCACTCTCAAGCAACTATCAAAAAAAAAAAAAAAAAAAATATATATATATATATATATATATATATATATATATATATATATATATCAATGAAATACAGTACAATTTTCATGTGTTGCACTTTGTTTTCACCCTCAGAAACATACCTTATGTTTTTAGAGTTTTAAAAAAGGAAGATAAAAATAAATTTCCTCTCTCCCCAACCTGAGAACAAGTGAAAACAAACAAACAGGGTACAGTATTAGTCAGGCCTGTTTTTAATAGTAATTCTCAAGCAACCAGAAACTACAGTTTTCTGGCATCTACCAATCCCCATGGGTGCCAGTTAACTGAAAGTTTACTGTAATTCAAAGAGAAAAGGGAAGCACTGTTAGAGGCAGTCAGTAAGGTGTACGTTAAAAGGATGGATTGGACTAAAATAACTGGTTGTAAGCAAAATAAATGTGAATTTCTGAGAGATAACTTAAAGAGGCTCAAATTAGTATTTGAAAGGTATTCTGGTCTTGCAGATCCTGTAGAAAAAGCAGCAGCAGCAGATCCTGCTTTTGTGCAAGGTTTGCAACCTCAAATTCAGGCTTCCCTGAAACAGATATTCTTTAATTGGCAAGGAGAAACACTAGAAAAGTTACTTAAGTATGTTGAACATTGCATTAAGAACACAGGAAATGGAAGAAAAGCTTATGGATTTGCAAATCAGACATTATGAAAAGATGGGAAATAAGGGAAGAGGTAGAGGAAGGTTTTGAGGTACTGTACAGCAAATGCCACCATAAAGTACACAGCAGAATGCTGGGGAGAGAGGCAGGCTCAAACTACTCTTCCTCCTCCTCCACCCCTCTGTAAATGAACCCTGTTTCAACTATGGCAGGACTGGACATTGGAGAGAAAAATACCCTTATAGACAGAGGCAACAGGAGAACTGGAGCATCTGGCAACTGGACTATGGTAATATCCCCTCCCACCTGCGTCAATACAGACTCAGAGAACTCAGGAGGCTCCATACTGACAACACTGAGATGAAGGAAAAGAGGGACGTCTAAATACTTAAGTGCAAATATCTGATATGTACTATGATTCTGTAAGCAGAAATGCAATGAAATGTAATGAATGGCAAAAATCTGTAAATGTACCTGCATTTGTAAAATGTCACATAATATAAATAATACTGTGTTTTGTGGAGCTTTTCTCCCTGGACCTCTACTGAAAATGGACATATATCCAGATGGACTAGCCCGGTCAACAACTGCAAAATAAAATAAATAAAAAAATAAATCAAAAGGGACCTTATACTGGACTAAGTGTAGGAAAGAAGGAAGTCCCATTTTAATCAATATAGGTGCCACGGGGTCTGTACTTATTTATTTATTTGTATTTGTTTTTTGGGCTAGAGCACTGATCTCCGTGGACCTTTTCAGACTGAGCCCAGGAGTAGTGTCTGATTAAGTGATTTGCACAGAGCACCAGAATATCCCATGAAACCAGAACCAGAAAAGATTCTGTTACAGCAGGGAATAATTGTCCCTCCTAGAAGCTGTTGTAACACTCCACAGCTCTCAGCCAGTCAGGGACAAATTTCAACAGAATCTGGGACAAATATGGAAAAAAAAATCAGGGACACTTTTAAAATATTATTATTATTAACTTGAGATATTAGCAACGTAAGAGAATGTGAATTAATATACATTTTCTGAAGCAAAAGAAGTCTTTAACTTTTAATTAGTGTAATTATTTATTGTGTAATTCAACACCTTTCCCCTAAAAGTAACCAGGGATTAAGCAGGACAGAGTTAAAAATTTGAGTCAAAATCAGGATGTCCCAGAAAATCAGGGACATTTGAGAGGTGATGCTCATACTCCTGATTGAAAAGCCTGGCTGAAATACATACAGCTTTGTGCAGGATTTGAGGCTGTAAATCATGCAGTGCTTTCCTTTTATCCAGTTGTCCCTAACTCAACAACTATCCTTAGCTGTACACCATGACGGGCTACTTATTTTCCTGTTATAGGTTTGTGCTCAGCTTTCTTTTCTATACCTGTACACCCTGAAAGTCAGTATTTGTTTGCTTTTGCATATAAAGGACAGCAGTACACCTGGATAAGGCTACTTCAGCCATATACGGAATCTCCATCCATATTGGATTTGGAAGATGTACAATTTCACCATCAATCAGTATTAGTGCAGTTTGCAGGTGATTTACTTATAGCATCAGACACACTACAGCATTGCTAACAGGATACTATTTTCCTTTTAACAAAGTTAGCAGAGAAAGGACACAAGGTGTCAATAGAAAAATTACAGCTTGGCTAGCAAAGGTAAAATATCTGGGTCATGTAATATCACAAGGAAATGGACAGATATTGTCTTCAGATGTCAAGATAGCAACTGGAGCTCCATGTCCAATCATCCAGAAGCAGCTTAGACCCTTTTCAGGTATGGCAGGATGTTGTAGGTAATGTATTTCAAATTATGCAGAGATCACTGACAAACCTGCTAAAACAAAATACACCAGAACTCTTGCTGTGAGGAAGAAGCGAGGAAAATAAATGTATTCTGTTAAAGCAAGCTTTAGCAAATGTTCCTGCTTTAGGTTTACAAAATTATAGTAGGTTTGTAGAAGGAGTAATTGCACAAAAGCATGGGGAAAATATCAAACCTTTGTCTTATTACAGCATGGTATTGAATCCAGAGGCAAAAGGACTGACACCTTGCCTAAGAGCAGCTGCTGCAGCAGCCCTAATGTTAGACCACACTTTGTCCTAGGACATGAACTTACAATTGCAGTCCCCCATGCAGTGGCTGCCATTTTACTAAAAACAAAAAAGCAACATTTCTCTCCCCTAAGGCTGACAAAATATTAGTTGCTGCTAATTTCAGACCCACTATCACAATTGTTAGTGTCCAGTTTTGAGCCCTGTATCTCTGCTACTAACTGCAAAAGAGAGAATCTCATGTTTGCATTATTGTCACTAACCATTTGCTTTCTTCTAGGAAGGACCTGACTGATGTCCTGGTTCAAAATGCTGAATTATAGCTTTTTGTGGATGGATCATATGGCAGAAATAAATAAGTATGTTTGGTTAGTGGAATTGCTGTATGTACTGAAAGTACTGTGATAATACAAGAAAGACTTGAAGGGGTCACTTTGATTGAAATGTTTGAATTAGTTGCACTTGCTAAGGCATGTGAATTTGTGGTGGTGCATCATTTTGGGGAACTGTGGAGATAGCATCATGTTAAATTATTAGACTCTCTTTTGCTGCCCAGACAGGTAGTAGCTGTACTAAAAGTGCAAGCAGATAGTAAAGGAAGTGACATGCTGTCATGGACTGATAATCTGGCTGATAAGTGAGAGCAGTGTGCTAATTGGAACCCGTCTGATGAAGGACGATTGGTCTAGGGCTTGGAGTAAGCACCCTCATTGTTTATTTTGAGTTTTTTAATTTTTTTATTTTAGTTTTGAGCTTCTGATATTTAAGCCCTGCATTTGTGTGGGATTATGCTTGTTTGAACCAAGCTGAACTGAAGTGGGCTTCCAGCCACAACTGTCAGCTGAGATATCAGATGACTTGAGGCTTCTGAGTTTCCCCAAAAAATGTAACTTGCCTGTTTTTTGCTTGATTATACTATTTACTGCATATTTTATTGTGTTCTGCTTATTTAATACTGTATTTTAATACTGTAAACTAAACTGCACTGTTTGTACTGCATTTGTCTGCCTTACTTTGCCTGGTAAATCATATTTTGTTGCTGTTTTCTCTGTCTGCAAAGCAATTCTTCCTACTTTTCACTGTTTGCAAAGGATTTGTTCTGTTTGTTGTATTTTCCCCAGCCACTGTTTCAAATAACTGATTTGTTTGCCGTTTAAAACATTCTTTAGTGTCTCACTGCTGTTTTTCTGCGGTGTCAAACATTTTTAGTGTCTCACTAATGTTATTTTCTGCTGTTTAAAGCACTTTTTAGTGTTTCCCACCTAAATTACTGTAGCTAGTAGCTGTAGAGTAGTCCAGATACAGGTTTGCTGCATCTAGGTCTGTTTGTAGTTGCTGTTATATTCCGAGGACATCTTCCAAGTCATCTTTGATTGGAAGGGGCCCTTCTGCACCCTTGTGAGAGAAGTGTACTGATTGGAACCTGTTTGGTGAAGGGTGATTGGTTTAGGGCTTGGAGTAAGCACCCTCATTGGTTCTTTTAGGGCTTGGAGTAAGCACCCTCATTGGTTCTTTTGAGTTTTTAACCTTTTAGCTTCTGATATTTAAGGCCCACATTTGAGTGGGTTTCTGCTTGTTTGCACGTCGCACAGACACGGACTGCCGTGCAATTGTGCCCCATAACCGGACAGATAATTTTGACAATTTTTCCTTTAGATACAGCTGTACTACAATAGTGCAGTCCTCATCTTTAGTACATCTAGTCTCTCCTGCCAGCCTTGCTGACTTGGGTCTCCTGATGCAGTATAGCAATTGCCTCATGTATACTGACAACCCTCTACTAATAACTCACTCTAGTACAGAGTGTATCCACACCAAGAATCTTGAATCCCTGCTCTCTCATACTCAAACCAGTACACTGAACAGGTTGTTGACTCACCCACCACTAGTCATACACATAGTACCACTACTCATACACATAGTACGCATCCAACACATAAATCAACATATGTGGAGGTTCTCTCAAAAAGCTTACTGAAACACCAGAGACCTCCAAAACAAAAGACTGCTACAACTAACACAGTTCCCACAGCACCCAAGACACATAGCAACACCAGTATTTCACTTACCATGCCCTTAAGATGTAACACTCAAAAAACAAATTTTCTTGTCATTGGAGACTCCATAGTGAGACACACGGATGTTCCTCTCACCAGGCCAGATAAGGAGAAAGTCACAGTCAGCTGCCTGTCTGGTGCCAGGATTTATCAGATCACACTTACACTCAGGTTCTCTGGGCAACAAGTACCATTATGACTCTGTCGTAGCTCATGTTGGAATGAACAACTTAAGACATATGTCACTGGACTATATGAAATGAGACATGATCGAGCTCTGCGAGTATATGTCCCAGGCAGGTATGGCCCTAGCCTTGAACAGCATATTACCCTCACCTAGAATGATGTCACAGTATAAACAAATAATGACTGATTTCAATAATTGGCTTAGTTTTTGGTGTTATTCAAAGAGGATCCAGTTTCTGTTAGCCTGGGATGACATGGTCAGTAAACCTCACTGCTTTGCCAGAGATGGTTTGCATCTTGCACCACTAGATTTTCGGCTGCTGGCAAAGGCTCTTGCATCCCTCATAATGACGTTTTAGGCAAGGTCTCAAAAACAAAAGTGCTGACATGAAAATTGCCAACCATAACAAAATAAGGGTTATGCTGATTAAGGCCAGGAGCTTATACCAAAAATTGTACACCCTGTAAGCACTTCTACTACTGGAGAATGCAGATGTCTGTGCAGTCACAGAAATCTGGTTCAAGGCCTTGCAAGGCTACAATGCCTTCCACACCTTCAGACTGCAAAATGAACATGTGAGAACCAAAAGAGGTGGTGTTTCTATTTATATTAGGGATAAATTCACCTCCCAACTAGTTAAACTGGACAACTATATGGAGTTACTCCAAGTTCAGATTACTGTGGGTAAGACCCACATTCAAATCATAGCTAGTTATAGATCCCCTTCCATGGAGCATGATGAGTATGAGGCCTACTTAACCAAACTGGAGTCAATCTAAATATTGCCAAACACACTGGTCATGGGGGATTTCAATTATAATCCACAAAACGAATCTCGCAAGTATAGCTGGTTCAACTGGCCAAAAAGCACGACACAATTAAAAAAAGAGAGGCCAGCAGCAAAAGGAGTGAAAATAACCTAGTTTATTGTAGTGGCAACACAAAACTCAGACCAGTTTTGTCATAATTGCCTTCCCCGTAATAAATTAATCTAAGCAACAATATACACACACACACATATCTATATATACATATATATACACACACACACGCACCTAATTGATTAACAATACATAATTAACAATTAGTCATTACACAAACAACTTTGTTACTAATCATAAGTGGTCATTAAGACCTGGGGGAAATAGCCCACCTAACTTAATAATCCAGATCCTTTCTTTTTTATTTAGTAGAGCATGCCAGCCTAACTTATTTGTCCTAGCTCCCTGAATTTTATCTATCACCATAAAATTACATCTGGCTGAACTGTATATGAGTGCTTCTATATAAAGCACTAGAAGATCTTTTATTCGGAATGTCACTAAAATGTTCACACATACCTGTACGAAGTGGGCGGGAGGTTTGACCAATATAAAAGGCTGAGCAAGAACAGGTTGCTAAATATATCAATATGTGTCTGTAGCACAATTAGCAAAGAATTTTATATCATAAACCTTACTGATGTTTCTACTAGAAAATTGTTTGGAATTAAACATAAATTTATAAGAAGAACAGTAACCACAAGGAAAGGAAACTAACAATCTATCCCCAATAAGAGTCAATTGTTGATTGGAAGAATGCATAACCCCACACTGTTTGTAGTGACTAAAATAGGACTCCAAAGTCCACCCCCTCTGATAGGAAAATTGGCACCTAGGGGTGAGGACCTCACAAAGTTCATTATTTGCTAGTAAAATATTCCAATTATAATTAATAATGTCTCTGATAACATTAATATTTCATCCATATGTAGTGACAAATCTGATAGTTTTGTTATTCTGATTGCTTTTATCTCTATATTCCAACAGATCTGATTTATCCTGTTTAGAATCTCAATTAGTGGCAGATATAACATTACCATGTCTGTAGCCCCTTTCCTCAAACCTACGAATTGAGTCCTGCTGGTAGACCTCATAGCTATGCACAAAAAACAAGCGACAGTTGAATATAAAAAGCACCTTTATAAAACACAAAACTTTCGGAAAAACACCCTTTCTCAATGATTGATCATTGAGAAAGGGTATTTTTCCAAAAGCTTTGTGTTTTATAAAAGACCTCATAGCTATCCCTAATAGAACAAATGCGCTTAATAAGCAAAAATTGAGACTTGGGTATATTTTTAATTATGTGCCGTGGATGCAGGCTGGTAGCAAATAATAAATTGTTATATTGGGGATATTTCCAAAAAACATGTGAGCTAAGAGTATCATCAGGATTCCTAACAACTGCAACATCCAAAAAATTCATTTGTTTAGAATCACAATTTAAAGTAAACTCTATGCCCCATTTATTTTCAATGAGATATCGGACAAACTCCAACAAATAACTTTTATCCGCTCGCCATACCATCCAACAGTCGTCAAGGTAACGTCTCCAAATATCTAGTTCCCCCATAAAAATGTTATGATTACTATCATAAATTAAATGTTCTTCCAGGAACCCCATAAATAAATCAGCATATGTGGGTGCAAAGGAGGCCCCCATAGCAATACCTTGCACCTGCCAATAACATTCACCCTGAAAATAAAACACATTTTTGGACAGAACATGTTTGGCCAACCATATCAAAGTGTTAAATCCAGAAGGATATATGTCAGGCCTGTCTAACCAATACTGCAGTGCTGGCAGACCTGCCCAGTGAGGTATGCTCGTATACAAGCAGATGACATCTAATGTGCATAACAGCCAATCAGAATCCAAATGCATATCTGATATTATTTAAAAAAAACTGAGTGGTGTCCTGAATCCTAGATTTTACTAATTTTAATAAAGGTTGTAAATGTTGTGTTAAGAACACCGAAAGAGGTTCTGTAAGAGAACCAATACCAGACACAATTGGCCTCCCCAGTGGCTTATCCAAATTCTTATGGATCTTCGGCAATAAATATAAATACTGCCTTTGCAGATCCATAACTGTTGGCTATTGTGCTACTGATTCCATAATAATTCCTTCTTCCACAGCCTGTTGAAGAAATATATCAATTTATTTTTTGAATCTGTGGGAAGGGTCAAGTGGCGTGTGTATATAATATCTGGCATCCATTAATTGTCTTTGTGCCTCAGAAAAATAGAAAGCTGAATCCAGTACAACCTCCACCCCACCCTTATCGCTGGCAAAATCACTATATTTTTATTATTTTTAATTTAATCAATGCCTGTTGTTCACTAGCTGAGAAGTTATGACTCAATATTCTAGACTGGCTCATCCTGAAATGCAGATCCTTAAGCACTGAATCTTGAAAAACAGAAATGCGTTTATTCATTAGGGGTGCAAAAGTAGATGTCCGAAATCTAAAATCAGCAGATCTTTGAGACTTTTGATCTTGATTACCAAAATATAATCTAACGTTAAGCAAACAACAAAATTCCACATCATTAGCAATAATGTCTTCATCAACAAAAAAAGCAGGGACATAATTTAAGCCTTTACTCAAAAGTTGTTGCTCCACCTCTGTTAATTGAACAGAAGAAATATTATGAACATTGTAATTGTTATTTAACGAGGTAGCAATACCTGAAGCAAAGTTTCCACACTGTCTATTTTTGTATGCTTTCATCCACCCCTGTGTTTACCATACCTAAAGGGTGGTCAGCACTACATTGCTTTTTAGGCACAGGTAACCCATGATCTGTTGCTGAAGAGTCCTCACTCGAAGTGCTACGATAAATACTTTTAGGCTTTTTAAGAATGGACCTGGGCCTTTTCTTTTTATGCGCCAATGTAGTGGTGTTTAAGCCAGTAAATTTAACACTCCTCTTAGAACCAAAAGGTTTCCCCCTCTGATAGTCCCCCATATTTCTGTTAAATTTCTAAATTTTTTTATCTTTTAACTGTTTTTCAAGCTGCAGTAAATCTTTAGTTAACTTGTTAAAGCATGTCATATAACAGGTTTCCCCCATATGCTTTTACTTCCTCACATAATAACTTAACCGGAGATGTGTTGACATCACTCATGTGCTCGTAATAAGAGGATAATATGTTAACAAAACCCACAGAGGCACTCTGTTGTGCCTTTTCCCACTCTTCAGCCAAAGTCACATTAATGTGACCCACCAGTGGTTGGATCCGTATTCTCAATCTCCTAGGGGTAATATTTTTGGCTTGATAAACTTTAATCAGTTTTGAATGCCATACATTAGTACGAAGCATTTTCATGCTTTTTGTTAACTTACTAAATGATAACTCACACAAACTGACTGGATCCCTAGTATTTGTATCAATCATATTCCCACTTAAATCAGCCAAACCAAAGGCCTGCAGGTCATTCCTATCTGCTGGAAGGCCTTGTAAAATAGTTATAAGATCCATAATAATGGTTGTTGAAACATAACTGGTATATGTAAACTGTTGAAATGTTAATTTAATATAGTTTATTCAAGTAGGCTATTATTAAAAATATTTTTATAGCCCACCCAATACATATAATCCAAGTGATATCATACATTTACCAGTAACACATCAAAAAGGGGACCGAGGTTATATCAAAAAGCAATAACATATACCAAATGCAGAGACCAGAACATAGCATCAAAAAAATAACATAAAAAAGTGTATATAGAAGATCTTTTATTCTGAATGTCACTGAAAGGTTGATGATATAAAATTTGTTGCAAATTGTGGTAAAGACTGGTTGACAGATTTAGCAACCTGTTGTTGCTCAGCCTTTTGTACTGGAGTATACAACTCAGCACAGCTCCTCGTGGTGTCCTGCAGAGTGATACAGTCCAAGAGAGAGACCCAAGAGAGACTTTTCCAGATTTAAGTATTTTTTCTCTGTTTTTTTGCTCCGACTGCCTTTTCCCACCTAAAAAGCAAGTTTCTAACTGATCTGTGCTTTAAAAAGTTTAAATTGCATTGCCTTTCTGCATTTTACAGTTTTGCACTTGTTTTTCTATCATTTTAAGTCGTTTTTGTATTGTATAACTGTTGTAGGCTACACACTAAAGTGCGCTAGCCTGTTTATAGCATTTACAGTGTTTTCTGAGTGTTTTTCTGTGTTTCCTGAAAAAAAACAAAAAAAATTCTCTTTTCTCACCTTTGCTGAACTAGATTAGTCCAGATTTCAGGCTTTGCTGAATTCCAGACTGTGGTATACTTTCCTGAGTTGCCCATATCCTTACTTGGATAGGAGGAAGCTTCTCTGTTCACCAGTGAGTGTGGGGAGCTTTGAGCAGCCTATCTGTCCCTGGAGGAGAGCTCTCAGCCCTGAAACTAGTAGCTTATTGGTCGTTTTGGGTCAATTCCTATCTCTCTCAGTTTCCCTGCTTTAAAACCCGCATTTGTGAGGTTTTGCGCCAGTATACAATTCAGCACAGCTCCTTGCGGTGTCCTGTAGAGTGATACAGGCAACAGAGAGACTTTTTCCAGATTTAAGTATTTTTTCTCTGTTTTTTTTTGCTCCAACTGCCTTTTCCCGCCTAAAAAGCGAGTTTCTAACTGATCTGTACTTTAAAAAGTTTAAATTGCATTGCCTTTCTGCATTTTACAGTTTTTACAGTAGCTTATTGGCTGTTTTGGGTCAATTCCTATCTCTTTCAGTTTCCCGGCTTTAAAACCCACATTTGCACGATTTTGCGCATAGCGCAGCATCGGGCAGCGCCGCTTAAACAGGTTTAAAGTATTCCCGGCTCCACAAAGTCTGCTCTTCACTTTTTCCCTTAGAACTGCTCTAAATCTCAAAATAAGCACTCTATTTTCATTCTAAAGCCCTGCACTTGCTCGTATAAGTAATCTTACAGGTAAACACTAATAAACTTAAGCACTACACCCTCTTATACTCCTTTTAAGTACTTGCTCACTATTGGTTCTTTCTGATTAGTCAATAAGTAGTTCCCTATACTATTCAGGCATGTCCAAAGGTCAGTTTTAGATTTACTCCCCAGTCCAGCTGGTGAATCTGGTAATCTTGAGGCAATGTTACAACTGCCTTATGTACACAGACCACCCTCTCCTCCTCCCAACAAGCTGAAATATATGTGAGAGATGCAACTATATAGCCAAACTGGAGGCTGAGCTCTCTCAACCCAGTACTAGCACAGCCAGTCAGGAGGAAAAGGTAACCACACACACCACAAATCCAGTCTCACATAGACCTATCTCATCAGCAAACCAAACACAAACACACAAAAGCATACTCGGAGGCTCTAAACATAAATCTGCCTAAGCAGCAGAGACCTCCAAAGCAGACATCCAAGCAACCCCTACCACGCAACAATACCCACGTAGCACATAGCTCACAAAGTCAGTGTGCCACACAGTCACATCCCTTAAGGCTAAACAACACACCTAATATACTTGTAATAGGTGACTCTATTGTCAGACACACTGATGTCCCACTCACCAGACTGAACAAGGAGGTCACTGCAAGCTGTCTGTCGGATGCCAGGATCCGCCACATAACACATGCACTCAGGTCACTCCAAAGCAAGTAAAAATATGACTCCGTCATTGTCCATGCTGGTGTGAATGACCTGAGATGTACCTCCCTGGACTACATGAAAAGAGACATAGAGGAGCTCTCTGATCATGTAGCCCAGGCCGGTATGACCCTGACCCTGACCTTGAATAGTATCTTGCCCTCACCAAGAATGATGCCACAGTATAAAGACAAAATGATCAATTTTAACAATTGGCCAAAGTATTGGTGTCATTCAAAGGGGATCCAGTGTCTGTCAACCTGGGATGACATGCTCGACAAACCACGCTGCTTCACTAGGGACGGCTTGCACCTGTCACCCCTGGGTTTTCGAATACTGGCAAAGGCTCTTGCCCCCCCCATAGTGCCTTTTTTAGGCAAGGCTCAAAAGACAAACCCACCTCCATAGACAACACAAAGAAAAAAAACCTAAGGGTAATGCTGCTCAACGCCAGAAGTCTAAACCTCAAGATGCACGCACTCGAGACTCTCCTCAGTATGGAGAATATCGATATATGTGCAGTAACAGAAACCTGGTTCAAGGCTCCCAAAAGCACCCCAGCACTACCAGGTTATACTTCATACCATGCTTTTCGGCCCCAAAACCCAGACCAAACCACAAAAGGAGGGGAGTATCCATATTCATTAAAGATACCCACACCTCCAGGTTAGTGGCACTGCACGAATCATCGGAGACCATCCATGTGCAACTAACAGTGGGCAAAACTGCCTTTCAGTTTGTAGCCTGCTACAGACCACCCCCCAAAAACAGGAACCCCACTCGGCTTTCCTGAGAACACTGAAGAATATGGAGGTCCCTCCAAACACCATTATATTGGGTGACTTCAACTACCCAAACATTGATTGGGAAAACTACTCAAGCCCCAACACCCTCTCCCAATGGTTCCTAGAATTTATAAACTCAAATGCTATGGAACAACTGGTCACCACTCCCACAAGAGGGGAAAACATATTGGACCTGGTCATCACCAACATGGGGTCTCTATGTTCCACACCAGAGGTATACCCCTCATTGGTAAGATCAGACCATAAATTAATCTCACTAGACATGCATATTCCGTCCCTACCCCCAGCCAAGGAAATCACGGTGAAGAAATTCTCAAAAGCAAACTTCACTCTTCTCAAAACTGAGGTGGAATCCTACAAAGCCCCTGGGCCAGTGGAAAATACGGCCTAAAACGCAGAATCCTTTACAAAAGCATTCTATGGACACCTACAGGAATGCATGGAACATGCTATCCCAAATAAAACCAAGACTCACTCCTCCAAAGGCAGGAGACCTGTCTGGTGGACCCCGGCCATAAATAAGCTATACAACAGAAGGAGGAAGCTACTACATGATAGAGCAAAATCCCAAAAAGGGAAGGCATCTCTGATCAGTACTAGCAAGAAACCACGATCCCTCATAAAATCATCTAAGGCCAGTTTCGAAAGAAACATTGCACAAGACACTAAAGATAATCACAAGGCCTTCTTTAGTTATGTCAGGAACCTGGGAGGCAACTCCCAGATATGCTCTGAGTTAGTGCAAAATGACAAAAAATACACTGAACCCACAGACATTGCCAACATCCTGGCATAAAGGTTTAGTGCAAACTTCTCCCTTCCTCCCCAAAAGAGCAAATGTCTATCCCAACAGAGTGTAGCCTCTCTGAAATCACAGATGCACAGGTGAGAGCTGCCCTCTCCAAAGTGAAAAACACAGCATCAATGGGACCAGATGGTGTCCCGGGCTGCATCTTACACGAGCTCCAAGAAGAACTAAACCCTCACATAAAGTCACTGTTCAATCTCAGCCTTACTACAGGATATGTACCCAAGGAATGGCGTACAGCAACAGTGGTCCTGCTCCACAAAGGTGGTGCCACAATGGACCCCAGAAACTATCGCTCTATAAGCCTGACTAGCCTGGTCTGCAAGGCTATGGAGTGTATCATCATGGAAATCATAAACAAAGACATTAGGAACATCCAGTCACTGGATCCTACCCAGTTCGGCTTTGTTAAGGGCAGATCTTGCCTCTTGAACCTGGTCGACTTCTTTGAAACAGTTACCAAAGCCATAGATGAAGGGAAGGTAGTCCACAAAGCCTACCTGGACCTCGCAAAAGCCTTTGACACAATACCCCACTCGGGCATCATAAATAAGCTCACCAGCTTAAATATCAACCCCTATGTCACAAGATGGGTTGCAAACTGGCTCACAGATAGAACCCACATGGTCAGAATTGCAGGTGCCGTGTCAGACTCTAAACCAGTTACAAGTGGCATCCCACAAGGCTCAGTTCTGGGACCTCTCTTGTTCGGTATATATTTCTCCAAGGTACAGGCTAACACGGGTGGACTATGGCTGACCAAGTTCGCAAATGACTGCAAACTGGGTGCCATAATCGACTCTCCGGCTGACACAAGCATCCTCCAAAAGGGTCTCACAGAGACGGATAACTGGTGCCAGAGCCATGGGCTAAAGCTAAATGCCAAAAAGTGCATAGTCATCCCCTTTGGGAAAAACAAAGTGCCCACAAATTACCACATAGGTGGTAATCCATTAAGTACGGAAGAAGTAATGAGGGACTTGGGGACCCAGTTGGATAGTAATCTATCCTTTGACAATCACGTTGCCAAAGTTGTTAGAAAGACCTTCTATATAGCCCACCTTATCACGAAAGGGTTCACATCTAGATCAAGAGATGTCATTGTGCCCCTCTACTCATCACTTATCAGGCCCATAATTGAATACAATGCCCCATTTGGGATGTACCTTACCCGACACCTGTAGCAACTGGAAAGACCCCAAAAGTACCTCAGCAAGAGGATCAAGGGACTCAAACAGATGCCCTATGCAGTTCGGCTAAAGAAACTCCAGCTCTACTCAGTTGTGTACCGACTACTCAGAGGCGATCTGTGTCTGACATATAAAGCCATGTCCAACCCAGAATTAATGGACATGCTCCACCTCAGGAAATCCAAATCCCTTAGAGCTACACACTCCAGGGACTTGAACCTCAGCACAGAAATAAATAGGACATGCTGGAGGGAGAGATTCATATCCCAGAGGCTCCCCTCACTCTGGAACAAAATCCCAATCCATGTTAGGCAGAGCCCCTCATTGACCCTCTTCAAGAGAAATCTTGACGAGTGGATGGGAGATCATAAGTTTACCCCTGGGATCTCTTCTGTGTCCCTGCTAGACAGAGGTACAGTAAACTAACCTTAATAGGGCTACCTTCTGTGACCTACTATACAGAGGCACAGTCAACTAATCTAAAAGGGTGGCGAAAGCCAAACACACTCTGGCTAGGCTTACAAATGCCCTAGGGTAGATAGCCTAGTATCAACCTATGAAACCTCCTGCCCACTTCGTACACCAATTTGTGGACATTTTAGTGACATTCGGAATAAAAGATCTTCTAGTGCTTTATATAGACACACTGTTATATACAGTTCAGCCAGATTTAATTTTATGGTGATAGATAAAATTCAGGAAGATGGGACAATTAAGTTAGGCTGGCATGCTCTACTAAATAAAAAAGAAAGGAATTGGATTATTAAGTTAGGTGGGCTATTCCCCCCAGGTCTTAATGACCACTTATGATTAGTAACAAAGTTGTTTGTGCACTAACTAATTGTTAATTATGTATTGTTAATCAATTAGGTGTGTATGTGTGTATATATGTGTATTGTTGCATAGATTAATTTATCACTGAGGAAGGTAATTATGCCAAAACCAGTCTGATTTTGGTGTTTTTTGGTGCTGGCCTCTTTTTTGAATTGTGTTGTGCTTTTTGGCCGGTTGCACCAGCCGTACTTGCGAGATTCATTTTGTGGATTGGATTTTGGCATTCTCACTGTTGGCTCCTGAGTGGGTACATTTTATACCTGTGGCTGATGCACCATTTTGTTGTTTTTTGTCATCACACAATTTTTGTGGAGAGCATTATAGACTGTTTGGTTTACCATTTGGTAGTGGCTGGTGTGCTGTCTCTCATTTTCTCATGACATTTATCATGTAATATGTATGGTAGATTTGGCTGAACTGGTTTGGTGAGTTTACATCGAGGACTATATCCAGTTGGATGCATGGGATTTGTGGAGCAAAACAATAGTATGCTATTTAGCTGACTGTTTTTGGCTAATATATCACCATCTTTGGGACTGGCCTTTATATCGGAGAATGGATGGATGACAAGAGACAGTTTATATCGATCCTTGTTTATAAATAGTACTGGGCTGAGGTGTGGTTTTGGATCAAAATTGATGGTCTTGTACTACTTATCATATATTTTATGAGTCAAATTGGTGTTTTGCAATGGAAGGACGACGAATTATGGACAATACTGTTTTATAACAACTGGGTTGTTCGGAATTAAAAATTAGGGTTTTGTGTGGAGGAAACAGTGACAGTTTCTGGACTATGAACTACATTGTTTTGTAACAGCTTTGTGGTCTGAGATCGAACCTGAGGGTTTTTGTGTGGACACGACAGTGACTGTTTCTAGATATGGGATATTTTTGCCTTTGACAAATGGCTTTGTCATTGTTCGTGTATGAGGAAGGAGAGGTACATCTATAAGTAACATTTAACAAATATGTATATTCTCTTTTGATTTTTTGTCCGAAGTGAAACTTTAAAAATATTTTTCATATATCAGCTATTCCAGTACATTGGGGTTGGACATTTGGATATTGGAATATTTTTTAATATATATTATGGACTGGATATATGCTTTGGACTATTTGATTTGATAAATGCATGATGCCAATGGGCATGGTTTATATATTGTATCTGAATTAATACTATGGTATAATATCACTGCAGATATATATATATATATATATATATATATATATATATATATGGATTCCTATTACAAGAACGAAAGTTCACAACTTCGAACTTGTAATAGGAAGCCTCACTTATGCGAAAGTTCACTTTAACGAAAGTGAACTTCCACGAAAGTGCACTTCACCGAAAGTACCGCAGCACAGTGGAGGACATCAAAAAACAAGCTATGTCCTCCACTATGGTGCGATATTCATGGACCTTAGGGTTAGGGCACGGGTTAGGAGATAGTTAGTAAAGCTATCACCTTACCCTAACCCATGCCCTAACCCTAAAGTTCGTGACTATCGCACTATAGTGGAGGACATTGCTATGTCCTTCACTGCACTGCAGTCGTCACGAACCTTAGGGTTAGGGCACGGGTCATGGTAAGGGGATAGCCCTATGGGCTATCACCTTACCATGACCCGTGCCCTAACCCTAAGGTCCCTGAATACTGCACAGAAGTTCAGTACAACGTCCGTTCGTTGTACTGAATTTCGCGTAAGTGCACTTGCGATTAAGTGCACTTTCGCTGCAGTGTGTATTTCATACACTATTTCGAAGTAGTGAACCTTCAATTTAGTGTATGGAATCCATATATATATATATATATATATATATATATATATATATATATATATGGGTCTAGGAATATTCACTGAAATCACATTTCACTGAAAGTCAAATGACTGTGCACAAATCACTGAAAGCTCAATTCACTGAAACACATTTCACTGAAAGTTATATATGGCATTCTCCCCACTGTAGTGCAACCCTGGAGTTAGTATATATAGTAAGTGTGTGTGTGTGTGTGTGTGTGTGTGTGTGTGTGTGTGTGTGTGTGTGTGTGTGTAGTAAGTAGGGGTATAGTTTGGATATATATTATGTTCAGAAAAAGAGTAATTTATTGGAATTGCAAGTATGCATGCATATAGTTCAAAATATTTAAAATAGGTGGGGGGGGCTACACCCCCACCCCTCTTACTATATATACTAACTCCAGGGTCACACTACAGTGGGGAAAAGGCCATATATAACTTTCAGTGAATTGTGCACAGTCAAATGTGTTTCAGTGAAATGTGCTTTCAGTGAATAGTCCTAGACCCATACATATATATATATATATATATATATATATATATATATATATATATGCACTTTTTTGATGTTATATGTTTGATGCTATGTTCTGGTCTCTGCATTTGGTTTATGTTATTGCTTTTTGATATAACTTGGGTCCCTTTTTTGATGCGTTACTGGTAAATGTTGTATGATATCACTTGGTATATATCTATTGGGTGGGCTATAAGAATATTTTTTAATAATAGCCTACTTGTATAAACTATATTGAATTAACATTTGAAAAGTTTACATACATCAGTTATGTTTACATTGGATCTTATAGCTATTTTACAAGGCCTTCCAGCAGATAGGAATGACCTGCAGGCCTTTGGTTTGGCTGATTTAAGTGGGAATATGATTGATACAAATACTAGGGATCCAGTCAGTTTGTGTGAGTTATCATTTAGTAAGTTAACAAAAAGCATGAAAATGCTTCGTACTAATGTATGGCATTCAAAACTGATTAAAGTTTATCAAGCCAAAAATATTACCCCTAGGAGATTGAGAATACGGATCCAACCACTGGTGGGTCACATTAATGTGACTTTGGCTGAAGAGTGGGAAAAGGCACAACAGAGTGCCTCTGTGGGTTTTGTTAACATATTATCCTCTTATTACGAGCACATGATTGATGTCAACACATCTCAGGTTAAGTTATTATGTGAGGAAGTAAAAGCATATGGGGGAAACCTGTTATATGACATGCTTTAACAAGTTAACTAAAGATTTACTGCAGCTTGAAAAACAGTTAAAAGATAAAAAAAAATTCAGAAATGTAACAGAGATATGGGGGACTATCAGTGGGGGAAACCTTTTGGTTCTAAGAGGAGTGTTAAATGTACTGGTTTAAACACCACTACATAGGCACATAAAAAGAAAAGACCCAAGGGTCCATTCTTAAAAAGCCTAAAAGTATTTACAGTAGCACTTTGGGTGAGGACTCTTCAGCCACAGATATAGACTGTAGGTTCATAGGTAAGTACTAGGCTATTGGCCCTAGGGCCTATATAAGCCTAGCCAATTGGTACCCTGGCTTTCGCCACCCAAGAAAATTATTTTCCTGTGCCCCTGTCGAGCAGCGCCACAGAAGTGATCCCCGGGGTGAATTTCCTATCTCCCATCCAATCATCAAGATTTTCCTTGAAGAGTGCTAATGAGGAGCTTTGTTTGATATAGACAGGTAGTTAGCTCCAGAGTATGGGAAGTCTCTGGGACACAAATCTATCCCCCTAGTATGTTCTGTTCATTGTGGTGACAAGGTTTAGGTCCCTAGAGCATGTAGCTTGGAGGGATTGGGATGTCCAACAGCTTTGGGTTTGACATAGCTTTGTATGTAAGGCAGAGATCTCCTCTGAATAGGCGATATGTGACAGAGTAAAGCTGGAGTTTTTTGAGACTGTCTGCGTAGGGCATCTGTTTGAGGCCGATAATCCTTTTTGTGAGGTATTTCTGTGGCCTTTCCAGTTGTTGCAGATGTCTTGTGAGGTACATACCAAAAGGGGCATTGTACTCTATAATGGGTCTAATAAGTGACGAGTAGAGGGGAACAATGACCTCTTTTTTTCCTGGATGAGAAACCTTTTGTGATGAGGTGTGCCACATAAAAGGATTTCCTGACTACTGTGGCAATGTAATTATCAAAGGAGAGACTACTGTCCACCTGTGTCCCAAGTTCTTTTATCACACTTTCAGTGTTAAGTAGACTACTGCCTATGTGGTAGTTCATGGGTACAGAGGTTTTACCTTGGCATTGAGCTTGAGGTCATGGCTTTGACACCAGACATCTGTCTCAGTGAGGCCCATTCGTAGGATGTCCACATTGTTAGGAGTTTTGATTATGGCTCCTAGTTTGCAGTCATCTGTGAACTTCGTTAGCCAAAGACCTTCTGTGTTAGCCTGTACTTCAGAGAAGTAGATACCAAACAGAAGAGGACCCAGGATTGAACCCTGTGGTACTCCACTTGTCACTGGTCTGAAGATGGATTTGGAGTCTGCTACTTTCACATTGTGGGTTCTATCAGTGAGCCAGTTGGCAACCCATCTTGTGACATGGGGATTTATACCTTGTACCAACAATCAGGGGTCACCTGTGCCCAAAAGGCAACGTAGTGCTGACCACCCTTTAGGTATGGTAAGCACAAAGGTGGACGAAAGTATAGAAAAAATAGACAGTGTGGAAACTTTGCTTCAGGTATTGATACCTCATTTGGGTGGGAGGTTGGCATAATAATTAAGGTGTTTACCTTACAGGCATAAGGTGCAAGGTTTGATTCTCACATGGGGTAACTGGCTAGGCTTAAAATGGCCTAAAAGAGCACTTAGCCTAGTACTAATCTATGAACCTATTAAAAAAATAAAATAAAATAACAGTTACAATGTTCATAATATTTCTTCTGTTCAATTAACAGAGGTGGAGCAACAACTTTTGCATAAAGGCTTAAATTATGTCCCTGTATTTTTTTGTTGATGAAGACATTATTGCGAATGATGTTGCGGCATTTGGTCGTTTGCTTAACCTTAGATTATATTTTGGTAATCAAGATCAGTCTCAAAGATCTACAGATTTTAGATTTCGGAAGTCTACTTTTGTATCCCCAATGAATAAACACGTTTCTATTTTTCAAGATTCAGTGCTTAAGTATCTGCATTTCAGGATGAGCCAGTCTAGAATATTGATTCACAATTTGTCAGCTAGTGAACAACAGGCATTGATTAAATTAAAAAATAATAAAAATATAGTGATTTTGCCAGCTGATAAGGGTGGGGTGATGGTTGTAATGGATTCGGCTTTCTATTTTTCTGAGGCACAAAGGCAATTAATGGATGCCAGATATTATATGCACATGCTACTTAACCCTTCCCACAGATTCCAAAAAAATGGATATATTTCTTCAACAGGCTGTAGAAGAAGGAATTATTATGGAATCAGTAGCACAACAACTAACAGTTATGGATCCACAAAGGCAGTATTTATATTTATTGCTGAAGATCCATAAGAATTTGAATAAGCCACTGGGGAGAGCGATTGTGTCTGGTATTGATTCTCTTACAGAACCTCTTTCAGTGTTCTTAACACATTATTTACAGCCTTTATTAAAATTAGTAAGATCTAGGATTCAGGACACCACTCAGTTTCTTAAAATAATATCAGATATGCAGTTGGATCCTGATTGGCTGTTATGCACATTAGATGTCACCTCCTTGTATACGAACATACCTCACTGGGCAGGTCTGCAAGCACTGCAATATTGGTTAGACAGGCCTGACATATATCCTTCTGGATTTAATACTTTATTGATACGTTTGACCAAACATATGCTGTCCAAAAATGTGTTTTATTGGCAGGTACAAGCTACTGCTATGGGGGCCTCCTTTGCACCCATATATGCTGATTTATTTATGGGGTTCCTGGAAGAACATTTGATTTATGATAGTAATTATAACATTTTTATGGGGGAACTAGATATTTGGAGATGTTACCTTGATGACTGTTGGATGGTATGGCGAGCGGATAAAAGTTATTTATTGGAGTTTGTCCAATATCTCAATGAAAATAAATGGGGTATAGAGTTTACATTAAATTGTGATTCCAAATAAATTCATTTTTTGGATGTTACGGTTGTTAGGAATCCTGATGATACTCCTAGCATACACGTTTTTCAGAAATATCCAGAATATAACAATTTATTATTTGCTACTAGCCTGCATTCATGGCACATAATTAAAAATATACCAAAGTCTCAATTTTTGCATATTAAGTGCATTTGTTCTACCAGAGATAGCTATGAGGTCTACCAGCAGGACTCAATTCATAGGTTTGAAGAAAGGGGCTACAGACATGGTAATGTTATATCTGCCAGTAATTGGGTTTCTAAACAGGACAGATTAGATCTATTGGAATACAGAGATAAAAGCAATCAGAATAACAAAACTATCAGATTTGTCACTACATATGTATGAAATATTAATGTTGTCAGAGACATTATTAATTGTAACTGGAATATTCTTCTAGCGAATAATGAACTTTGTGAGGTCCTCACTCCTATTTGCCAGTTTTCCTATTGGTGGGGGTGGACTTTGGGGTCCTATTTTAGTCACTACAAATATTATGGGGGTATGCATTCTTCCATTCAACAATTGACACTTATTGGGGATAGATTGTTAGGTTCCTTTCCTTGTGGTCACTGTTCTTGTAAATTTATGTTTGCTTCAAAACAATTTTCTAGCAGAAACACCAGTAAGGTTTACGATATAAAATTCTTTGCTAATTGTGGTACAGACTGGTTGATATATTTAGCAACCTGTTCTTGCTCAGCCTTTTATATTGGTCAAACCTCCCGCCCACTTCGTACAGGAATGTGCGAACATTTTAGTGACATTCAGAATAAAAGATCTTCTAGTGCTTTATATAGACACACTGTTATACACAGTTTAGCCAGATTTAATTTTATGGTGATAGATAAAATTCAGGGAGATAGGATAAATAAGGTAGGCTGGCATGCTCTACTAAATAAAAAAGAAAGGAGTTGGATTATTAAGTTAGGTGGGCTATTCCCCCCAGGTCTTAATGACCACTTATGATTAGTAACGAAGTTGTTTGTGCAACGACTAATTGTTAATTATGTATTGTTAATCAATTAGGTGTATGTGTATGTGTGTGTGTGTATGTGTGTGTGTGTGTGTGTGTGTGTGTGTGTGTGTGTGTGTGTGTGTGTGTGTGTGTGTGTATATATATATATATATATATATATATATATATGTGTGTGTGTGTATTGCTGCATAGATTAATTTATCACAGAGGAAGGCAATTATGCCGAATGATGTCTGATTTTGGAGTTGCCACTACAATAAACTAGGTTATTTCCACTCCTTTTGGTGCTGGCCTCTCTTTTTTGATTTGGGATTTCAATTATCATCAACTGGGAAACCTACTCTAGCCCTAACTCACTACCGCAAAACTCCCTTGACTTTGTTATCTCAAATAACCTGGAATAAACTGTTTGAACCCCAACAAGAAGAACAAACATACTAGGTCTGGGCCTCACTAACACATGACCAACAGATGAACCACCACAACTCTCAGACCCTCATTAGTTAAATCTGACCACAAGTCAGTTGCCTTCGAACTGACGACACTAAAACCAGAAATCACAAAGGGTGAAGTCAGACTAAACATTTCTCCAAAACAAACTATACTCTCTTAGAGGAAGGTATAAATGCATTCTAAGCCCCACCCCCAGCTGGAAGTGTTAACTACACTAAAGCCCTGTACAATCACTTGTTTAAGTGTGTAGACTCGGTTGTTCCAGACAGAATCAAAGCCAGAGTCTCAAGTAAAAAAAAAGCTGCCCTGGCTGACACCAAGCATCAACAAATGCAAAAGTTGCTGTCTAAGAAAACTAAGGCGAGGTCCCAACAATGGAAAAGCACCCTCCTCCTCAGCCTCAACAAGCAAATAAGACAACATGTCAAATCCTCTAATGGTAAGTTTGAGAAATATATAGCAATCACAGCCAAGAATAACCATAATTCCTTTTATAGCTACATACATAGTCTAAAAGGTAGGACCTAAGCATGGGCCTAACAGTACCACATGTACTGATCCTATAGAGATAGCAATCCTGCTACTGGACAGATTTGGTGAAAATTTCACTCCCTTATCCCCTTAAAACTTATCACAAACCTTGTCCCCAACTCCCTCCCACCTACATATCCAAAGTCCAGATCATGACGACCATGTGTCTAGTGTAGTAAGTAAGACTTTCTACGTAGCACACTTGATTAACAAAGGCATTGCTCCTAGAGCAGAGGGGGTCATAACCCCTCTATTCTCATCACTAATCAGGCTCATAATTGAGTATAGCGCCCCTTTCGGCATGTACCATACAAAGCACCTGCAGCAATTGCAGAGACCTCAGAGGTTTCTAACTAAGAAGATCAAGGGACTCCAGAATGTGCCTTACACAGACCGAATAAAGTCCCTGTCACTATACTCAGTATCATATAGACTTCTTAGGGAAGACTTATGCCTGGCTTACAGAGCAATCTCTGACCCAAACCTAATGAATTTGCTACACATCCATAAATCAAATGGGACAAGAGCCAACCATTCCAAATATTGCCTGCAGCTTGAATAGGACATGTTGGAGGAATATATTTTTCTCTCAGTGAATGGCGTGTCTTTGGACTAGGCTGCCAATTCATGTAAAGCAGAGCACCCCTACGACACTGCTCAAAAGGAACCTGGAGAAGTGGGTTGGGCACCATAAATTCTTACTAGGTAAAGTGCCCACAACTTTCCTGGACATGGGCAGTCATTGCTAAATACAATCTCAGGTACTGACTAGAATATCTATGGTATTACATTGGGATGAAATGGCTAGGCTTGAAATGACCTCCGGTTCAATAGTCTAGTAACCTCCTATGATCCTATAAAGTAGCAAAGGAAGCTGTTGGTTTAAATAGTCTTCTGATTTCTGTAATGATGTCAGAGGGGCCTGTGCCATAACTTTTCTTTATATAGTTTTCTCAAGTACAAAAGTACACTGGAAGATGGTAAACAGAGTTCAAGACATGACTAAATACTGATCTCCGTATTTAGTAAAAGAACAATGATATACTCAAATGCATGCACATTTCACTTGAACAGCATTATTTGTTGTAAGATTCTTATTTGTTAAAACTGCATCATACCATAATACATAGTCTTTTAAGGTAGAAAAGGGCCGTCTTTCCAAAACTTCTTTGGGATCAGGTGAGGAAATTCTTAATTCCCCTAATGAACTATAATTTGGAATAAATACTATATTTGTATAGCCTGATATTCTATCTTTGCATTATTTCTTACCTTAACAATATATGTATATATATATATATATATATATATATATATATATATATATATATATATATATATATATATATATATGGCTCCACTTTGTAATTTCGAAATCCTGAAATTCATTATTTTGAAATCACAAAGCCGAAAACCCAAGCACAACTCACAAATGCGAAAACACACAACCCGACACTACGGTACTCCTACAGTACACAGATAAACAAACATAACCCCCCCCCCACACACCCCACTTATATATTCTAAATCCGAGACCGCACAAACAGAAACACAAATGAAACTCACACACACACATCACAGTCACAACACACACATACACACACTAAAGCCCTTAATCAACATACTTACACCCACAAACCTACCTAAATTAAACCCAAACATCCACACACAGCACCAGCAGAAATGGAAATTCAAAATCTCCGTTCTTCGGGATTTTGAATTTCGTGCTTCTGACGGTTTCGGAATTTTGAGTATTTTGCTTTGTGATTTCGAAATACTGAATTTCGGGATTTCAGTATTTTGAAATTACAAAGTGGACCCATATATGTGTGTGTGTGTGTGTGTGTGTGTGTGTGTGTGTGTATATATATATATATATATATATATATATATATATATAATTTTTTTCAAACACCTTTATTGAATTGTCACTTGTGACATAAGCAAATTTACATGCATTGAAAAGTAATCAAACTATAGTACCATAAACATTATACTTCACACATATATTGCTATATGTATCATATAACCTAAGTAACATAACATAAATTATTCAATTCTTGCCTTTTTTTCTAAACAAGAAACACATTTAGTAAACCTTCACTTAACTACATACGCAACCACACATTTATATAAATGAAAACAAACCACACCAACACAATCCTAGTTGCAAGCATTTTACATCACAAACCATACTGACACACTCCCAATTGCAAACATTATACACCACTTATAATCTATCCAATCTTTCTCACTCACACATCACATTTTGTCGTGTATAGTTTGCTCTTACCCGTTTCTAAAGATCTCACTTCCAATTGTTTTATTTCTGTTACTATATTTTCACTATTTCTAGTATAGTAACCACACATTTATATAAATGAAAACAAACCACACCAACACAATCCTAGTTGCAAGCATTTTACATCACAAACCATACTGACACACTCCCAATTGCAAACATTATACACCACTTATAATCTATCCAATCTTTCTCACTCACACATCACATTTTGTCGTGTATAGTTTGCTCTTACCCGTTTCTAAAGATCTCACTTCCAATTGTTTTATTTCTGTTACTATATTTTCACTATTTCTAGTATAGTTGGTTTATATTTTGATTTCCATTTTCTAGTAATTGCTTTTTTGGCAGGCACCATTATTAGACACAGCAAGGCCTTACCATGCCTAGGCAATTCCGATTCTGTATCACAGCTCAGAAAAATCTTCTCTTTCATTAGACCAATCTGCCCACCCAGCACCTCCGATAGTGCATGCCGCAGGGAATCCTTAAAGTCTGCCAGCTCACTACTCTCCGAGAAAATAAGTTCCCAATTACCTCTTTCTGCCCCATCACACCTCCAACATTTGCTTTCTATCTGAGGAAACATTCTCTGCAGTCTACTTGGGATATAAAAATATCTATGTAAACATTTTCAGGCAAAAATCCTAAATATTCTAGATTTTGATGCATACTTGGGAGACATACATATATCCTCACATTGCTTCTTTGTGAATTGCTTATCCAATCTCTCTTCCCAATCCTTTCTAACCTCCTCTGATTGATACTTATAGTGATCATGCAATATTTTATATGCTGTACTAATTATTATTTTTTTAATGGCAGCTTTTGTTATAAATTCTATTAAAAACGCTACCAGTGCTAGTCTTTTGCTAGGACCCCCTATTTCTTTCTCTTTGCCTCTACTCTGATATCAATCCCTGATAGGGAAGGCACTCTCTAACCTGCAGTCCAAATACATTTTTTTTTTCAAACTTCTTTATTAAATTTACACATATAACAAAGGCAATCTTACATTTATATAAATGAAAAACATACAAAATGATAGCCTTTTAGTTACAAACAATTTACATCACAGACACCTTTGAAACAACTGTAGTTGTAAACATTATACATAACTTCTAAACCAGGAGTGTCCAACCCGCGGCCCGCGGGCCGCATGCGGCCCTCAGAGCTCTTCCATGCGGCCCGCGACCCTTAAATTTAAATTTAATTGAAATTTAACTTTTTTTCCGTGTGTTTACACGTCCGCGTACTTCTGCTGTTCTGCGCATGCGCCAACTTTCTTTTTTTCACGTTTTTTTCATACCAGCGTCTTTCCGCTGGTATGCGCAAAAACACCGTTCGGTCTTTTTTTTAATTTGCGGTGAAGGAAGGAGTGAGATCGCGGTGAAGAAAGTGGATTTATTTTACTGACTACTACAACATCTATTCTACAGCAGTAAAAGGTAAGCTAAGCTATATAATTATAGTTGACTGAAGGATGCTTAATATTGGACCTAGACTGAGAATTTTGAAAATTAGACAGAGAAAAGGTGCTCTGTCTCCGAGTGGCAGCCATGTGTAATGTTCATAGAGTATTATGACAAAAACTGTTAATGCTTCATGAAGTGCCTGATGAGCTTGTGTTATGAGATGTGTAAATATACTGGCACTTGTGACTTGTTGCCACTGGCTTTTCTATAGGTGGTCAGCAGCAGGGCATTTAAATTATCTTTGATTTAACTTCTTGGATATTGAGTAAAGCAACAGAATTGTGCACCTGAAAACTTAGAGAAACAGTTCAGAATGATGGCTCCTGCACTGCCATATTTTCATATTTAAGTGGTGTTTTTTTCTAGGACTTTTTATGGTTCTGGCAGAAGAAGTTCTGTCTGCCCCCATTGCTAGAAGATTTGTATTCTAAAAGACCATAAAAATCACAATTCTAAGATTCAGATCTGGGCTCAGCCTCAGCAGTAGGAGGCCATCACTTCAACAGAAGGCTGTCTTTCCTCATTTTTCTTAAGTGCATGTGTGAACCTACTTGTTAAGAAAGATATCCCAGCCATCCTCCAGCTTAGTACTTTATGTTGATGTATAGCCTCCTTGTTTTGGAGGTTCACTTCATTCTTTGCAGAGGGGCAGTAAAGCAAGTGGTATGTCGTAGCAGAACATTTACTTATCGTTATTTCTGTGTGCATCTCTAAGTCCTTACAGTAGTGCATTTTCATTTACAAGGTGGCATTATTTTGCATAGCTCTTCAGAGCAGTTCGTATAAAAAGATTACCTGTTCTGAACTCAGTGGAAATGCATCCATAAAAGATAGGGCAGTCTTCCCATCATCTCCCCTTTTGCTGCTCATTTATTTCTTTCAGATGCTAGTTGGAAGAGTATTGAAGAAAGTCTGACAAATTAACCTAAGCCACATAAAAAGGAAAATACAACTTAAATTGCAAATAAATTTGGCTAAGGAAGAAGAGAAAGTGGAATTGTTAACTGAGATGCTGTTTAAGATGCATTGACCTTCTTTCAGATCTCTCAGCGCTCAAGATGTCCTTCTGCAACTCGTTTGTCACTTTTTGGTATCTGTACCACTTAATTTCAGTGCTGTCTGCTTTGAATGGGCAGCATATCCTTTCCTACTTTTAGTGGTGGCGTCCATGTTGCTAATTTACATAAAAAGGAGAAAATGTTGATTGTCCTGTCGTCATCGTTCTTGTTTAATGTACATCAGGATGGCCTTGCTACTTTGGGATGGCATTGATGCTGCTTCATGGTCCTTAAAGACGTCTTCATATCAAGAGCTTTCTTTTCTTCACCTGTTTTTTATTAAAGTGAGGGTTTTACCATTCTCCATATTATCACACTAATGTGCATTGTAGTGTGATGTTATCAGTTTTGTTGAATTTGTATATTTTTAAAGTATGCCAAGGTATTCTGGCTAGATTAGAAGATGACCAACAAGGTCACTGACATCCAAACCACTGTTCTACATCTACAAAAGCTGCTGAAGAGTAGCCTGAGTATACTTTGGGGAAAAAAGGGGAGTCCAAAAATTAGTGTATGCATGTAAGCTGCAAGTATGAAACACATATTCAGAAGAACTGTCGTGTAATATTTGGGAGTAATAGCTTTTTGTCAGAATGACTGATTGAAGGGAGATTTACTTATACTGAGGTTAGTGGAAGACCAATTACAACAATTAATACGTAAGGTAGGAAGAGACGAGATAAAATGGTGATGTATAATTTACACACAGAAAAGTCTTTGCCTTGGAAATTTGAAAATTAGAAGTGAAGTGGTAAAGATTTGGAAGGTTTTAATAAAAAATGTAAAATAAAAAAGGGGGGGGGCTTGCTAGTACAATATACTTGGAAGAATGTTGTGATGGCTTTGTTACCTAGATTTAACTGTTTTTTTTTAATAATTAGAATGAGATATTGAATTTTAGGGCAAATATTATGCATTTATTAATTTATTTATCGTTCAAATTCACCTACAATACAGCCAGTGGGCCGACTTTGTATTAGTCTGCATATACCTGGTGTATTTTGCTCTTTAGGTTATGACGCTTTGTTTTTTTTTTTTTTTTTTGCTCTTCAGTTTATGTGAGAGACCTTTTTTTTTTTTTTTTTGGTCCTCGCTTGCCGTTTGCCCCCAGACCATTTCTGTTGACTCAATGCGGCCCTTGCAACTGAAAAGGTTGGACACCCCAATCTAAACTATCTAGTCATTGTTTGTTAAACATTATATAGCTCATTCAAATCATGCCTCCTAAATCCCATTCCTGCTCTGCATACATTGTTCCCACAGTTCCCATTTTTTCTTATGTAGTTTGCTCCTTCCCTTTTCTAAAGATCCCAATTCCAGTTGTTTTATCTCTGTTACTATATTCACTACGTCCAGTAAAGTTGGTCTAAACTTTGATTTCCATTTTATAGTAATTGCTTTTTTGGCTGCCACCATAATTAGACTCAGCAAAGCTTTACTATGACTAGGCAATTCCAAGTCTGTAGCATAACTAAAAAAAAACATCATCTCCCCAGTAAGTCCAATTTGCTCACCCAGCATCTTTGACAGAGCAGTCTGCAGGGAAACCCAAAAGTCTGCCAGCTCATCACACTTCCAAAAAAACATGTTCCCAGCTATCTTTTTATTGCCCGACACACCTCCAACATTTGCTATCCACCTGAGGAAAAATTCTTTGGAGTCTACTTGGGGTATAAACATACCTCTGTAAACACTTCCAGGCAAAGAGCCTAAATCTTCTAGACTTTGTTGCATATTTGGGAGATGTACATATATCCCCCCATTGCCACTTGGTGAAATGTTTATCCAATCTCTCTTCCCAATCCTTTCTAAGCTCCTCTGATTGATTCTTATAATTATCATGCAATAGTTAAACTCTACCAGTGCTAGTCTTTCATTAGGAATGCCCTATTTCTTTTTCTTTACCTATAATCTGATATCAGTCCTTGATAGGGAAGGCAATCTCTAACCTGCAGTCCAAATAAGTTCTTGGCCTCTTCCCAGTCAGTCCAAATAAATTATTGGTGGCTTCCCATTCTATCACCTTTCCTCCTAGTTATTTGCTCCCAATAACTTGGTTCTTTTGCCAGTTTTCTCCAATAAATTCCAGCCCCCACTGCCTATTATCTGTATCCCTAATTGCAGTCATCCCTATCGGCAGAATCTCCTTTCTACATTCGCGTGTTGATTTAGTTCTTAGAATACTTTCTGCTACTTTGTGGATATAATATTCTGTATGATTATTGTTAGTCTCCTTGAAGACCTGCATCCAAAATCCCAGTCTCTCCTTGTTTCTTGAGCTCCCCCCTGTTTCATCATCATCCCTTTCCACTTTAAATTAATGTTTTCTGCTTGTGCTATGTATAGGAGTCTTAACTTTGTAGCTCTGAAACACCCCTTCAACCTGGGTAATCCCAATCCACTCTGTTTTACTGGAAGAATCAGCTTATCCCTCTTGACTCTTGCCATCTTTCCCTCCCAGACAAAGTCCTTCAGCTCTTTATTAATTGCTATCCACAACTTCTCCTCAGGTTGATAAAAATATGCCTGACCTGTGTATAAGATTAAAGGGACTTTTAACTGCTTCTACCTTACTATCCATATCCATATAACAAAGCTTCCATTTTCTCAGTTTTTGTATTTTGTTTAGTCTCTTTCCACATATCCTTAGCTGCCACATTAGAATAATTTTTAATCCATACTCCTAAATACTTCATTTTATCATGTCCCCATAAATATGGATATTCCTGAACCAGTTCATGTGTGGGTACATAATTTACTGCTACTGCCTTTGTTTAAGCTTCATTAATTTTGTATGCTGGAGTTCCTTTTGTGTGGAGTCTGCATGTCCTCTCTGCAGTCGAATGAACTTTAAAGGCATGCAGGTAGGTGCGTGAGTGTGTGTGCGCCTTCTGTGAAAGTTGGGTGCCATGCTGGCAATTCAACACCATAAAAATCCACTGCCAATCAATAGTGGACCAGTAATTTGCTGTGGCGACCCCTAACTGGGAAAAGCTGAAAGACTGTTTAATTTTGTATTCCGTATTCATTGTAATGTCTTTTTCTGGTTTTGTCATTTATCAAATATCATCTGCAAACAAAACCAGTTTATTGACTACCATACTAATTATATCCTTGAATTTCTGAGTCCCTTATTTTCTTTGCCAATGGCTCTAAAAATAATGCAAATAATAAAGGAAAAGAGGACACCCCTACTTGGTTCCTCTGCTCAAGCAGGAATTATTGGAGAGGGCCCCATCCACTTTAATTTAATTTTTGCCTCTGAACCCTCATATATCTTCTTAATCAACCTTAAGGGGGGCAGCACTCTGCTGGGATAGATATTAGCCCTTTTGGTGGGGAGGGGGGGGAGTTTGCGCTGAATCTGTCAGCTAGGATGTTGGCAATGTCTGTGGGTTCGGGGTATTTTTTGTCATTTTGGACTAATTCTGAGCATATCTGGGAATTTCCACCCAGGTTCCTAACATAACTGAAGAAAGCCTTGTGATTATCCTTAGTGTCCTGTGCAATTTTTCTCTCGAAGCTGGCCTTAGACGATTTTATGAGTGCCCGTAGTTTTTTGCTAATACTGATCAGAGATGCCTTCCCTTTTTGGGATTTTGCTCTGTCATGTAGTAGCTTCCTCCTTCTATTGTATAGTTTGTTTATGGCTGGGGTCCACCAGACAGGACGTCTGCGTTTGGAGGATTGGGTCTTGGTTTTATTTGGGATTGCATGATCCATGCATTCCTGAAGGTGTTCATAGAATGCGTTTATAAAGGATTTTGTGGTCTGGGCCGTATTATCCACAGGCCCGGGGGCTTTGAAGGATTCCACCTCAGTTTTGAGGAGTGCGAAATTTGCTTTAGAGAAGTTTTTCACTGTGGTTTTCTGGGCATGGGGTGGGGTCGGGATGTGAATATCCAGTGAGATTAGTTTATAGTCTGATCTTACCAGTGAGGGATACACTTCTGGTCTGGAGCATAGAGTCCCCATGTAGGTGACGATCAGGTCCAGTATGTTTTCCCCTCTTGTGGGAGTGGTAACAAGTTGTTCCATAGCATTTGAGTTTATAAATTCTAGGAACTTTTGGGCTAGGGTGTTGGAGCTAGAGTAATGCTCCCAGTCTATGGTTGGGTAGTTGAAGTCACCCAATATACTGGTGTTTGGAGAGATCTTCATATTTTCCAGTGTTCTTAGGAAGGCCGAGTGGGGTTCCTGGGTTTGGGAGGGTGGTCTGTAGCAGGCTATAAACTGGAAGGCAGTTTTACCCACTGTTAGTTGCACATGGATAGTCTCTGATGCTTCGTGCTGTGCCACCAACCTGGAGGTGGGGGTATCTTTGAAGAATATTGATACTCCCCCTCCTTTTGTGGTTTGGTCCAAGTTTTGGGGCCGAAAAGCATGGTATGAGGTATAACCTGGTAGTGCTGGGGCGCTCTCGAGAGCCTTGAACCAGGTTTCTGTTACTGCACAGATATCGATGTTCTCCATGCTAAGGAGAGTTTTGAGTGCGTGCATCTTGAGGTTTAGACTTCTGGCATTGAGTAGCATTACTCTTAGTTTCTTATCCCTTATGATACCTATGGAGGTGGGTTTGTCTTTTGAGCCTTGCCTAAAAAAGGCACTATGGGGGTAGCAAGAGCCTTTGCCAATATCCGAAAGCCCAGGGGTGACAGGTGCAAGCCGTCCCTAGCGAAGCATTGTGGCTTGTCGAGCATGTCATCCCAGGCTGACAGGCATTGGATCCCCTTTGAATGACACCAGTACTTAAGCCAATTGTTGAAATTGATAATCTTGTCTTCATACTGTGGCATCATTCTTGGTGAGGGTAAGATGCTACTCAAGGTCAGGGTCATACCGGCCTGGGCTACATACTCAGAGAGCTCCTCTATGTCTCTTTTCATGTAGTCCAGGGAGGTACGTCTCAGGTCATTCACACCAGCATGGACAATGACTGAGTCATATTTGTACTTGCCTTGGAGTGACCTGAGTGCTTGTGTTATGTGGCGGATCCTAGCACCCGACAGGCAGCTTACCATGACCTTCTCCTTGTTCAGCCTAGTGAGTGGGACGTCAGTGTGCCTGATGATAGAGTCACCTATTACAAGTGTAGCAGGTGTGTTGTTTAGCCTTAAGGGCTGTGACTGTTTGGCACACTGGCTTTGTGAGCTATGTGTTGCACGTGTTTTGTTTTGGGGTAGCGGTTGCTTGGGTGTCTGCTTTGGAGGTCTCTGCTGCTTAGGCAGATTTTTATTTAGAGCCTCCAAGTATGTTTTTGTGTGTTTATGTGTTTGGTTTGCTGTCGTGGTAGGTCTATGTGAGACCACGTGGCCAAAGTGGTTAGAAAAACATTTTATATAGCCAACCTAATCATGAAGGGATTCACATCTAGATCAGGGGAGGTCATCGTACCTCTTTACTCATCCCTCATCAGGCCCATAATTGAGTACAATGCCCCTTTTGGGATGTACCTTACCAGACACCTGCAGCAACTGGAAAGACCCCAAAAGTACCTCACCAAGAGGATCAAAGGGCACAAACAGATGCCATATGCTGCCCGGTTAAAGAAACTCCAGCTCTACTCAGTGGCATACCGCCTGCTCAGAGGCGATCTGTGCCTGACGTATAAAGCCATGTCTAACCGAATTAATGGACATGCTGCACCTCAGAAAATCCAAATCCCATCGAGCTACATGCTCAAGAGACTTGAACCTCAGCACTGAAATAAATAGGACATGCTGGAGGGACAGATTCATAACCCAGAGGCTCCCTTCACTCTGGAATAAAATCCCAGTCCAGGTTAGGCAGAGTCCCACATTGACTCTCTTCAAGAGGAATCTTGATGAGTGGATGGGAGATCATAGGTTTACCCCGGCTATCACTTCTGTGTCACTGTTAGACAGAGGCACAGTATACTAACCTCAAAAAATGCATAGCAAAATTAATTTAAAATGGGTGGCAAAAGCCAAACACACTCTGGCTAGGCTTATAAATGCCCTAGGGCAGATAGCCTAGTATGAACCTATGAACCTATTTCATTCTCTGTGCATGCTGTGACTCATGCCTGTGACCTTCTCAGGGGATAGTGGCCCCATGGACATGTATGGGGGCACTGTAAATGCATCACTCAGGACACCCACTCCTCTTACCTGGATCTACTAGACTCCATCAAGGTACCCTCTAACACCCTGATCCTTGATGACTTCAACTACCCCAACATAGACTGGGTGAACTATTCTTGCACTGACGCACTGTCCCAATGATTTCTTGACTTCATCAGTTCTAATGCACTAGACCAGCTAATCTCATCCCCCATAAGGGGAGATAACATTCTTGACTTGGTTCTCACCATCATGGGTGACCGCTGCACTACTCCCATAGTATGTCCTTCCCTGGTGAGATCAGATTATCAGATTGTCTCAGTCGAAGTTTCTATTTCACCCAACCCACCCCAGCTGAAATCAAGCTAAAAAACTTCTCAAAAGCTGACTACAATCTCCTAAGGGAAGGGAATCTGCAGCTTCACACTTCCGCCCCCTCCAGAGGATGCAAACAAATATGCTGAACAGTATGCCAATGCAGTTTACAAGCACCTATACAACTGCATGGACTCAGCCATACCCAAAAGAACTAAAACCTGCTCCTTAAGGAAACACAAAACTATTTGGTGGACATCTTCTATCAACAGGCTTTACAACAAAAGGAAAAAACTGTTGTCCAAGGTTAAAAGGGGACAAATTCCAAACTGGAAAATCTCCCTCCTTAGCCTCAACAAGCAAATTAGATCACTAGTGAAAACCTCCAAGAGCAATTTTGAATCAAAACTAGCCTCCATAAAAATGGGAAACCATAAAGTCTTCTTCAGTTATGTCAGGAACCTCCATGGCAAAGCCCTGCTTTGTTCCAAATTAGTACTTAACAGTATCACTTGCACTGATCCTGTTGACTTAGCAAACCTGCTAGCAGATAGGTTCAGTGCAAACTTCACTCCCCTATTGCCCCCAAAGGCCCTTTCAACATCCCAGATACTTGTCCTGCACCTCACATCTCCATAGATCAAGTGTTACAGGCCCTAGCCAAGGCAAAAAACACAGCTTCCATGGGACCTGATAGTATCCTAGGATGTATTCTGCACCGTCTCTAGCAAGAACTGACTTCATCATTGAGCACCCTTTTCAACCACAACCTAAGTACTGGCTTCATTCCAGCAGAGTGGAGAACCGCCATTGTCATCCCCTTGCACAAAGGTGGTGCCACTACTGACCCTGGAAACTATCGCCCCATTAGATTAACAAGTCTGATCTGTAAAGCCATGGAGCGTATTATTATGGATCTCATAAACAAGGACATAGGTAAGCACATAACTTGTGTTTCTGACAGTTTTAACAGATTCTTTACTGAGACAATTCAAGTCCTAGCTAGCCAACTACCTCCTAGCTCCCCTGGTCCTGAAAGTAGCACCCCTAGAAACCTACTCGCGTTCAGCTTCCAACCAGTCACCACTTCACTTATCCGTACCTTGATCAAAAAATTAAAACCCACTACACTTTCTGCTGATCAATTCCCTGCCGAGTACCTACAAAAATCAGCCGATGCTATTGCTTACCCCGTCTCAATACTAATCAATCGAACCATAGTAGAAGCTAAAATTCCCACCATCTGGAAAATATCCTATGTAATCCCACTTCACAAAGGAGGCAGCTCTACTGAATTCTCCAATTATAGGCCAATAGCTATACTCTCTCCACTTGCAAAGATTATGGAAAAATGTATTCATAGACAACTCATGCACCACCTAATCCAGAATCACCTTATGGCAGACACTCAGCATGGCTTCCATCCTCATCACAGAACTACTTCAGCCCTCCTAGCCTTTACCAACACCATAAACCATAATTGCAACAATAATTATATATCCTCAGCCCTCTTCTTGGATCTTTCCAAGGCATTCGATATGGTTTATCACCAACTTTTAATCCACACCCTGCAAACATTCTGTCTAGATACTAGAGCCCTTCAATAGTTTCAATCCTACATGAATGGTCGACAGCAGGCTGTCCTCTGGCAGAACAAACTCTCTAACCTTCTACCTAACACCCTTGGAGTACCACAAGGCTCTATACTAGGGCCCTTGCTGTTCTCCATCTTCATTAACGACCTTTATACTGTCATCCCAAAAGTCAGTTGTATCCAATATGCTGATGACTCTACTCTGATTTGCTCAGCCACATCTCCAGTAGAGTTATGGTCAGCTACCCAGACCACCTTTAATACGATAGAAAACTGGCTTTCTGAACATCGTCTGATCCTAAATCCCAAAAAAACTAAAATGCTGTTATTTTCACCAACACGTAGGTCTACCGCTTTCACCTTTACCATAAAATCAAATGATGGCACAATAATCTCTCCTGACCCCTCCACAAAACTATTAGGTGTCATCATAGATCTAAAATCTGACCTACATGTTAACCAAACTATCAAAACCATCAATAAAAAACTAGGGTCACCTTTACAGAATAAAAGCCTTCCTAACCCCTCCAGCTAAAATTGCCATAGCTCGCTCTCACCTTCTTTCAACCCTTCTGTATGCATCCCCTCTACTCTCGAATTTAAACAAGACTGTCCTTAACAAACTCTCAATTTGCTACAACCACATTGCCAGGTTTGCCACTGAGCTGCCTTTTAGGACACATCATTGCATCAATCTAAATCAGTTGGGTGGCTTGAACTACCCAGTCTAATCCAGTATAACCAACTGATTATGGCCTATAAAATCCTCTATAATCCGGACAATACTCCTACACTTAAAAATATTATCACCCCCTATAACAATCCTAGACCACTTTGATCCTCTAACAAACTACTAATTCAGACTAGCAAAATTAATAACACAGCCGGTGATTCTCTCTTTGCAAACTCTGCAAGTAGATCCTGGAACTCTCTTCCAGCTGATATTACCTTACTTTCCACCTTAGGTCAATTTAAAACTAGACTCAAATAACATTTGTCACTTAACTGGATATGTCAATGTATCAAGCCTGGCTAACTCTCTCTAGAATGTGTAAAAATCTTCTAACCAGTTTACTGTGTAATTTAATTTAATCCTGACTTGCGCTCAGGATTAACTGTAACCTGTGGAACTTGTTTAACTTGCTTACTTATGTAATCTCTGTAAATAGTCTGTTTGTAATATGTAATGCTGGTATTATGTAATGCTGTATCTGCTTACCCTTGGAGCTTTTCTCCCCGGGCCTCCGCTGAAAATGGACATGCATCCAGTCGGACTATCCCGGTCAACAAATGTAAAATAAATAAAAATAAATAAAACATAACCCTACCCAGTTTGGATTCGTCAAGGGCAGATCTTGCCTGTTGAACTTGGTTGACTTCTCTGAGACTGTCACCAAGGCCCTGGGTGAGGGAAAGTCAGCACATACAGATCCCCCACACTGGCATCATCAAAAAGCTTACACAACCTGGCGTAAATCCCTATCTCATCAGGTGGGTGGCCAACTGGTTCACCGACAGGACCCTCAAAATCAAAATAGGCACCTTCACCTCTGATAACAGACCTGTCACTAGTGGAGTTCCCAAGGGATCTGTCCTGGGACCCCTACTGTTTGGCATCTATTTCTCAGAGGTACAGGCAAAGGCAAAAGGCCTGTGGCTGACCAGGTTTGCTGATGACTGTAAGTTGGGTGCCATCACTGACTCGCCAAATGATGTTAATATACTACAACAGGGTCTCACAGCAACTAATGACTGGTGCCAAAGTCATGGCCTCAAGCTAAATGCAAAAAAATGTATCATCATACCATTTGGCAAAAACATGACCCCTACTGATTACCACATCAACGGCAGCCCCCTAAGTACACAACCTGTGGTGAAAGACATGGGTACTCAGGTTGATAACAACCTCACATTCGACCGTCATGTAGCGGCAGTGGTCAGAAAAGCCTTTTACTTGGTTTATCTCATAAGTAAAGTGATTGTATCCCAGAAGAAATTAGGTTATTACCTCTCTATACTCCTCCTTCATTAGACCAATAATTAAATAATAAAAGAAAAATAATGAATACCTTCCCACTGCTAAAGTTGAATTGCCAAAAAGAAAGAAACGTATCGTAAACCAACAGCAGACAAACAACCAAGGCTGGTGCAACAAAGTATCATATGTCTGGATACAAAAGCTTAAACAGACCAATGCTGTCCACAAAATGTATGCTGGTACTCTGTTAAAAGTCGATTTTAATTTCTCCAAAGTTAAAAATCAACACAGTAAAAAGTCCCTTTCTTTTACAAACGATAAGCGCTTTTGAATAATCTTCATCAGATCGTTAAAAAACACGGGACTCCAATTATATTTATATAAAATTTACTTAAACATCAGACCAATGAGAGTTTTAGCTTCCGAACATTTGTTTAATTGCACCCAATCACTTTTCATGCTCATGCATCATAATCAAAAGCTATTATAGCCAATAGGAAGATCCTATTGTCGACACACCTTCATGTTACCCAGAGGTAGAGCTTGTTTCCTTCATAATGGACTTTCAATATTAAAATTAGTTAAACATCAACCAATGGGAAAAACTAGCTTCCGATCATCTATACAATGTAATCCAATCACTTTTCATGTTCAAATTCAGAAGCTACTATAGCCTATGTGAAGATCCTGAGACCAACACGTCCTCATATCAGCCAATGATAAATTGCCTTGGCTTTAGAAACAATTTCAGGGGAGTAACACAAACCAAGCTTGGTTGCTGTTCAGCTCGTATATTAACAATTGTACAATTCTCGATGTCAGCTTTGCTTGCTTCCATGTACACATAATCAATAACTGGTTTTATTTTACCTGATCCTGACACTTTATATTTTCATCAATTAAACTCAATAGTTAACATATTCAATAGAGGGATCCTAGAACAAGCATACTGTAATGTCAACTAGTAATCGGTCTCCTAGCTCCCAGGTTTGAATTCAAAGGAAAAGCACTCTCATGGCCAGGTTGCCACTCGGTTCATACAGTGATAATTCTTTTTAATACTTTTTAATACATTTGGTTGCATAAAAATCTCAGTGTCACATTTTCCTTGTAAGAGTGTGAACATGTTTAGTGTTTGAAATAACATCAAATCAAAAGCAGTCCTAGCTTTGATTGTGTCCAATCATTTTGCATGTTCAACCATTCTGCTAAAAGGGTACTGTAACAGATGAAAATACCCTGTGCCCGGTACACCTCCATGCCAACCAATGGTAAAATCTCATTACCTTCAGAATCCGGATAGTACAGCCGTTCAGCTTGTACATTTAATAATTCTCCTTATTTTCATGAAATTCTTGATGTCTGCTTATCATTCATCTATATGCACATGTTCAATGATTGATTTTATTTTATTTGCCATCAAGTTCAATAGTTACTATGTTCAGTACAGGGATCCTATGACCAGCATACTCTGATGTCAGCTAATAATAGGTTTCCTTACTTCCTGATGCTTTGCATATTCTTCCATCAAATCAAAAGCAATCCTAACTTAGATTGTATCCACTCATTCTGTATGTTCAGCCTTTCTGCTTAAAGGGTATTGTAGCGAATGAAAATGCTCTATGCCCGACATGCCTCCATATCAGCCAATTATACGTCTCCTTGCATTCAGAATCGGGATAGTACTAACCAAGTATGGTTGCCGTTTGGCTTGTATATTAATAATTCTCCTTATTTTCATATAATTTTCAATGTCAGCTTATCTTTCATCTGTATGCACATATTCAGTGATTGATTTTATTTTATTTGTCATCAAGCTCCATAGGTACTATGTTCAGTGCGGGGATCCTACGACCGGCATACTCTAATGTCAGCCAGTGATAGGTTTGCTCATCTCCTGACACTTTACATATTCTTCCATCAAGCTCAACAGTTATTATATTCAATACAGGGGTTTCTATGCCCGACATGTTCTGATGTCAGTCAATAGTAGGCCTCCTTGCCTCCAGATTTGATTTCCAAGATGAAGACACTGTCCAAGACAGTTTGCCATTTGGCTCATATACTAATAATTTTTTTTATTTTCTTTAGGTTATGTTAAAATCTCAATGTCATGTTTACCTTGCATCAGTGTAAGTATTTATAATACTTTGATTAACTAAGTCAAGAAGTAGTCCTGACTTTCGATCATAAGCTATATCCAATCATTTTGTACCTTCAACCATCCTGCTCAAAGACACTGTAACCAATGGAGGTATCCTATACCCGATATAGTATAATGCCCCGTTTGGGTTGTACCTCTCCAAACATTTGCACCAACTGGAAAGGCCACTGAAATACCACACAAAGAAAATCCATGGCCTCCAACACCTGTCCTATGTAGACAAGGTCAAATCACTATCACTCTACTCGGTGTTGTACAGATTGCTCAGGGGTGATCTGTGTCTCGCCTACAAGGCAATCTCGGACCCTGGACTACTACAGATGCTCCATATCTATAAGTCTAACTCCTCATGCACTACCTGCTCAAAAGGCCTGAACCTAATACGTGACATATTAACAAAACCTGCTGGAGAGACAGATTTGTCTCCCACAGGCTGCCCCATCTCTGGAATAGACTTCCTATACACGTCAAACAGAGCATCTCGCTGACCCTCTTCAAGTGCAACCTTGATGAATGGATGGGAAACCACAAATTTGTCCTAGGCTAGGGGTTCCACCTGTGTCCCTCATTAACAGGGGAAACAGGTGCTGACTGAGGTTTGTTTTTAGGGATAAACTCTTGTCTAGGCTTGTAAGGGCCCCAGGGCCATTATGAGCCTAGCAACCTTCTATGATCCTATGGCCAGAGCATACATCTACCATGGATGACCTGCACTTGTCCACCAGACTCCAGCAGAGTGCTGCATTGTCTACTGGAGCTGTGTCCCTGCACACCTGCACATTCAAACTTATCTGCACCCCCCCACACCAGTGTCCACTCACAAGATAACAGAGGCAACATTCCTTCCCTGGACAGTCTTCCAAATTCCCTGCAATCACCTACCCATTCTTCACACATACACTCATGTCTACCCCAGCTTCACACCCTGCCCATTGTTGCCACTTGGCACTGTGGCCCTCCTCACCTGTGCAAACAATGAAAACTCTGCCCTGCCAAGTTTAAGGAGCAGCCTGGACACTAATGGGAGTTGTATGAGATAAAGTGGCCAAGTGCAAGCTCCAGCACATTACACTATCGTGGGCTGCTTCTTAGCAGAGGCTTCTGGGTAGTGTAGAGACAATGTTACATCATTTGCTGCTGATGGATGTCTTGCTGATAATGGTTGGGATGCATGTCCCTAGGCCCATGCTTGATATAATCTAATGCTGATGTTTTAGTCAGGTTACCCATAAGACAGGAATGTAATAAAATCTACCTGATTCTTCAGGATCAAATGGTGATACACCCAATATATTACCTCAGTATAATACATGGGGCAGAAAAATTGTCATGACTCTTGGGCAGTGAAGAAAGTACAGACAGTAATGGTTAGAGCAGGTTCTCACCTGACTGAGTGGGGAAATATAATAAATGATATAGTAAATAATCTACCAAGTATTAAGTCCACAAACTTAATGATACAAAAATATATTTTAACTGTATAAACACCCTTAAATTGCTGTTTTACTTCCTAGATATAGATGAGGCTATCTCTCACATTTCAGGTCTGTTTTTCCATGTCAGATTTGCTAACTGCATGCTGCAACACAAAGTCATTTTTTTAATCAGACCTTTCATATATAAAACTTCACCACACATATATACCACATTTTGGCTTGGTGCAAAATGGCCATCTGCAGTTATTGACACCAGTGATTCTAAAAATGTACAGCAACCTTATCTTACACTTCTTTTTTTCTTAGATATGTTTTGCATATTGAAACAGTGTGTGCAGTCTGCAGTACAAGTAAGTATGTATTCACTATGTGATACATGGTGCAAAGTTTATTCCACTTTTCTTGTCTGAATTGCTAACATGATGATTGGTGACAGTGGTGCTGCAGCAAAAACTGTGAGCCCTTCAGTAATTCATAATGTTGTCTGGATCAACAGGCTGAAAGCAACAGACTTCTAGTTCATAGGTGTATAGATTCATAGGTGTTACTAGGCTTTATGACCACAAGGGCCTTTTTAAGCCTAGCAGTGCACCCCAAATCTCTGAAAAGTTCTAGTACCCTTGCTAAGTGTAATCAGGGGTTTGAGTGGAACATTAACAAGCAGTGGCCTGGGAGATGAACCATTTACAGGCTGTCTGTGTCCATTAGAAACACAGGTGCCAAACCAGGAAGGAATTTCCTGTTACCCATGCAATTGTCCAAGTTACACTTGAATTGGGGTAGGGCAGACAACTGCATCACGTGGATGGGGACCCTGTTCCAGAGAAGGGGCATTTCTCTGGGATACATACCTGTCTCACCAACAGTTCCTACTTATATCACAGGCAAGGTTTATGTCTTTAGAATGGATAATTTTGGTACCGTTTGTTTTGTAGATATGCAGCAGGTCCATCAGGGTGGGCTCTGGCAATGTCTTGTATGCCAGGCATAGATCTCCCTTCAGACAGACAGGAGACAGAATACAGGGATAGGGCACTGAGGCGGTCTGCATAGGATATGCTACTTACACCTTGTTTTCTTTCTGTAGTGCTTTTATGTAGTGCTTTTCGCAGAGCTGAAAGAGGACATTAAACCTCACAAATGTAATTTAAATTGTAATCTAAAAAAACAACTTAAAGTGTATTTTACTACTTCAAGTTTTTCAGAAAAGATTTATTCAGACTGTATTGTTAACTAGATTAGACCCTTCCTGTTTAATTATGAAATGTTGTACTTTCAGGCAGTGACAATGCCAATATTGCAATAACTGGGGAACAAATCCAGGGGAAAACAGCAGGATAATTAAGCAAAGTAGGTAAAAGTGAGGCGTGGAAATTTGATGTGTGAAACCGGAGTTCCCTTAAGCTGCCTTATGACACTGTCATGTTGAATGACAATGTCAGGTGCCACTTAGATGGTCCTTGTTTTGTTACCACTTTGCAGTTTGTACTGCAATACTGGAAATAGTCTACCTGTGTGTGGTATCTTGCAGTATAACTGTGTCTACATCTGTTGTGGCAATTTTTTGCCTTCATTCTTTTGTAATGTAATGCTGCTGGAATCTATCAGCCTGATAAAGCCTTGGCTTACTAGCAGTGTGCATGTATTTATTTACTATTTTATTCATTTGTTTATTCACTTGTTTCATTAATGTATTCACTTATTTGTGCATGTAAACATATACTTATATACTTGTTTTAAAGATGGGTAGAAGCATAAAGTTCATAATATTGTATTTTCAGGGTATTCCAAAGTAATGTCTGATAATCTGTTGTTTTAGACAGGCTTTTATTACATTGCCAATGCATTTGTATAAAAGATGCTGCACAGTCTATCCCAGATGAGACAGTAATTGCCTGACACTGTCATAGCCAGTTATTTAGAAAAAGTATGCTGGAATGTGTGTGTGTGTGTGTGTGTGTGTGTGTGTGTGTGTGTGTGTGTGTGTGTGTGTGTGTGTGGGGGGGGATTTCATCTTTCCCAATATTTTAAATTGGTATGGCTCCCTTACAGAACCGTGGCACAGTGTAGGAATACAACTGTGATTCAGGAATATAGCCACAGGGAACAAAAAATTTATGACAACTACTTGCAGTAAAAGTGCTCAGCTTATACATGGTTTGACATTTTTGCACCTTCTAATATATTTCAGGATACTGTGCAAAACTGATCTGGTTTTATAAATTTCTACCTCACATTAAACAGTCATAATGTTATTTACTTACTGGTGGCATCTTCTCCTGGAGGATAGTGTGAAAATGTCTCCATCCAGCTCACTGTTTCACAGATAGAGCGTTCTTCACGTTTCAGAAATAATGATATATATTGTTCTGGAACATAAATACCTTGGAAGTAAAAAAGAATAATGTAAAATTATACTGGATTTATTTTTTCTTATATTATCATGCTGAGAAAGGTACTAACCCTGCTTTATCATATGCTTTGCTAAGGATATGGTACAGGCATTTGTTAAGCTAATACATAAGCTTCAGATAACAAAATACAGAAACTAAAATGTTTAATTTAAATGCCTCTGATTATGTTGAAGTGCTGTGACGTGAAAAAAAAATAAAACTGCTGTTGTCTTTAACATACATCAAGGTACACCGATTTTGACATTTTATTTATTTACTTACAATTATTATTTGACATGCTCTTAATAAATTATGTCTTGCTTCTGGTTTTGACATAGCATAAAGGGTTTGTTTGTGTCTTTCGACTTTTCCCAGTTAGGGGTCGCCACAGCGGAACTCCGACCCGCTAATGATTGGTAGTTGATTTTTACGTGCCGAGGTACCAGCCCTGACATACAACCTTCAACGAAGGTGCGTCCATTCATGCATATCTGAACGCAGAAGATGCTCTAGCTGAGAATCGAACCAGACTGCGTCTTACTGTGAGGCGACAACGCTACTGCAGCACCACAGGACTAAATAAAGATTAAAACTGCACAATACCACTGTGCCATTGTATAGGCAGCTGTTAATAATCCCAAGAGTGCTCTATACACCTGTAAAGCACAACCCCCAAAAATTAGAGAATGAAATACCTTGGCATGAACATGGTCCAGAGCTACTGAGAAATCATTTCTGGCTAAAGTAACTAGATAAACAGTCAAGATAAATGTGATGAAGTATTCTTGGACACAGTAGCCATTCACGGATATACAAACTAATGATACAAAAACAGTCAGGTCCCAAAGATCTGATGTAAGCGAATGAATGCTGTACACAGTTCAAAGAAATAGATAAATGCCTGATGAGGAAAATAAACCAAGGTGGCACAATCATTTATTTCATTTTTACCATTCTTTGCTGAACAATAATATATTTTAAATTTCCTTGCTAGTTAGAGCAAAAAAAAAAAAAGACCAAATTTTATGAGTATGAAATTCAATACCCAGCCGAAAGACTCCTTTGTTTTTGTTCTGGGATTTTGTAGACACATAAAATGGATGGCATTAGGTATAATAACAAAATGAACAAAGTAGTAAACCAGAAGCAGATTAACACAAGGAACTGAGATAAAGTACAGTTTTGTACCTACCATAAATGTAGATGTTCGAGTGTATATACTGCTGCAGTCATCACACTTGGGTTATCCTGCCGTCAGGCGGTCCCGCAGTCGGCCGAATCCCAAAGTCTTGGTCCTGCGTCGGTTGTCATTGCTTCTTCCCTGACGTCAGTGTGACAGGGGGATAAAAGAGGCAGCCGACGCCATTTTCCTCAGTTTTTCTTGCCCCAGATGTCAGGTGCCCCCAACTAGGAAGGCAATACAAATAACTATGCAAAAATACCTTAGTAGATAAACAACAGTACTAGCTGTTAGCAAATACACCATATAGACATGCAGCCAATAGAATGATGTAAATGGAGTTATAACGAACACCCTGGTATGTAGAGGGGATGGTGGGAGGGTAACCTGGACTGCAGCAGTATATACACTCGAACATCTACATTTATGGTAGGTACAAAACTGCACCATGTTCATCGTGTTATACTGCTGCAGTCATCACACTTGGGTTGAATCCCAAAGTTATGGATGGGTGGCTGGTACTAAACTGGGTTAGGTGAAGCTAGGATGCCCTGCAGAACTGCAGTAGCAAAACCAGCTCTGGTTTTTGAGTATAATGGAAGGTGGTAGTGCTTGGTAAAGGTGTGCACTGAACTCCAAGTAGCTGCCTCCAGAATGTCCTTGGTTGGAACCCCCCTGAAAGGCTGCTGTGGTAGCTGTAGCCCTGGTAGAGTGGGACCTAATATTAACAGGCACTGCTTTCCCATGGTGCGAGTAGCAAAAGCGGATGCAATGTGCTATCCATTTGGAGATGGTCTGTTTTGAAATAGCCTTTCCTTGTGAACCTGCAGCATAGGATACAAAGTGTTGGTCAGTTTTTCTGAAGGTCTTTGTCTTATCCAAATAGTAACGTAGTTGTCTGTGAATGTCCAAAGAGTAAAGGAGTCTTTCTCCTTTATTCTGGGGGTTTGGATAAAAGGTGGGTAAATGAATGGTCTGATTCAAAGCCACACTGGATACTACCTTTGGCATGAAGGTAGGGTTAGTACGTAAAGAGACTCTGTCCTGATGGAAATGATGAAAGGTTCCACTGCCATAAGTGCCTGTAGTTCTGAGACCCTGCGTGCTGAGGTGATAGCTAGCAACAAAGCTGTTTTCCATGACAAGTATTGTAGTTCTGCTGAGAAGGCTGGTTCGAAAGGAGGCAGTGTTAATTTTTCTAAAATGAAGTTGAGGTTCCAAGCTGGCATTGGGGGTTTTCTGGGGGGGTCTTACATTCTTAGCCCCTCTGAGAAACTGCCTTAGTAAAGGGTGTGAGAATATGGGAGGATCTGTATTATATTGAGCTGAAATGGCAGAAGCATGGATCTTAATGGATGAGAAAGAAAGGCCTTTGTGTAGCATCTCAGTTAAGTATTGCAGTATTTGAGGAATGTTTGGTATCCAAGGATTCTGGCCTTTAGCCTGGTTCCATGCACAAAATCTTTTCCATTTGTCTGAGTAAGTTTTTTCTGGTGCTGGGCCTCCTGGCCTCCAAAATGACATTCAGGACTTCCTTTGAGAGAAGTGTTGATTGATAATTCAAGGTATTCTCCATGCAGCTAAATTTAAAGTCCTGAGCTGACTGTGAAGGATCTGAAAGTTTTGCTGAGTCAACAGAAGTGGGAGTTGAGGTAAGATCCATGGAGGGCTGTGAGTCAAGGTCCTTAGTAATTGGTACCAGTGCTGATGAGGCCAGTCTGGAGCAATGAGGATCATTTGTGGTCTCTCTGATCTGACTTTCAGTAATACCTTGGTCAGGAGAGGTAGTGGTGGGAAGGCATAGACTGTCAATGCTGTCCAACTGAACGATAGGGCGTCCACTTTCCAGGCTAGGGAATGATAAGTCCTTGTGCAGAATTACTGTAGTTGGCAATTGTTGGGGGAGGCAAATAGATCTATGTCTGGGCGTCCCCACCTTTGAGTTATCATTGAAAATACTTGTGGGTGTAGTCTCCACTTGTGAGGATCTGCCAAATTTCTGCTTAATTCGTCTGCCAATATGTTTTCTTTTCCTGGCAGGAATTGTGCTTGCAATTGTACTTGGTAAGTCAATGCTGTGTTCCACAAGGTCATTGCCTGTCTGCATAAAGGGTAGGAGTGAGTTCCTCCTTGTTTGTTTATGTACCACATAACTGTGGTGTTGTCTGTCCTTATTAGTAGTTGTCCTGGATGCAAGAGGTCCTTGAAGGCTGTCAGTGCATTTTGCACAGCTAGCATCTCCTTTTGGTTGATGTGTAGGTGCATTTGTTTTGCAGACCATTTGCCCTGTATGCACTGTCCTGCCATGTGTGCTCCCCAGGCCTAGTCTGAAGAATCTGTTGTCATAGTTTGGTTTGCTGGAGGTAAGACAAAAGGAAGACCCTTGTTTATTTGACATGCTTGAGCCCACCATAGGAACTCTTTTTGAAGGCAGGGAATGAGAGGTATACTTGTTTCGAGGCTGTGCCTGTGTTGAGTCCATACACTTTTCAGGTACCATTGTAATTTCCTCATACGCAGCTTTGCATGTGGAATTAGTTGAATGCAGGATGCCATGAACCCCAATGCCTGCAGGATTTTCCTTGCAGTGAACTGGGTAAAAGTTGCCATCTTTTTGAAGTATTGAGTCAGTTGTTTTTGTTTGTCTGGCATGAGCTAAGCCATCTGGGCCGTTGTATTTAAGCTGGCACCCAGGAATATTATGTCATGTGAGGGTATTAGCTTGGATTTCTTTTTGTTTACTGTGTACCCTAGGCAACTTAGCAGCTTTGTTACAAATGCCAGATGCTGTAATAGAATGGCCTTGCTGTCTGCTTGGATCAGGCAGTCGTCTAGATATGGATAAATTTGTATTCCTCATTGTCTGCAGTATGCAATTACTGATGCCAGGCATTTCGTAAATACTCTGGGCGCAGTAGATAAGCTAAAGGGCAATGCAGAGAATTGATAATGCGTTGTACCTGCCAAAAATCTGAGGTATCTTCTGCAATGTTGTCTGATAGGGACATGCAGGTATGTCTCTTTGAGGTCCAACGTTACCAGCCAAGACTCCTTGCCCAGCATGGGAAGAAGCTGCTGTAGTGTGAGCATTTTGAATTTGGGTACCTCCAGGTATGTGTTTAGAATTGAGAGGTCTAAAATGGGTCTCCAGGCTTTGTCCTTTCTTGGTACTAGAAATAGTCTTGAGTAAAAACCTTGACCTTGCTCCTTTGTAGGTACCCTTTGAATTGCTTTCATATCAATGAGAACTGAAATTTGCATTTGTGCCTCTGCCCATTGGTTTGGAGGCAGATTTGGCATGCCTCTCATCTGTGGTAAAGTGTGGAAATGAAATCTGTAGCCTTGGGTAAGAATATCTAGAACCCATTTGTCCTTTGTTATGATGCGCCAATTTTGTGGGAATATGGCCAGTTTCTGCTGAAACGAGGAGGTTGTACCTGTAAAAAATCTTTAACTGTCTGCATAGATTTTGCCTTTTCTTCCATTTTCTTTAAAACTTCATCTGCTTTGACACCAAATAACACATCTTTCTGCAATGGAGCATCTAATAACTTTGCTTTGACATGTTCTGGTAAGGCTTGCTCTTTTAGCCAAGCATGTCTACGTATTACAGATCCTGTGACACCTGCTCTACAGGAGGCTTCCAATGAATCAAAACCACACTGTAAGGTATGCTTTCCCACCTGCTCTGCTGCGTGCAGCAAATCCTGCATCTCTTTGAAATCAGGTTGATCTGTCTGGGGGATCATTTTCTGCTTTAACTGTGTAATCAAGTACTGCTGGTATTTTAGCATGTGGAATCGGCAGTTCAGGGCCCTCATGGCCAAAGTGGCAGACATATACACTTTCTTCCCCCATCTTTCTAATGCTCTGGAATCTCTCTCAGAAGGTAGTGGATTCTTAGCAGTAGAGGCCTTAATCCATTTAAGACCCTGGGAAATGGTTTTGGGGTCTGCAACAGGGCTTTTATAAAGAAACTTATGAGAGTCAGGGACTCGGTAGTATCTGTCCGGTTTAGCTGGTGCAGGAGGTAAGGAATCTGGGTTTGGACTAGATTCGGTGTAAACATCATTCAAAATGTCTAAAACTGGAGGAATTGTAAGGGGTCTATGCTGTGGAAGAAGAAGAAACTCACGGAGTCTTTTCTTAGAGTCAGAGTAATCTTGGCCTTCCCAGTGGAAGTGTTCCCTCATGGTGTATAAAGTTTCCCCAAAAGAGTAGTATTCAGGGGAGGGAGACAGAGGGAATGGACTCTTCAGCATCTGAGTCTTCATAAGGAGGGAAGGAGTAATCCTGGTCCTCAGAGTTAGCTGAGGAAATGGATGCTTGGTCAGAGGAAGGATAATCTTCCTCCAGTCTAGGCCTTTTGTCAGGAGGGGGTTGTGAACCCCTGATAAGGGTAATTAAACCCTCAGCCATCTTAAGCATCTGTTTTTTAGGCATAGGGGCCTGTGGGGGTGTCTGTGGACCTGGTTTCCTAACCTTTAAGGGGCTTTAAGTTTAGCATAAGACTTAATAGAGATAGTTGTTGGTTTGAAGACACCTTCAGAAACAGAAGGCCTGTCCAAAATCTTCAGATCACCGTCAGGGTTGGCGTCCGAGGGTTGAGATGGAACCGGCTCCTGAGGCCCAGCTGATTCGGTTTGGGAGGCTATCAGAATTTCTAAATCAGCGGTAGTCAGGGGCTGCGTAGGCACCTTGCTGAAAACCAGAGAACCGGCGGCAGGCCTTGCTGAGGCCTTGGTACCTGGTCTTGGCCTTGGTTGCCTGTCCTTATCCTTGCGTTTTTTAATCATTGCTGATGTCGGTTGCTCCAACGACATGCTATAGTTAAATTTTCTGCCAAAATAATGTCGGGCGATATTTGCCCGACGCTTGATTGTACGTTTGTTGAACCTAGCACAAAACCGACAACCAGAGACGTCGTGGTCTGGGCCTAGGCAAGGAATACAATAAGAATGAAAATCCTTATGAGGTATTTGCTTCCCACAAGAAATGCAATTATTAACTTTGTCTGACATCGGTCTGAGGCAAGAAAAGTTTCCCCAACAGGGTACTTAGCTTTAGAGAAGACTTCGGGCTGAAATTCAATTCTAAAATCTCAGGAACTGGCCGACCGGCACTTGCGAACTGCTTCTGCTTCGGGCACCGTGTGGCAAGAAAGACTGAAGAAAATGGGGTCGGCTGCCTCTTTTATCCCCCTGTCGCACTGACATCAGGGAAGAAGCGACGACAACCGACACAGGACCAAGACTTTGGGATTCGGCCGACTGCGGGACCGCCTGACGGCAGGATAACCTAAGTGTGATGACTGCAGCAGTATAACACGATGAACATGTATGTTAAAGTAACCAGATATCTGATGGGTAAAGGGGATGTGGAAAAACTAAAAGATGGGTATAGAAATAAAATCCGCCTAAAATGTGACTGAAATAGAATGGGAAGAGGAATTAAGCACTGGGTGTTAGCATTATTACTATGCACTACATGAAACAATGCATTTACACTCCAAAATGAGAAAAAAGACAAACTTGTTAAACACCTTTCTGATGCTCACTTGACAGCAGACAGTACCATACAGCAAAAGGTAAAACAGCTTTAATAGCTGTTAGATAGTTTGCAGTGCCACATTATAAACAAAAAGTATGACAGAAGAAAGTGTCTAAAAGCTTTTAAATAATTTACTATTCAGCCAAGATTCACCTCTAGGGCTTTGCTGTAGAGGTGAAGTTCTTGTCCTCCATGCCTCCACATTATAAACCTTGGTCATCACTGGAGAGCTGATCATAATCTTCTGTTTGCAGTAATATATTTGGCCCTATATTGTCCAAGTTGGTAAACTCTTGAAAACCTGTTGGATGTTTATACTTTTACCAAAGCTGGGGGCTCCAGTTTTATCATTTGGGTCATACCCTCATGACCACATGATAGTCCTCCACATGGGTAGTAATATACATTTTCGGAAGAATGCAAAATTGATGATAGTGGGCACAGATGATTACCACAGAAGTCAGACCATCAGCTCAGTCAATGAGGAGACTTAGATGCAGGGAAACTGGAGGGTGAAAAATTGCAAACAGGAGGGGCAGGGGTAATAGTGTAATACGTGAAGGAGGTAAAAACCAGTGCTGGGAGAGGAAAGATGGTTCAGTCATCAATGTGATTAAGAATCTTTACAAGGGAAACAGCAGGGCTGGTTTCTGGTCTCAGGCTTAGTAAGACATAAGAGAAGATGACAAAGGTATGTCTGACACGTTAGGCTATATGTTGATGATGAGCTTTATCCTGCAGTTTTGGGTTTGACTCCCATCAGTCTTCGTTTACCTACTGTGCAACTCAGAGCAAGTCACATAAACTTAAGCTGCCTGAAATAGCAGATCAGACAGAAATTGGACCTGAAAGACAAGGAAGACCTTGGCAGTATGGAGTAAGGATCCCAGTTGGGGTAACCCATCTAATATTGCTGTGGAGTTTTTGTGTCTTTTGACTTTTCCCAATTAGATGTCGCCACAGCGGAACTCCGGTCTGCTAATGATTGGCAGTTGAGTTTTATGTGCTGAGTTGCCAGCCCTAATGCACAACCTTCAACGAAGGTACGCCCATTCACTGTGGAGTAAACATGTGAAATAAGCTGACCTTCAAACAAATAATTGGGCATGGGTGGGATTCTGCAGCTTTAGATTTTTGTTTGTGCAAGAGACAGCCTATTTTGTATAGTGGTTATATGGACAGCGATTTGTGAATGAGGAATTATAAAGGTACTTTGTTCATTAAGCAGAATAATGATAAAAGTTTATATTAGGATTGTGTACATTAAAGAATGGGTAGCAAATGAAAATGTATATGCTTCTAAGATTATACCTAGAAGAATTAAATGTACATAAATGAATGTAATAAGGGGAGTATTAATCCAGGAAAAGAAGACCCCTTTGTCCACATATAATGTATTAGTTAATGCTAAAAATGTAAGTGGGGTATAAATGAGCCATAGAGAGTAAATTAGGTTATGCTGACATACAAACCATTTTGGAAATATGTTAGGACCTGCCAATATGGTTGCTAATCTTGAATGTGATATAATAATAATAGGAATATATCTTCCTTCATTTGAAAAGCTAATGAAACACTTGAAGAAGAATAAATAAACAAGGACCCTTTGGAACATGTTGGTAACAGTGAAGAAAAGTCTAGTGCAGGAGTGTCCAACCCGCGGCCCACGGGCCGCATGCGGCCCTCGGGGCTCTTCCATGCGGCCCGCCACCCTTGAGTTGGAATTTTACTTTTTTCCCCATTTCATTTCATGTCCGCATCATTGGGCTGCTATGCGCATGTGCCGGGGGCACCATTCCGTGTTTTTTTTGCGTCGGTGAATGCATTCACGCTGGGGAGCTGAAGGAGGAGGATCTTTGGGTTGAATTGAGCAAGAGGGATCTTCTGAATTGACGGGTAAGCTTGTTGAAGTTGTACTTGTGAGTGGACTGAGTGAGTGAAAAGCTTTGAGGGCTATTTTTCTGTCCTGCAAGGAAGGATTGCAGATGCTAGGGTTGTGTACTGTGGATGGGAAGTCGGAGCCATGTTGTGTGTGCACGGACAGAGGCTGGGGTTGTTCTGCCAAGTGGACAGAACTTTGTCTGTGTCTTGTGTGTTCCCAGGCATCCTGACCACAGTGTTGTGTTTTCACATGAGACAGCCGGTGTGTTTTGGGGTAGGGGATGCTGTCTGGTGACTGGCGTTAAGTGACGCGGCATTCCTCTGTGACATGTGCTGAATTTTCACCTTTGAAAGTATAGTTTGGCGGCTTGTATTTTGGTTGATGGAGAGTGTCTATGTCTGAGAGAATATATACTGCAAAGTGTGATTTAAATTTTAAGAGTATGTGCATGTTTGGACTCAGAGAATGGGCGATCGCACCATGCTCAATGAGTGGGTGTTCTCCAGCAGGACTTTAATTTGCCGCTGGTGCTCGCTGCTTCACTGCCATTGAGCTCGGACCGAAGAAACAGCCGGATTGTTTTGCGCTCGCTGGGCAGCCCTTTTGCTGTTTGGTGAGTGAGAAAGGTGTGAATGTGTTTGTCTGTGGGAGTGCATGCGTGTTGTGCATGCGCGGTGTGCGTGGGAGTGAGAGATAGGTCGAGCGGTTATCTAGCTGGGCAGCATTTTGGGTGAGAAAAGTGTGGGTGTGTTTGTGGGAGTGCATGCGTGTTGTACATGCATGGTGTGCGTGGGAATGAGAGATCGGTCAAGCGGTTGTCTAGCTAGGCAGCATTTTGGCTAGTAGGTTGGAGAGAGAATGGAGGCATGTGCCTGTGTGTGGTGGAGACTGGAGGGCGATCCCTGGCAGCGGCAGTGAAGGGGTTTGTCTGCTGGACTGCTTCTTTGTACCTCTCACTCTGAGGGAATCCGAACAGAGCCACACAAAGCGGGAGGCAGATGACCAGAAAGTAAGGACACATTTTAAGATTGGGTAGTTAATTGGGCTTACAAGCTTGGAAATTGCTAGAACAGTTGGGTTTCCTTTGCCATTGTCGGAGGGATGTGAGGTCTGAAACTCAGGTGTCTTGTTTGTTGACTTCAATCCCCAATCATGTGCCAGAGGGCTGTTTTGTGGGATGGGACAGGATTGGTGCAGGGCTGGTTGCCCTTGCAAACCATTTTGGGCCTGGCCGGTTGTCCCTTGTGAGACTCAAACCCTGTGCCTTGTGTCGCCTTCCCAAATACATATATATATATATATATATATATATATATATATATATATATATATATATATATATATGTGGATATATATATATATATATATATATATATATATATATATATATATATATATATGTATGTGTATGTTGCTGCTTAGAAACATTTTCTCTCATGTAGATTTGCAGTTGAACAGATGTTGAGTGGAGAGGGAGTTTGCTTGTTTTTCCTTCTTTGGAGTACTTGTCGGCTTGTTTGACATGATTGTGATTGTGTGCTCCATGGGCATTTGTGGAGCTGTTGTGGCCTGAGGGTGTCACAGCGGTTGCTGCGTGGGACTGACTTGTGGGTCGTCTCCTGGGTAGGATGTCACGGTGCTAGTGGGAGGCTGGCTGTCAGAGGGCCAGAGTAGAGTCCAGAGAGTTGATATAAAATGCATAATATCTTGTGGGTGGTTCGGCCCACTGATTGTATTCATTTTGGTTTAGGCTTCTGTTGCTTTGGCCCTGGAGTTATGGATGTTTCACTGGGAGTGTCGGTGTCACATCAGTTTGCACACTTGCCTTTGATGCTTGTGAAGGTGTGAGGAGCTGTGGTTCCATCTTTGCACGGGCAGTGGTCTTCATGTTCTGTCACATTTCATGGAGGATGCTGGACTTCAGAGATATATTAAACAACCAGCACAAATATTATATTGTTGTATAATAAATGACAGCAGCGTGCCCACGCAGTTAATTTGATGGACTTCGCATGTCACACTTGGAGGCTCGGCTGATGCCTTTGGATGTGAAGTTTGATGGATTGATTTCTTGTATGTGCTTTTGTCGTGGCTCTCAACCTTCCATCTCCAGGGTGTGGAACACTGGCTCTAATGGTGTAGAACGGGTGGGCAAGGTGTGGAACACATAGTGGCTTGCTGGCAACTTCAACTGGGAAGGCCATAGGATAGTTGAAATATGCTGGTTTTACTTGTAGAGAAGATATTTTGATGAATTGGTATGATTGATTTCTATTTGCCATGGATTTCACTTGAGGAAGATCCTAGCAGTGAGTGTGTGAGAGTCTTTCAATGAGGAACTTTGGGGAAATTTGAGGAACGTGAACTTTTTGGGACCCCAAATGAGGTGCATTCCTGATGATGAGGTGCACTTGACCGCTGGCTTTTGTTGTTGTTTGTTATAAAATTCATGGGTGCCTTCCTTGGACATGAGATCGGGGTCCCTTCTGCCTGTTTTCATGGTGCCACAGACGGCTGTTGGAGATGCTGTGACATTTTGAGGCACACGGCAATTGAGGGCTTTCGTCACTGTCTTGACCCAGTTTTTTCACATCGCTGGAGGTGCAGCTCTTGGGCACCCTTTTGTGGCGCAACATGGATAGCAGGCCTGTTTGGCTCGGGGCACAGTGGGTGAGCAGGTTTGCTCAGAGTGCCACAATGGTCACAGGGCATGGCATGTATGTTTCTCATGGCTCTCAATCTATCAGTGCTAGAAATCTGGTTGGGGCACGGTATGGTCATGGTGGGAGGACAATGACCCAGAGGTGGGGACAGATGTTGTGTATTTGCTCTTTTAGACTTGCAGATGTGCTGGCTGGCTGGAGTGACAAGGGTTTTGTGCAAAGTGCATTTTCTGATGGATTTGAAATCTGAAACTCAAATTGTGTAGTAACAGTTGTTGTGTGGCGGCAATCCTGAGATCATGCAAGTAGTATGGCAGAAAACCACGGGTTTGATAAGGTGTGCCATCTGTTGGTGACAGTGAAGCAAGTGTAGAAATGGAGGTTATTCATTTTTTGAGAAGTGAGGGTCTCATCATTCCTGATGTTGCCGGTGACGTGTTTCAGGGACAGATTGCAAAGCTGGAAACGGAGGAGTGCATGGGCGCTTTGGACGACGTGTGGGCATTGGGAACATGATGGAGGACATGGAGACCAGCAGAATCGCAGGTGTGGTCTCGTGCAAGTTGAAAGGTTTGTACCTGTTGATTTTTTTTGCAAATAAACTGGGATGTTAGATTTAACTGTTTTTTTTTATAATTAGAATGAGATATTGAGTTTTAGGGCAAATGTTATGCATTTATTGATTTGTTTATTGTTCAAGCCAGTGGGCCGACTTTGTATTGGTCCACGTATGCCTGGGGTGTTTTGCTCTTTGGTTTATGACGCGTTGTGTTTTTTTTGCTCTTTAGTTTGTGAGAGACCTTTTTTTTTTTTTTTTTTTTGGTCCTCACTTGCCGTTTGCCCCGAGGCTATTTCTGTTGACTCAATGCGGCCCTTGCAGCTGAAAAGGTTGGACACCCCTGGTCTAGTGTGTAGACAGGTATACATACTCATGCCAAAATGGGAAACACTTAGAAAAGCCTGTGATTAAGGTCATGAATAGAAAAATGCATAGTTACTAATCTAGTAACAAGTAGTGCCTAGCTTTACTTAGTACAGGGGAGGAAACAGTTACTGAAGAAACACTGTTAGATCCACTAGAAACACTGTGGGGAATGCTTAGTGGTATTGATAAGAGAAAATAAAATCAATATGATGTACATAAAGACACATACTCTCAAAATCAAGATGGGGATGGATACAGCCTAATACATTATTAGAAACACCCATTCTTAGCTTCAGTGTAGTGCGGAAAATAACAGTGTTGCTCATTAACAGATACACCTGCCATTAGTGAGAGTAAGACAGTGTAATACTGGTTAGATTCCTTGACAAAAGTAGTAAAAACGTCTACAAGAACTACAATATTCTTTTGCTTAGAAGATTAACATCTGAGGAAGGGATATCCTGAAAGCGCTAACATTTTATAATAAAAGTTTTTTAAATTTTTTGAGCTCTAGTGGACTGCGGATCTTATTTACATTTTCTTTGCTTAGAAGATTTGGAAAATTGTACAACATTAAACAATTTTCATCCAGATGAAGAAAAACATGCAAATGTAAAAAATTAAAGGATTTGTACATCAAAATAGAATAGTCTGCTGAAAACAGAGCAGCATGTAAAAAACATAACCTGTAGAAGCCAGAGACTTGCACAATAAACTAATGTAGCCTGCAAGAACACAGCAGTATGAAAGAGTAAAGGTAGCAGAAGGGAAAATTTGCATACTAAACCAGTTCAGCTTGAAAATATCAGGAATTGGGGGGAGAAAGGACAGCACATCTGGACATACTGCAGTGCAGAGAATAGAGGTGACTAGCAGAACTAAAGAAAATTAAACACTCAGTGACAGAATGCAGTTTGAGAGAGTAGGGTGTTTCTGGCCAGCTTTGGTGACCTTAGTACTCATGCTGTATGCTACTGCCTTACACATAGGTTTATATTTAAATGGATTCTAACCGTGCTCCTTGAGGCACACACAGTTTTATAGTACAATTATGTCTGGCCTTGATATTGCATTTTGCCTGCCATTAAATATTTAACTGCAGGGCATGTGCTTTCAACTGGTGTAACACTCAGTATTGATACTTGCTTTTCTTGTGTTTCTTTATTATTGTATTTTCTGTGGCCTTTGACATTTTATTCGCCTCAGTTTAATTTCATATTTTATACATTGTCATCTGAGGTAGTAGATGAGATGAGACAGTGGTCATTGCACTGTGCATCTGCCTCACCATCACCTGCTGGGTTCCCCAGCCTGCCTCTCTGTAGATGACAAAGGTAATCCTGTGAGGGTAGAACTGGGGAGCTTGCTAGTGCCTTCTGCTGCTCTGCCTCTGGTGGGGAGTGTAGGGTCCCCAGCATCAGATGTCACAGTTGAAAGCCACTAAATGTGACAGAAGGTGGAAGACCTGGTGACCCTCATGTTAGACTGGCAGCTAGATACTCACATGGGCAGTCTGGAGCAGATTCTTGCCTGTCTTGTATAGTTTTACAGCTGACAGTTCCTGACCGGTAGATCAACAGTGGCTGGGCCCAACCATGAAGGCAGTTATGGAAGTGAGTGACTTCTTGTTGGGTACAGCACTGTGCAGTTGGCAGTTAGATGTCATCATATCCTATCTCCCATCAAGGTGTGCTCTTTCTTTGTCTTGCACTTCTCCCATCAGTTTGCAATCCAGTCCTCCAAACCACCAGTTGTCCTCCATCCAGCAGTGTCTCTCCATTGTCTTCCACTTCCACTCTCAGTCTTTGCCTGTATTTTATATTGTTTTTTCCTGCCCCCACTAACATCCCTGTACCCCCTCCCACAATACTTTCTCATCCTAGCTTCCCATCTACCCTTCTTAAGAATACAATAAAATGGACACCTGCCACACAAAACAAATATATAATTGCTTCCCCACTCCCATAGCACTCTTCAGTTCCCATTGACCTTCTTTGTATTCCTTTGCTTGGTTTTCTCTCTGTTTGCCTGTCCTATCCAGCCATTTCCTTCCCATTTTTAATATAAACATAGTAAAGACTTTGCTGTTGAGGTCTTCTCTGGACACTCAGCTGTGCTTGTAGTGTGAACAAGCACCATTACAAGTATGCTACATGCATAGTATTGAACCCTAGTGCTCACATGACACACCATGGCCTGTTCAATTCTAGTCTTGCTAGTGAACTGACTGCTTATTCAGACCTCATAGCACTATGTCTCCCCTCCTGCATACTTGATCACTGCTTAGCCACACTGAGCTTTGATTGCATGACTTTACACTATGTGGCTGTTACCACTTTTTTTAAACTTAGCCATTTCTACTGATCTTCTTTGAGTGACAGTTCACATTTTCACACTGACTTGGGAATGCTGTCATGAAATACGTACCTAGTCCCAAGCTCATAAACAATCTTTTACTGACTCCTTATGTAACTAGAATGAAAATGCAATTAATTTGTTTTATGCTAATACCATGACTACCTAAGCTGTAGCTTATCCTCCCTTGCTTACTGAGTGCTTCAACCACCTCAGCCAAACAAAGAGCATCGAAGTGAAGTAATATTGGTAATAATAATAATAATAATAATAATAATAATGAAGAAGAAGTAACGTTCTGAAAAGCAGAGAGAAATCATATTTATGAATGGTATTATTAAGGTTAGAGTAAACAGATGAAGATAAAAATGAGTACAAATATATAATAAGAAAAATAACATGTGGACAGAATCATCCTTTAAGGACAGAGACCAATGCCTGACAAAATAATGGAAACAGAAGCAGAAAACATAATCCACTGCGGAAAGATAATAGTATTTTAACAAAATAATAAAATCACTGTGTGATGTTATAAGGTAGTGCCATCTGTGCCAGGGAGAGTAGGGCAGTACATGTGTACATATTCCAGCATAGCTAGCTGGAGTTTTGTAAAGAATTTTATGTTACTTGACTATCACACTGATTTGTACAGATGTTTGAGTTAAAATATATTTACAAATTTACTTGTGTTAAAAATGGATCAACAATAGGTCCTGCTGGACAGAAAGAATATATACATGCATATTAGGTTGTATTGTTATAACTGATCAAATGCGTATGTTTATCAAAGAACCCTAAAAGGGTGGAAAGCTTGAAATTGTGTTATAGCTTTCAGATACTGCCACAGATCTTAGCAAAGCTCTGTTTGTGTATTGTACCAGAGTCAGGTGACCAGAGGTGATGTCATCCTCTAACCAGCATCTGATTTCTTTGGAACCTGACAGGAAAGATTTCTGACAAGATATATATCTCACACATCTACACAGACAGAAAGAGATATCATCTGGCTTTTGCTGCGGAAAGACACTCAGCACACATCAGCTTGCCTTGCTTTAGTAAGTAGTCAGTGAACAGTAATTCTTTAGTCAGTCAGGGACATTTAATGAGGATAGTTTAGTATTGTTTTCTGCATCTGTGAGAAACTATCCAACTTAATTATTTTTTATAGGTTCACAGAGGTTCATAGATTAGTACTACGCTAACTGACCTTGCGAGCCATTTTAAGCCTAGCCAATTAGCCCTTGTGAGACTCAAACCCTGCACCTTGTGTTTGTAAGGCAAACACCTTAACCATTAGGCCACCCTCCCAACCCTTATAACTGTATGGTTGAAACTCTGTTGTTTATTGTATTCAGTATTTTCCTGTTTTCTGTTTTATTACTTAGCATTAAATATTTTAATACTTTTCATTGTGGCTGGTCCTTTAGAGAATACGTTTAACATCTTGAGAGTACTTATGCTTGTTTTAGTGACACTGCAGCCACTACTGAAAGCCTTGTTGTTTTGGTCACACCCTACCATTTGTATTGGTATTAATTTTACACAGTATAATTGGGTACTCTTTGTAAGAACCTTCGGGTAGCTGACTGGTGGCAGTGTGATTATCTCACACTCTGGGCAGAAAGGGGCACAGCTAGTACATCTGTGCCAGTTTTCCCAAATGTGTATGTGTGTGTGAAACTCAAATATACAAGATTGTGTGCGTGTTTATGTGTGGATGTGTGTGTGGGTATGTCAGCTACTGGGAACAGGGACAAAGAGCTCCAAAGTGGTCAGTGTGGAAGCTCAAGAAATAAGGAGAGATTGGAATTTTGGATGCAGACTCTTAAGCAGAACAACTAAAATCATACAGAGCATTATATTCATAAAATAGCAGGGAGTATTCTAAGAACCAAACTAGCATGAGAACCGGGTTGACTATGGTCGGGGATACAAATAATAGGCAAAAGGGGACTGGAATTTATTGGAGAAACTTGGCAAAGGAACCAATGTATTGGGAGCAAATAACTAGAAAGGGAAAGGCAATAGAATGGGAAAAGGTCAAAAATGTATTTGGACTGCAGGTTAGTGATTGCCTTCCCTATCAAGGATTGATATCAGAGCATGGGCAAATGGAAATAAATATGGGGCTCCTAAATGAAAGACCAGCACTGGCAGAGTTTTTAATAGAATCTAGAACAGAAGCTGCCATTAAAGGACTAATTAGTAAAGCATATAAAATACTGCATGATAATTACAAGAATCAATCAGTGGAGCTTAGGAAGGATTAGGAAGAGAGCTTGGATAAGCAATTCACAAAGAGACAATGGGGGTTATATGTATATCTCCCAAATATGCAATAAAGTCTAGAAGATTTAGGATTTTTCCCTGGAATATTTACATAGGCATTTTTATGCCCCAAGTAGACTCCAAAGAATTTTTCCTCAGGTAGACAGCAAATGCTGGAGGTGTGCTGGGCAAGAGGAAGCTGGGAACATATTTTTTGGAGGTGTGATTAGCTGGCAGACTTTTGGGATTCCCTGCGGGCCACTCTGTCAGAGATGCTGGGTGGGCAGATTAGACTGACTTGGGAAATGATTATTTGAGTTATGCTACAGAATCAGAATTGCCTAGACATAGTAAAGTCTTGCTCAGTCTAATTATGGTGGCTGCCAATAAAATAAATTACTAGAAAATGGAAATCAAAGTCTAGACCGACTTTACTAGAAGTACTGAATATAGTAACAGAGATAAAATAACTGGAACTGAGATCTTTAGAAAAGGGAAGGAGCAAACTACATAGAAAAAAAATGGGAGTTGTGGGAACAGTATATGCAGAGCAGGAATGGGGTTTAAGAGGCAGGATAAGAATGAGCTATATAATACTTAACTGACAATGACTAGAAGGTTTATAAGTGATTTGTAATGTTTACAACTACAGTTGTTTCAATGGTGTCTGTGATGTAAACTGTTTGCAACTAAAGTGATATAATTTTGTATGTTTTTCATTTGTATAAATGTAAGATTGCCTTTGTCATGTGTGGAAATTTAATAAAGATGGGGAAAAAAAGTGGTCAGTGTGGAGTTTTGTGTGGTCCTGGAGGGAGAAAGAGAGTCCAGCACCAGGTCTGGAGCATGCTCCCGGTGTGCTCTTAAGGGAAATTGTGCTTGGTGCAGGGAGCTGCATCTGAAAATAGTGTGTGAATCCATCTTTGGTCTTAGTCACCATCCTTCACAGGAGTCAGTGGTGAGGATTGAGTCTCCTTGATTGCTGACCCGGAGTAGGGACCCATCACATATTGGAGGCAGATAGGTGGGATATTAATTGAACTTTAGTAACTGGTGGGCCAGTTGTCACTGAAGGTAGGTGTGTGTACTCTCAGCAGCCACAAAGTAAACATACAGAGTTATATTGTCATAACAGTTTTATTTATTTTTATTAGGTTAGTTTAGTCAGGGAAAGCAGGCAAGAATGTCAGCAGAGGATTATAGCAAGCTGACAAAGATCCAGTTGGCTAAGGTGTGTGAAGCCAAAGGACTGATGCATGCCAACCTGACGAAAGAGGAAATTATTTCGGCCTTGGTCACAGCTGCTGCATGGACCAGCAACCTGGAAGACAACCAGTCTGGTGATGGGGATGTGCAGTCTTCAGAAACGGGACAGTTCATCATCTTCTCCTCAGAGAACTTAAAAATCCATCTGGAGTTAAAGAGACTTGAACTGGAAGCCAAATGACTAGAGAAGCAGATGGAATTAGAATCAGCAGAGAAACTGCGGTGTTTGGAGGCTGAAGGCAATGAGAGCCTGTGGCGTTTGGAGGCTGAAGAAAAGGAGATACAGCATCACCATGAGAGGAAGATGATAACTCTTTGTTGGGGTCATGGAGGTATGGGGAAGGGAATAACTGAACCCCAGAAGCAATAAAGGTCATTAAATTTCTTCCACAGTTTACAGAGGGTGATAATTTTGATAGTTCTATTCATGTATTTGAAAGGGCATGCAAACAGTATTCTGCTGATCAATGGCTCTGGGGTTCTTGATCCCCTTACTCCATGGTAAAGCTGTAACTGCTGTTTCTAAATTGTCTGATATTGATTGTTTAAGCTATGAAAAAGTAAATTAATGTTTATTGGACTGTTTTAAGTTAACACCTGAAGCTTACAGAAAAAAGTTTCATGAGCATAGATGCAAGGCAAATGAAAATGCATGTGACTATATTGCCAAGTTAAGCACTTATTTTCATAGGTGGATGAATGGGTGTCAGGTCACCACTTTTGAAAGGCTGGCAGACCTATTGGTGAGGGAACAAACCCTTAGCACTTTGCATGAGGACATGAGAATCTGACTGTCAGACCAGGAGTGTAACTGCAGATGAGCTGGGGAGAAAAAGGGGCTTCTACTTAGCAAGCAGGGCACCACTGCACAAGAAGGGGATATCCAGCACTGCACATAGAAATAAAAGAACCCATGGTGGGCTACCTAAACCATACCAACAGAGTACACCAGTAACAGGTGAAGCCTCTAGTTCAGATACACAGCCAAGACCAAGGGTTAGATGTTTTAAATGTAACTAGAGTGGCCATGTAGCATACAAATGTTGACCAAGGCTAGGTGGGGAACAAAAAGTGAAGGAGTCTGCAAGTGAGAATAACAACATGAGAGTGGCAAGTTGTCTGTAGACAACAGGGGTACCAAATTATCACTGAAGTTTGTATCCTATCTTAGTGGATGGAAGACTGGCCACTGCTAAGAGAGACAAATCCTCTGACATAACCATTGTGAAGCATGTAGTGGTTAAAGATGAACAGTACTTGCTTGGGCAGTCTACACCAGTCAGAACGTTTGGAGGGACCCCATTCCAAATAACTTTGGCCAGGCTTCACCTTGACTGGGAGGGTGGAAAAGGAAGCAAGCAGGTAGGTGTGTTTGAGAATATCCCTGCATATATCTTGATAGGGAATGATTTTGATAATGCAGTAACTTGTGTGCATGCAGTTACACGCAGTCAGACTTGGAGAAGGATGTGTGGGTCAGGTAGCTTGGGGAGACCGAGACAGACTCCAAATCTGAAGCTGGGGCTGGTGAGGAGGCTATTTCAGGGAGGGAGCTACCCTGCAGCAGTGAGCCTAAAAGTGAGCCACAGATACTGGTAGGTACTGATTTTCCAGGGGACTGCAAGGGCAGATGAGAGTGGTAGTACCCAGGCTGACAAAGAGTCACAACTGTCAGAAGAGGCCAGGATTCTGGTGGAAAGGGAGCTGCGAAGGGTCACAAAGGTAGAACTGAGACAGGCTCAGCTTTCGAACCCTACATTACAAGGCTTGATGGAGATAGCTAAGGAGGCACCTGATTCTCAAGGAAAAGGAGAGACTGTATACTGGAACAAAGGGTTACTGTATAGATAATGGACCCCCTGAGGGAGGGCTAGAGGGTGCGGTAATACAGCAGTTGGTAGTGCCCAGAGCATACCATCTGGCACTTCTAGCCATAGTCCATGGCGGTCCTTTTGCAGGTCATATGGGCATAAACACACCAGGAGACATATTATGCAGAGCAGAGCTTTTATTAGCCTGGGATTGCAAGGGATGTAACAGGGTACTGCAGGACCTGTGAGCAGTGCCAAAAAGTAGGCAAGGCAGGAGACAAGGTCAAATCTCCTTTGATGCCTTTGCCTGTGACTGAGAAGCTGTTTCAGAGGGTAGCTATGGACATTGTGGGGCATCTGAGTACTTCAAGTTCCACAGAGAAGAATTATATCCTGTTGATAGTAGATTATGCTACTAGATACCCTGAGGCGGTGGCTCTGTCATCTATCAAGGCAGAGAAGGTGGCAAATGCTTTGTTAGAGAAATAGTGACTGACAGAGGTGCCAATTTCATGTTAGACCTGCTGGCTTATCTGTGGAAGTGGTGTGGAATGAAGCACATAAAAAACATCCCCTACCACTCCCAGACTAATGGTCTTGTTGAGAGGTTAAACTCTACACTAAAGACCATGCTACTGGCATTTGCAGACTAGTTTAAAAGAGAGTGGGACAAATATTTGCCCTAGCTGCATTTTGCATACAGAGAGGTAACCCAGGAATCCACAGTTTTTTTGCCCTTTGAGTTGCTGTATGGGCATATGGTGAGGGGACCTTTAGATATGATGCATGATGAGTGGGAGAGTGAGTGTGATTCCCACAAGGAGTCTACTATGACATATGTCCTAAACTTCAGGACAAGGCTTAGGGAGCTCATGGGCTTGGCCCAGAATAAGTGACAGGAGCCCAACAGTAGAAAATGATGTGGTATGACAGGAATGCTCGAGCCCAAGAGTATGCTGTGGGAAAGCAGGTTATGGTGCTCATTCCTGTCACACACAATAAGCTGCAGGCAGCTTGGGAGGGACCCTTTGAAGTGGTAAGGAAGGTCAGTGATGTTAATTACATGGTAAACCTGCTAGGCAGGAGGCAGGGGCACAAACTGTACACTGTTAACACGATGAAGCCTAACTATGATAGGGAGGCACTGGTGCTGAGTATTTGCAGTGGATGGCAGGAGGAGTCTAAGGGGGATCTGGTGATCACATACCTGATGACTAAAATAGACCAGAGAGGGTAGTGTGGACCCCAGCCTGTGGGTAGACATTCCAAAAGCTTAAGGGATCTTTGGGAGGACCCCCTGTGTTAGCTAGTCCAGATTATAGCAAAGAATTTGTTGTGCAGGTGGATGCTTTGAACCATGGGGTGGGGGCTGTTCTTAGGCAGGTTTCCTCAGAGGAAGAAGAGCATCCAGTTGTATATCTCAGCTGTAGACTCCACTTCAGGGTGGAATGTTATGCAGCTGTAGAAAACAAATGTCTAGCCATAGTATGGGCACTGCAGAAACTTCATCTCTATCTGGATGGAAGGAAACTCACTGTGGTTACAGACCACAATCCCTTAACATGGCTACATCGTGCCAGCCAGCAAAATGTCAAGTTATTAAGGTGGAGCCTAGGGCTGCAGGCATATGACATGACAGCACAGCCCCATAGTGGGGTCAGCAATGCCAATGCAGATGGGCTCTCAAGACAGGGTCTAGGTTAATATGTTTCCAGACAGGCCCATTTCTATCAAGCAATGTTTTTCCAGTGTCAATTGAAAAACTGGCTTGAATTTTCAAAGGGGGAGAGATGCGATGTTATGAGGTAGTGCCATCTGTGCCAGGAAGAGTAGGGCAGTACACGTGTGCATATGCCAGCATAGCAAGCTGGAATTTTGTAAAGAATTTTATGTTATTTGACTATCACATTGATTTGTACAGATGTTTGAGTTAAAATGTATTTGTAAATTTACTTGTGTTAAAAATGCATCAACAGTAGGTCCTGCTGGACAGAAAGAATATTATGCATGTATATTAGGTTGTATTGTTGTATCTGATCAAATATGTATGTTTATCAGAGAACCCTGGAAGGGTGGAAAGCTTGAAATTGTGGTATAGCTTTCAAATCCTGACACAGATCTTAGTGAAGCTCTGTTTCTGTATTGTACCAGAGTCAGGTGACCAGAGGTGATGTCACCCTCTAACCAGCATCTGGTTTCTTTGGAACCTGACAGGAAAGATTTCTGACAAGATATATATCTCACACATCCACACAGACAAAGAGAGACATCATCTGGCTTTTGCTGTGGTAAGACACTCAGCACACATCAACTTGCCTTGCTTTAGTAAGTAGTCAGGGAACAGTAATTCTTTAGTCAGTCAGGAACATTTAGTGAGAATAGTTTAGTATTGTTTTCTGCATCTGTGAGAAACTATCAAACTTTATTATTTTTATATCTCAATGGCTGAAACTCTGTTGTTTATTGTATTCAGTATTCTCCTGTTTTTTGTTTTATTATTTATCATTAAATATTTTAATACTGTTCATTGTGACTAGTCATTATGAGAATACTTTTAACATCTTGTGAGTACTTATGTTTGTTTTAGTGACACTGTGGCCGCTCCTGAAAGCTGTGCTGCTTTGGTCACACCCTACCATTTGTATTACTATTTTACGTGGCATAATTGGGTACCCATTGCAAGAGCCTTAGGGTAACTGACTAGTGGCAGCCTGATTGCAGAAAGGGGCACATCTATTAAATCAGTGCCAGCTTTTTCCAGGTGTGTATGTGTGTGTGAAACTCAAATATCCAAGTGTGTGTATGTCAGCTACTGGGAACAGGGACACAGAGCTCCAAAGTGGTCAGTGTGGAGTTTTGTGTGGGTCTGGAGATTGAAACAGAGTCCAGCCCAAGGTCTGGAGTGTGATCCCTGTGTGCTCTTAAGGGAAACTGTGCTTGGTGCAGGGAGCTGCATCTGCAAATACTCTGTGAATCCATCTTTAGTCTAAGTGATCATCCCTTACCAGAGTCAGTGGTGAGGATCGAGTCTCCTTGATTGCTGGCCTGGAGTAGGGACCTGTCATGCACTGTATTGTACTGACTTAAATAAAATACAATCACTGTAGTTTACATAATCAGTATTTTAAATGTAAGCACTCAGGCACTATATTAAACTATATTAAAATTGTCTAATGAATGACTAATAAAGTATTACAGAGAAAAACACCATCCATTTTCAATACCACATTAGACTGTGTCATACAAAAATTATGGTTGCTTAAAACACAGCACACCATCATTTAAGCCAGCATCACATCTTGTTATATTTCCTTCACTTTGGTAAGTAGGCTAACACTTAATTGTTTGCAGAGCAGCAGATAGGGCATCTGTTGCATGGGTAGTTCCCCAGACTGGTGCCCCCCTAAATTTAAAGCTGAGGACCAGAATGAAAGGTCTTCTGTAAATGTAGCAACCTACTCACTATAGCTGTAACAAGAACCTTGGTACAGTTACTAACATGCAATACATTGTCAACTTGCAATGAAAAGTGCAGCATTGGCATTCATTTATGAAGCCACAATATACTTGCAGCTTCCTAAATGAATGCTGGTAGTGCACGCCAGCCTCATCAGCATCTGACAGTATTGCCCCTAAAACTTGTACCCAGCGCAGCCAACCCTTTCACATCCCCTAGTTATGGCTCTGACTTTTAATAAACATAAATGTTTATTCAATTATTGAATTCCCCTTCTTTAAGGATGGGATTCAAAGATATCTTGTTGACTATGCAAGACTGTACAATTATTTTTGTATAGTTTGTAAGGTTATGGCAATTCAGAAAAGATCTCCAAAATGTAATTGCCCTGACATACCCATGCATTATGCAGACAGGACATATTGTGGGTATGTTGCATGTAAACTAGGTGAAAATATGGTGTCTGCATTCCCGGAACAATTGTAGACCTTCTGGTCATGGTGGTATGATGTTTTTTTTTTTGTCAGTAACTTTGTAGGTGTACACTGGTAATTTCTGACATACACAATTTTAATTAAAAAAGTGGTGTATGGGTTTGGATTTCTCTAGTGTGTGCCAGCTGACATCCATGCATCTATGTACTTGGTACATGTAGATCAGAGTGTAAAGTGTGTGTGCTTTATCTTTAAGAAGCATGCGAGGCTGTACATGCACGTATAAATTCCAGACACGTGCAATCTGTAGTGCCATTTTGTAGAAGCAGCTAGAGAGTAAGCATGCATGATCACAGTTGTTAGTTTGTATACAAGTTACTTAAGTCATAGTCAATAAGCCTCTATAGTGATGTGTTTGTATGAAATGAAGCTGTTTGAACAGAACCCACAAAGACTTGTTTATTCGTGTCCTAACACGAAAGTGACATGGTATCAGAACCGGGATGGAAGAGAGAAGAATATTCAGAGCCATGAGATGTAAAGACAACAGCGAAGGTAAAACCAAGAAAAAAGAGCACAAACATAACCAGAAAGAATCAAAGGTAATGAGAAATAAGAAGAAATTATTTACTCGATGCAAATGACAGAAAAAGGGGCATTACAAGGGCACAAGCTGTATTATCAGGCAAGTGGAAAGTGCAAAAAAGTTTGCTAACTTAAGAAAATGTTTAAGATAAAAGTACTGGATGAAACGATTAACAGTAATGCAAAAGGCAAAGCTGGGCATGTTTACAGTAAAATGAGCACAAGAGAAGAACATTGGCATGAAAAAGAGCTTAAACAAGAAAAAACTAATAAAATAAGAAAAGATAAGGGTATATTAAGGCGACTGTATGTATTTTGGTAAAGTGCTGTGTTTGAGCATAACTATGACTTTGTATTGTAGCAAGGGTGTAACTAAAGTTACTCAAAGTATCTTATAGTGTGTAAAAGTGCTTACAGTGTGTGTTTATTACTGTGCACGTATTTCAAAGAGTTCATTGTGTGCAAAGTGCAACTATTTGTGTAGTCCAAAGTATAGTTATTTTGAAAAGTTCTTGTGCTGGGTGTGTCTATTCACAAAGTGCCACCATTACAGAGTTGTTCTTGAACTGTAAAAAGCTGCTTAGCAAGATACTGCCATTTTGGGGACATTTCAGTGTGCTGTATGCAGTTACTCGCAAGGTGCAATTACTTTGAAAATTGTTGAGTTTTGGGCAACAGATGTTCGATTTATTCATATTGTGCAATTGCTTACCATGTTTCTTACACTGATAAGAGGTGTTTTCTTGCAAAAGACGACATTACAAGAGTATTACAGTGCTCGTGAATTATGTAGTCACATCGTAAAGTTCTCGAATGTTTCTTAAAGTGATGACTTTAACAAGTTATGGTGCATGACTGTAGCATTTCTCCCTTTATCGATAGAATTCCGAAAGTATAAGTGATGATGTATTACTTTAGCATTTCTGCCTTTACCGCTAAAATTCCAAAAGTATCAAAAAGCCCGAAAAGTTTATTTCGCAATATTCCAAAAATATCGAAAAGACAGAGAAGTTGATTTCACAAAGTTCAACAAAGTATTGAAAAGCCTGTGAAGTTTATTTTGCAAAGTTCAGCAAAGTAAAGAAAGCCCGAGAAGTTTATTTCATGAAGTTGTTATTCGAAAGTACTACAAGTTTGTTTATTCACATAATTCCGATAAACCCAACAAGAGTAAAAGTTTAGAGCACGAAGGCATCGGACAAGTACTGTTTATGCCAGAAACTTATGCATGTATGTGTATACATTCATGCTTATTCGCAAGACCCTTCGCTGGTATGTGTTAATATGGCAGATGGATTTCGAAAACCCCTACCACTTGTGTTGATCAGAATACTGCAGAGAACTGGAGAATATTTGAGCGAGAGTACCAGATTTTCATACAAGCAGCTTATGCAGATAGCGATGTATGCACCAGGGCATTCATTTTGCTAAACCTAGCAGGGTCAGAGGCCATAGAAAGAGAGCATTCATTTGTGTATGCACCAGGAATGTATGAAGGAGAAGGTGCAGACTGCCATATTGTTGTACAAGATGAATCAAGGGAAGACCCCCCCGAGTGTTTGAAGTGCAGATTCAAAGAAATGTGCAACCCACAGATGAATATTATATTACAGAGGCATTTGTTTTACACAAGAAATCAAAAACTGGGGAAACATTTGCAGCTTATATAACTGACTTGAGAAACAGAGGTAAAACATGTCGGTTTCGTGATCTAAAAGATGAGCTGATAAAGGACAGGCTTGTATGTGGAATTAATAGTGCTGCTGTGAGAAAGATTTTACTTTGTGACAGTGGTTTAATGCTGAGTAAAGCAATAGAGATTTGTCAAATCCATGAGGTGACAGAAAAACATACAAGTATGCTTGCGAGTGACAAGAGCATGGTTTCAGGTGGTTCCATAACAAACATAAATAGTATGCAACACGTGGCAAACAAGAACAGGCCTAAGCAGTTGGCAGCTACAGTATTTCCAAAGAAGCCACAAGATTTTCTTGAAAGTTCCAGGACAAGTCCGAGCTCCAGCACCAACTCAGTGCAACACAAACATGAATCAGCAAAACCCAAATCTAGCTTTATTGTTAACTGTCGCAATTGTGGTGCGAATCATGAGTCTAAAAGAGAGAAGTGCTTGGCATTTGGTCAGCAATGTCACAAGTGTAAAAAAATGGAACCATTTCCAAATGTTTTGAAAATCAAGTAAGTCTCACACGGTTGTAAGGAAAGGTCACACAAAGAAGCAAGTTGATCAAGTAGAGTTGAAACAGGTTTCTATGTAGATGGTGTATCAATGATTGGTGAAATAGTTGATGCAGTAAACTTATTAACAAGAAGTGATGTGTTTTGCACTGTCCAGATCAATGGAAAATCCACAAAGCTCAAACTAGACACTGGGTCAAAGTGTAATGTTATATCAGCAGACACATTTGCAAGAGTGAGAACTAACAAACAACTCAATGTATCCAGCAGTGCGAGTCTTGTTGCTTATGGAGGTGAAGAAATTCAAACTGAAGGTTCAGTGATGCTTTCATGTTATCTGGTCGAGAACTGTTACAAGTTGTTATTCTACGTAGTCCGAAGACCAGTGCAATCTTTATTGGGTCTCAAAGATAGTTTGAGAATGAACCTGCTTTCTTTTGCTAAAGAAGTTCATCATGTGAGTGCAGTTTCCAGTTCCAATTTCACTGAAGCCATTTTTTCAGAGTATACTGATGTTTTCAATGACAAACTGGGCAAGCTTCCAGTTGTATATTCCATGAAGTTAGACCCAGAGATCACTCCAGTAGTCAGACCACCAAGAAGAATTCCGATAGCTATGCAAGGTAAAGTTAAAGCTCGGCTGGATAAAATGGTGCAGCAAGGTGTGATTTGTGCAGTCACAGAACCTACTAAATGGGTGTCGTTCATGGTAGCCACTCACAAAAAAAGGCTCAGATGAAATCAGAATATGCATTGACCCTAGAGACCTAAACAAAGCATTAAAGACACCATGTCATCCAATGTGTACAGTTGAATAAGTTGCAGCTCTAATACCAAAAGCCACTGTATTTTCTGTTTTGGATGCAAAGAGTTCATTTTGGCAATTGTTGCTTGATCACAAATCCTCATTTCTAACTACTTTTGGTACTCTGTTTGGCAGATACAGATTCCTAAGGATGCCATTTGGAACAAATTCTGCAAGTGAAGTTTTTCAGCGTGCAATGGAACAAATTTTTTTCAGGTTATCCTTGTGGCATAATAGTACATGATCTATTAGTTGGAGGCAATGGTGAAGCAGAGCATGACAGAAACCTCATGAAAGTTCTAGACAGAGCACGTGAAGTGAACTTAAATCTCAATCTTCTGAAGTACAAATTCAGACTTCCAGAAGTTATGTATGTAGGACATTTGTTTACAAGTACAGGCTTGAGACCTGATCCGACCAAGCAAGCAGCTATTCTAGAGATGTCAGGGCCAGACAACGTACAAGGTTTAAAGTGTTTTCTGGGCATGGTCAACTATTTAGGCAAATTTATACCAGACTTCAGTGAGTTTACAGCACCTTTAAGAGAGCTAACATGCAAAAATGCTGCATGGTCATGGTTGGAATATTATCAGAAGGAATTTGAAGACCTTAAGCAGAAAATTGTCACCCCACCTACAAGATACTATGATGTCAACAAACCAGTTATTCTTTCCTGTGATGCTTCAAATTTCGGCCTAGGCACAGTTACAGTTCAAGACGGCAGACCAGTAGCCTATGCATCTAGAATGCTAATCGAAACTGAGATGCAGTATGGTCAAACTGAGAAAGAGCTTTTGGCTGTAGTAGTTGCATGCTCTCAAGTTTCATAATTATATTTATGGTCGAGCAATTCAGATTGAAACTGATCATCAACCTCTAGTCACTGTTCTAAAGAATTCTATTCATTCTGCTCCAGTGAGATTACAAAGACTGATGCTCAAACTGCAAAACTATAAATTCAAATTGGTCTACATTAAAGGCAAATTGCTCTATCTGGTTGATGCCTTATCCTGATCGCCTAGAAATACAACAGGACAGCTTGATGCAAAGACTTTTGACTTTGATGTGATGTCAGTGCATACGTTTTCCACCACTAGGCTAGATGAGTTAACAGATCACACTCAGATTGATCCAATTTCACAGAAGCTCAATCACTATATTAATGTTGGATGTCCGTCAAAGCAATCTAGTGTATCACCTGAAGTATAAGCGTATTTTCCTTACAGAGATGAATTGTTGATGAAGATGGTGTTATTTTCAAAGGTTCTAAAATTGATGTTCCTGCTTCCTTACAACAAGAATATGTTCAGATTTTGCATCGTGGTCACCCAGGACCTACATCCACTAAGAGAAGAGCCAAAGAATTATATTTTGGTCTTCCTTATCAAAAGACATTGATAGAGTTTTTCTTCTTGTTCAGTAAACAATAGTACTAGACAGCATTTGCAAAGAGAACCAGTTCAGCTAATTCCAATTCCTGAACTATCCTGGTCTACTGTAGCAACTGATATCTTTGAGTGGAACAAGCAACACTATTTGGTTTTGGTAGACTTATTCAAATTAGTTTGAGATTGATCTACTACCAAACTTAACCTCAACTACTGTTATTACTAAGTTGAAACATCATTTCTCAGTTCATGGTACTACACACAAACTTTTTTCTGACAATGGTACTCAATTCACTAGCCAGTTGTTTCATAAATTTGCAAAAGAATGGGACTTTGTACATATCACTAGTAGACCTGCATATCCTCAATCCAATGGTCTAGCTGAACGTGCAAAGCAAATCAATTACTTGAAAAGCAATTACTTGAAAAGTCAAAGCAATGACAATACTGATGTATTCTTGAATTTGCTTAATCTCAGAAACATACCCTGTGATGATATTCTTGGCTCACCTGCTCAAACACTACTTTCCAGGCAAATTAGAACTACGCTACCTACTTCTTCAAGTTTGTTGCAGCCTAAACCTAAGAACAATAAAACCATCAAGGCCCAATTGTTTAAGAAGCGTACTATCCCGAAATCTAGTTATGACAGGTCGAGCAGATTACTTCGTCCATTGAGGGAAGGAGAGATGGTACGAATCAAGACAACAAAAGGTTTTGATCGAATAGGACAGATTATAGGCATTTGTGCCAAGCCAAGATCCTATTTGTTAGATTCCGAGGGTGTGGAGTATAGGAGGAATCGCAGACATCTTCTTCCTGTACCAGAATCATCATCACTGCAGTCACAACCTTGTATCTGTGATGCAAACAATAAGTCAAAGAATGAGTCAGACACTGTTTCTAGACCGGAATGTGTTAAAAAATCTGATTCTGTTCCAGAAAGTGATTCAAACATTCCACAGGTCATCCATTTTGCGGAAACTGTCCCAGTTGCTAAATTTCCAGTTTTATGCCACATGATATGGATGACTTTCTAAGGCTAGTGTGAAATACGCAGCAATGTGAACTTGATTTGTATGTACATGTGTATTTAGTACTGTATAATGCATGTTTATAGATTACACGTGATTTCTGCATGACAAATAAGCTCATGACAAATTGTATGATCTATTTCTCAAAGAGGGAAGATGTAGATCAGAGTGTAAAGTGTGTGTGCTTTATCTTTAAGAAGCATGCAAGGCTGTATGTGCACATATAAATTCCAGACACGTGCAATCCCTAGTGCCATTTTGTAGAAGCAGCCAGAGAGTCAGCATGCATGAACCCAATTGTTAGTTTGTATATAAGTTACTTAAGTCATAGTCAGTAAGCCTGTATAGTGATGCATTTGTATGAAATAAAGCTGCTTGAACAGAACCCATGAAGACTTGTTTATTCGTGTCCTAACACAAAAGCAACAGTATAGTTAAAAGGACAGGGTGATGCAGTCTAGATTCATTGAGTGGCACTGTCCAGCACACTTGGCCTGTGTAGTTGGGATGCAAAGAAATATCCAACTGATGCATGTCTCTGAATATCATTAACTCTCTCTCTCGCTATATATATATATATATATATATATATATATATATAAAAATATATACATATTCTAATGGAAAGGCTTAGATGAATGGGCAGACAACCATGGAGCCTAGCCCAAATTACCAAATGACCTAAAGCACTGTCTGAGTAAGCCACTTGCAAAATGGTTCTACCAAGGACTAAACACAGAATGTTCTGTTTGAGAAGCAAACATGATAACTACTACACTACAGAACCCACTGTGTAACTATTTGTTATTTACACTCTTATCTTACTAAATCTTTATCAACATACTTGATGCATCATCAGGGGTCTATTTTAAAGTACTGAACAGCCAAGTTGTTGAACTCAATATGGTAGAGACCATACGGCTGATAATTCAGTCTATTAAACCATTGTGACTGAGATCACGGTACAGTAGAGCTCAAGGAATTTACCCTGTTCCCCATTATAGTGCAGTCTCAGAGTTGGTATATATAATTAGCAGGGGGTGGAGGTGCAGAGGGGCTTGCCGCCTGCAAAAGCATTTTTTGTATGCTACTAGCAAACAAAAAATAAACCAGATTAAAAAAAAACAAGCAGGAACCAAAACCACACTTTAGTTTTCCTTGAGCGCTTCGGCACAAGCCTTCAAGGAGTACAAATCACTAAAAAATACATCTAGTTTAAATATACTTAACAATCACGCAATCATTCAATTACACCTTAAATTAACAGCCTCTAATTACATTCTAAGTTTAGACCCCAAGGAAACAAAGTATCATATTTCAGCATAAAAATGCTTTCATTATACAACAACATTTTCTTATACAATTGCTCTGAATAAAAACCTACTGGAACTTACTCTAAAACAGTAGCATGCAAGCCTTCAGGATTAGATTCACGAAATTGCATAAAGTGTTTTTTGTGTTATTTGCGGGTGTTGTTTATCGATGGACTGAATTGTTGACCATATGGTCTCGACCATATCAGGTTTGATAATTTGGCCATTTGATACTTTGAAATAGATTCCATAATCAGTCCTACTAGAGATCTCCTATACTTATATTTATGTGATCACTGAAAAAACAAAGTAAAGGTTCACACAGTACACACATAAAAGACAGGTAGATAGGCAGGCACACATATGGGGTCTGGTCTGCTGTCCACCTCAATGTCTTGTCTACTGCTTTGAGCTTGAGAAAACTCTGTTCATACCAGAACATGTCTCCTCTAAACCTTTGTGACTCCTTCAAGGTTATGAAGTAAGTGATCATAGAGAACCTCTGCTAGGTTTCTTTACCCAGGGTTAGGGCCAAGGTGTACATGAAACCTGTTACCCAGTTGTTCCATTTATTTGCTCTCCCCTTTGGCAGCCTGCTCTTTCCTAGAACTTCAAGAGCAAACACTAAGTCCTTACTGTCTTGTGCCTCTGAGTCACAGATTCACTATATCTATGTCACATCAATTAGATCAAATACATCCACATAATCATCTCTTCAGATATTACATTTGACTGGAAGTGGAATGTAAGCTCACAGGTGTGCACATTCCCTGGCCAAGCCTATCTGAAGTTCTTCTGGTGTTTTTTTACTTCTCTTACCTACACCAAGTCTCTTTTTGGACTGACGTGTGCATCATTGGGTGAGGGCACTAGTGTGGTGGTATATGTACACCAGAGTTATGTACACCCTGTATGTTCAACTGTCATGCCACTACATATATACCTCTCTGTCACCTGTTTAGCATCACAAATGTGTGTATAGTGTACTTCCCCTATGACTTGTATTGGTCATATTTATAGGCGTTCAGTCACACTAATATATGCCATGCTTTAGGTGTATTTCAGTTTCACATGACTGTGTGTGTCTGTGGCTCCACTGATAACCAACAAATGTGTCATCATTGTCACACACACATCTGTTGTGTATGCAATACACTGCTGACACACTTTGAGATATTTGTGTACATTAGCGATGGGTTACACTGTAAACATTTATTCAGTACAACTTGCACCTATTTAAGATTACTGCCACACAACAGTGTCACTGTTGCATGAGACACTCGCATGTAACACACAGTTATATCATATCTTTTTATGGCCATGGTTTGCTACATGTGTTGTGTATGTGTGCTCATCCATACGGTGATGGGACATTTGTTCTGCACATGCATGCCTAGATTTCCCTTCCTACAGATGTGCAAGAGGTTTTTGCCTTTGTCTTTGCGGGCCTCACTAGTGCAATATATTTAGTAAGACATGACTTGCTTGCTTGATTTGCACATTTGACCACTTGGTGGCACCATCATCTATGGAATGGTATATAAAAGAAGTTACATGTATTTGCATTTAAATTTGGAAGTTATATTTTTATTCTCTTTTGCATACTTGTTTTTAACATTTATTAACTACAAGATAATGAAAAATAGAAAAATATATTATTGATTCCAACTGTGCAAGAAGCTGAATAAAATTGGGTTCCTACAAATAAATACAGTGTTTAGTATCGGAACCAGCATTTGAAATGATATGGTTACATATTAATGAGTTCTTTGACATTTTAGTGGTTCTACTGGATAATTTAAATATAATGAGAGTATATATAGGGATGTTTGAAATTGTAGTGTTTGTCTGATGAAGTCTGTTTATGAGATGAAAAAACGCAGTGATTCGTTAACGTTTTACGTTGTTTTTTTTAGTAATAAACAGTTTTACTTCAAGGTTGGACGTCTGGTGATTGTTTTAATTTCCTACAGTGCTGATGGTGGATTATTTAGTCGTATATTGTCACCGGTGCCTCCTTTATTTGACCCTCAGTTTTTCGTTACTTGTACTATTTATGGCGGTGGGTTTGTCTTTTGAGCCTTGCCTAAAAAAGGCACTATGGGGATGGCAAGAGCCTTGGCCAGTATTCAAAAGCGTACGGGTGACAGGTGCAAGCCGTCTCTACTGAAGCAGCGTGACTTGTCGAGCATGTCATCCCAGGCGGACAGACACTGAATCCCCTTTGAATGACACCAAAAACTTAGCCAATTGTTGAAATCGAGAATTTTTTTTTTATACCGTGGTATCATTCTTGGTGAGGGCAGGATGCTACTCAAGGTCAGGGTCATACCGGCCTGGACTATGTGATCAGAGAGCTCTTCCATGTCTCTTTTCATGTAGTCCAGGGAGGTACGGCTCAGGTCATTCACACCAACATGGACAATGACAGAGTCATATTTGTACCTGTTCTGGAGTGACCTGAGTGCTTGTGTTATGTGGAAGATCCTGGCACCAGACAGGCAGCTAACAGTAACCTTCTCCTTATTCAGCCTAGTGAGTGGGACATCAGTGTACCTGACTATAGAGTCACCTATTACTAGTATGCTGGGTATGTTATTTTGCCTTAAGGGCTGTGATTGCATGGCACACTGGTTTTGTGAAGTATGTGTTTCATGGTTTGTGTTGGGGGGTGGACATTGCTTGGATGTTTGCTTTGGAGGTCTCTGTTGGTTTTGCAGATTTTTATTTAGAGCCTCCGAGTATGTTTTCATGTATTTATGTGTGTTTTTTGCCGGTGCTGGTTTAATGGGTCTGTGTAAGACTGGTGGTGGTGTGATGCAAGTATTTCCCTTCTCCTCTTGACTGTCTGATCCAGTCTTGGGTTGAGAGAGCTTAGCCTCTAGTTTGGCTGTATAACTGCATCTCTCGCATGTAATAGTGTTTGGTGGTAGGAGGAGGGGGTTGTCTGTGCACATGAGGCAGTTGTAACATTGCCTCAAAATGCCCAGATACAACAGTTGAACTGGAGAGTACACCCGAAACTGCCCTTTGGACATGCCTGGATAGGTACAGTGAACTGTTTTACTGGATGGCTGGTAAGGTCGAATAGACAGCCTTGTCCTTCTGTACAGTACAGGAGGGTCTAGTGCTAGGGTTTATAAGTGCTTGCTAGAAGTTTTGAGCAAGTGCCGGGCTGAGAAATGAATGGCTTGAGTGCTTAAGTTTAAAGTTTGTCTAGTTCTAAGGGAAAAATTGAAGAGGAGACTTTGTGGAGCCGGGAATAGTTTTACCCTAGCTAACCGGCGCTGCCCAGCATGCAAAACCGGGCAAATACGGTATTTATAGCAGGGAAATGAAAGAGATAGAAATTAGCCCAAAATGGCCAATAAACTACTAATTTCTGGGCTGAAACCACTCCTCCAGGAACAGATAGGTTGCTCAAAGCTCCCCTCTCTCACAGGTGAACAGAGAAACTTCCTTCTATCCAAGTAAGGTATGGGCAAACACAGAGATTTGTAACACAGCCCTGAATTCAGCACTAACCTGAAAACTGGACACTGGACTATACTAGCTTAGAAAGGCGGGAAGCAAGTATATATATATATATATATATATATATATATATATATAATTTTTTTTCCAGAAAATAAAGCAGATACACTCAAAAAAACAGTTTAAAAGCACAGAAAAGGATACTTAGTTATATATCGCAGATCAGAGTTGTAGTCAATGCCCCCAGTAATAAAGTAGGAAGAAACACAAATACAGTAAAAGCAGATGAATAAAGTGCAATCTTTATATATATATATACATATATATATATATATATATATATATATATATACATATATATATATATATATACATATATATATATATATATATATATATATATATATATATATATATATATATATATATATATATATAGATATATATATATATATATATACATATATATATATATATATATATATATATATATATATATATATATATATATATATACATATATATATATATATATATATACATATATAGATATATATATATATATATATATATATATATATATATATATATATATATATATATATATATATATATATATATATATATATATATATATATATATATATATATATATATATATATATATATATATATATATATATATATATATATATATATATATATATATATACATATATATATATATATATATATATAAAACAATAGAAAACAAACTGACTTAAACAAGTTACCCAATTAACCAGAAAAAAAGCTCAAAACTGAGCCCTGTTCCAGCAGTCTTCAATCAGACAAATTCTAACTGCACACCCCTGCTTACTAGGGTGCAGGGGAACCTTCTCCAAAAAAAGATGGCCTGGATCAGTGCTCAAGTTATACAAACAAAGCTAGATTCAGCAGGCCTGAATCTTGTCTATTCATGCTTGTACATTACTTACGGTATATATTGACCACAGGCTTATAATCTTGTTTTAGCACACAGAAACATGCTCAGGCTTGTTGTATCCTGTGACATTGATTAAATGGCTCTACACCATCACCCGTCACTTTTCTGTGTGAAGATGAACTTCATCAGGTACAGTTAATACTTCACTCCTTCCACAAGCAGCACATTCTGATGCTATATCCACATCCCACACCTCCTTCCTCATATCTGATACTCCGCCTTTTCAGATACAGTTCAGATGGTCTTGGGGGTGTCAGACACCACCCTGAACAGCTGATGTGACTTATCCCCTCAAAAAAAAAAAAAACAATTTGTAATCTCAACACCTTTCATCTTGGCTGTTAACAGGTGTGGCACAGTGCTCAAAGAATGATGTCCATGATGCATTGGTATACGTCTTGCTTTTTCTTCCATCTGTATGCAGGCACTGATTCAACAGGCACCTCAGAGATGAGATGACCCACATTTTTTTAACCAAAAACCCATGACAGATTGTTGTTTTATTAGGACTTATTACTGTATTTTGATGCCTGATGACATCTCGTTTCACTGTAATTATGCATTGTTTCACTTGATGAGAGATTTTGTTTTATTTTTCTTTGTATTCATTTTTCCCTTCATAATTTATTGCTAGCAAAATCAAATCAGATGTTGACATTTCTCTCTAGTAACTTGTAAACATCAATAAGACAGCACATCTCATACATTTTCTCTCTCTCTCTCCCTGTCATAGCTATTAGCCAGCAAAAAAAAAAAAAAAAAACAATAAACCTTGCATGTTCTGGGAACTGTAATGCTACAGATGTATTATCTCTCCCTCTGACAACCACACTCTTAAATGAATATTACAGATTTTAATGCTGAAATTGCAGAATACAATATTTGCAATACACAGAATGATAGTCCTCCGAGAAGCATCAAGACCAGCAATTAAGATATACATTTCTTTCTTTTTTATTTTTTGCTAAAAAGGCTTTAGAAGAAGCTAATAAATATGTCTTCATGAATGAAGAAAGACTTTAATGATGTCCCTGTCAGCATGTATGTATGTACTGGGTTTTCACCCAGATAATGCTTATAACTGGCACAGCCATTCCAACTCTAGTCTAGAAAAAGAAGAAAACACTTCAGCTGTTAAAAAGGGAGTCCGACTCAAAAAGACTGATACGCAGTTGCATTTACCCTATCATACCTCTCAAACACCCCCCCCCCCCCGTCATTTAAGCAGTTACTGTTGTCTGTTGTTTTATATGGCCATAAGTTCTGTACTGAAGGTGGTTGACTTTTGTGGCAGGCATTTAAAATAGAGAGAGAGGAAGTGCGATCAGGGAAGAATCATTGTGAATGCTGGCTGAAGGTGAACTTTGAGATGCTGTCTTATTTGTATATTCACCAATAAAGAAGACCTGCCTAACCCAATGAATCCAACAGAGATTACAGACAAGCTTGGACTGCATTCACTCCATTACAGGAGCTGGTAAATCCAGGTAACCTGTGCCACTAGTGGAATAGCCTTTATTAAGGAACTGACTGCCTATCCAATCAGCTTCACTCAAAACACATTGAATGAGGTCTATCCTTTATTCCTTTTGTTTTCTTTACTTACTTCTTCCCATCTTTCCCTCTGTTAGCTACATGCCATAAATTAACGTCACACACACACAATCCTAAATACTTCTTGAAGTTACCTTGGCTATATTAATTAGCCCTTAGTTAATTTCTTAACAAATTAGTATACATTTTTTCATATGACATTCATCAATGACTGTTACTTAGTTTCCCACTAGGATCAAATGCAGCAGATTGTAGTTACTCTAGCATCACAAACTGGGTCAGACCTGACCAAGTGAATGTCATTATGCAGTGGACTCTCTCTGGTGAATTAACTTAGAGAAAATAAAAATAAAAAGTAAAAAAAAAAACCTGTCAACATATCAAAAATAAATATATTTAATGTAGTTTACAAATGACTTTGACAAGAAACTGTTGCCTGCTGATGACGGCCACTAGGCTCCTAAACTTGAATTCAGTAAGTCTTGACTTCAGGCTTACGTCATGACTTATGGCGTCCAGCAGTAACAAAAATATATACTCAAAAGCAGAGAGAGAGAGAGACAGACAGAGCAAATAAACAAGCAAACAAACATACAAATGCTACTTACTGTGTTTCAGTTTCTTTTTGAAAACTCGAGCAACAAGAGCAGTTCATCCAAGGATGACAACACTGCAGATCAGTACAGTAGCAAAATGTACAATGCAGTGGAACCTTGAGAACTAAAAGGTAAATCCCTCAATATCACCTCAACCTGACATTCTCACTTTTCCTGCTTGGTCCAGTTTGTCCTTTTGTTCCCAATCTGATACAGAAAGGAGAGTCAGATCAGAGTGAAAGAAAAGATTTTTTTGGGGGTAACTATCTACATGAAAAAATGGAAATGTGTAGAGCATTCAAGCCTAATTCTGGGCACACATATGTTTAGACAGGATGATGTGCACTTATCAAGATAAGGGAAGACAATTTTTGCTGCAGATACATTGCAAAATTTGACTAACACAAGACAGGATTTTTGCCATGTCAGAAGTTGTTAGTGCCAGTAAAAATTTGTTTTTTTTTTTGTAATGGAAAAAATGTATGCATTCCCACAAGACCATTGTTGTTATAGTTTGTGACATGTGGTTAAAGAACAATGACTGGAAATCAGTTTTACCAGGGTACAAATGTCTTCACTGTAACAGAAATTCCAGCAAAAAAATAAAGTGGAGGTGTTATGATCAGGATTAAAGATTGTTATGAGAATTGTGATTACTATGTTGAATAAGGAGAAGGTAACAGTCAGCTGTCTATCAGGTGCTAGAATCTGACGCATAACACACGCACTCAGATCACTCCACAACAAGTACAAGTATGACTCTGTCATTGTCCATGTGGGTGTGAATGACCTGAGACACACCTCTCTGGACTACATGAAAAGAGACATGGAGGAGCTCTTGTATTATCTGGTCCAGGCAGGTATGACCCTAGCCCTGAGCAGTATCCTACCATCGCCCATAATGATACTGCAGTACATGCAAAAAATGACTGACTTCAACAATTGGCTACGTTTCTGGTGTCATTCTAAGGGGATCCAGTATCTGTCTGCTTGGGATGACATGAATAATGGACCTCGATGCTTTGCCAGAGATGGCCTGCACCTGTCGCCCTTGGGATTCTGGATACTGGCTAAGGCTCTTGCCACCCCTATAGTGCCTTTTTTTAGGCGATGCTCCAAAGACCAAATTACCACCTTAACAGCTATAAATAAATGCAATCTGAGGGTCATGGTACTCAATGCTAAATGTCTAAATCTCAAGATGCTCTTGCTCGAAGCACTCCTCAAAATGGAGAACATCGACATTTGTGCTGTAATGGAGACCTGGTTTAAAGCAGCAGAAAGCACCCCTGCACTACCAGGCTATAACTCATTCCACACCTTTTGGCCCCAGAACATGGACCAAAGCTCCAAAGTCAGTGGTGTCTCCATAATCATAAAGGATATGAACACCTCCAGACTAGTAGCCCAGCATAATGCATCTAAGATACTTCTGGTACAAGTAACATTGGGTAAGATGGTGATTCAGGTTGTAGCCTGCTATAGGTCCCCAACAATGTCCCAAGACTCTCACTCCATGTTCCTAAGCAGCCTGGAAACTATTAGGGGCCAACCCAACACTCTCATACCTGGTGACGTCAACTACCCCTTCATCAACTAGGAAAACTATTTATGCACCAATACACTGGCCCAATGCTTCCTGGAATTCATCAATTCCAATGCCCTGGAAAAGCTCATTCTTACCCCCACTAGAAGAAGCAACATCCTTGACCTGGTTATTACTAACATGGGCAACTGTTGCTCTTCACCAAAAGTAAATTCCTCCCCGGTTAGATCCGACCACAAACTAATCACCATGGAAATCCGTATTTCACCCACACCCCCCGCAAAGGTAACCACCATGAAAAACGTATTCAAAGCTGACTTTGGGCTTCTAAAAACAGAGGTGGTTAACTTCACAGCACCCATGTCAATGGAAAATAGATGCATGACTGCCAAATCATACACTGATGCACTGTACAAACACGTACATAAATGCATGGAACTAGCCATACCCAACAGAACCAAGATGCTCTCCTCCAAAAAAAGGAAGCCAATCTGGTGGTCCCCTGCCATTAATAAACTCTACAACAGAAGGAAGAAACTGTTGCAGAAAAAGGTAAAGTCCCGAGACTGGAAAAACTCCCTTATTAGCCTCAACAAAAAGTTGAGATCCCCCATCAAAACCTCTAAAGCCAATTATGAAGGCAGAATTGCGGCAGACACTAAAAACAACCACAAAGCCTTCTATAGTTATAACAAGAATCTCCACGGCAGGTTTGCTCTGAGTTACTGCACAATGGTACCTCTTACACTGACCAAAAAACAAAAGCCAGCAACTGTGAGCTGTGTAACTAATTTAATTAGTAAAAATAAAAATAAAAAACAAGAAATAACAGACCGGTTTTGGCTATGGCATTAACCTAGCCTTCATCAGTGTTAGTTTTACCTCTTATACTGAGCCAACAGATATTGTCAACATACTGGCCGACAGATTCAGTACCAACTTTACCCCCATCTTCCCCCCTAAAGGACCAATCACAATACCAGTGGAATGGCAGGGCACCCAGCATTACTGCAGCACAGGTTAAATCTACATTGTCCAAGGCCAAGAATATAACTTCCATGTGACCCAACAATATCCCTGGATGTGTTCTACATGAACTGCAAAGTGAAGTGGCACCACATCTGTGTACTCTGTTCAATCACAGCCTCACCTCAGGCTTTGTCCCTACCGAATGGTGCAATGCTACAGTCATCCCTCTCCATAAAGGGAGAGTAAATACAGACCCTGGGAATTATCGCCCCATTAGCCTGATGAGTCGGATATGTAAGGCTATGGAGCACATCATTATGGACCTAATTAACAAGGATATAGGGAATCTCCAAACTCTAGATCCCACGCAATTTGGTTTTGCGAAAGGCAGACCATGCCTGCTCAAACTGGTTGACTTTTTTGAGTCGGTCACCAGAGTTGTGGATGAGGGCAAGGCAGTTCAGACAGCCTTCCTCAATCTGGCCAAGGCCTTTGATACCATTCCCCACTCAGGAATTATTGATAAACTCACCAAACTAGGCATCAACCCCTATATCACTAGCTGGGTTGCAAATTGGCTCACAGATAGAACCCACAGTGTGAAAGTAGCAGACTCCAAGTCAGACTGACAACCAGTCATGAGTGGAGTCCCAGAGGGATCGGTTCTGGGTCCTCTCCTGTTTGGCATCTACTTCTCAGAAGTGCAGGGCAACACACAGGGACTCTGGCTGACCAAGTTCACAGATGACTGCAAGCTTGGAGCCATTATTAACTCCCCAAGTGATGTAAACATCCTACAGAAAGGCCTCAGTGAGGCCAATGACTGGCGTCGAAACCATAGCCTTAAGCTTAATGCCAAAAAATGCGTCATCATCCCCTTTGGGAAAAACTCAGTTCTCACTAATTACCACATCCATGGGAGTCCACTGAAGATGTTACAAGACATCTGGAGACACAGGTTGACAGCAACCTCTCCTTCAACCACCACATTGCCACTGTGGTCAGAAAGTCCTTCTATGTGGCACATCTTATTACCAAGGGTTTTGCATCCAGGAAGAAAGTGGTAATCATCTCTCTTTACTCTGCCCTCATTAGGCCAATTGTCGAGTATAATGCCCCATTTGGCATGTACCTCATAAGACATATACAACAGCTGGAAAGGCCACAAAAGTACCTTACGAAGAGAATCCTAGGCCTTAAACACATATCCTGCATGGACAGACTCAAAAACTCAAGCTATTCTCTGTCTCATATCGTCTACTAAGAGGCGATCTCTGCTTGACTTACAAAGCCATGTCTGACCTAACTCTGTTAGAAATGCTACATCTAAATAAATCCCAATCCCTCTGCACCACACACTCCAGAGACCTCAACCTCATTACCACAATCAACAGAACATGCTGGAGGGACAGGTTCATAACCCATAGACTGCTCATGCTCTGGAATAGACTTCCCATACATGTCAAGCAGAGCACCTCACTGGCCCTCTTCAGGAGAATTCTTGATGAGTGGATGGGAAATAGAAAGTTCACCCTGGGGATCACTGGAGTGGCTCTACTTGATAGAGGCACTGGAAACTAATGTCGGGTGGCACAATACCAGGCACTTCTATGGGCTAGGCTTTTAAAGGCTCCAGAGCCATTAGCCTAGTACACACCTATGAACTACAAGTTCAGTGCTAACACTAATACTGCATATTGTGTAACTGTGACAATAAAAACAAATGACACACAGCCCACAAAGTCAGTGTGCCACTCAACTACAGCCCATAAGGCATAACAACGTACCCAATACTCTAGTCATAGGGGACTCTATAGTCAGGCACACTGATGTTCCACTCACCAGGCTAAAAAAGGAGAAATTTACTGTCAGCTGCCTGTTGGGTGTCAGGATCCACCACATAATGCACGCACTCAGGTCACTCCACAAGTACAAATATGACTCTGTCATTGTCCATGTTGGTGTGAATGACTTGAGACGTACCTCCCTGGACTACATGAAGAGACATGGAGGAGCTGTCAGATCTTGTAGCCCAGGCAGGTATGACTCTGGCCCTGAGTAGCATCCTGCCATCACCCAGAATGATACCACAGTACAAGGACAAAATGATTGACTTCAACAATTGGCTAAGCTTCTGGTGTCATTCTAAGGGGATCCAGTATCTGTCTGGCTGGGATGACATGATCGAAAGACCATGACGCTTTGCCAGAGATGGTCTGCACCTGTCGCCCTTGGGATTCCAGATACTGGCTAAGGCTCTTGCCACCCCTATAGTGCCTTTTTTAGGCATGGTTCAAATGACAAATTCACTACCGTAACAGGTGCAAGCAAGCAAAATCTGAGGGTAATGCTACTCAATGCTAGAAGTCTAAACCTCAAAATGCACTCACTCAAGGCACTCCCTATGGCGAGCATCGACATCTGTGCAGTGACAGAGACCTGGTTCAAGGCTCCTGACAGCACCCCTGCATTACCAGGCTATAATTCATACCACACCTTTCGGCCACCTAACCTGGACCATAACACTAAAGGCAGAGGCATGTCCATATTCATTAAGGATAGCCACACCTCCAGGCTAGTTGGCCAGCATAATGCATCCGAGATTATCCAAGTGCAACTAACTCTGGGCAAGACCACAATCCAAATTGTAGCTTGCTACAGATCCCCCACCATGCCCCAGGATTCCCACTCCTCAGTTTTTGATACACTGGATAATATTAGGGTACAACCTAACACCCTAATAATGGGCAATTTCAACTACCTCACCATTAACTGGGAAAACTACTCATGTACCAACTTTTTTGCTCAACATTTTCTGGAATTCATAAATTCCAATGCCTTGGATCAGCTTATTCACACCCCCACCAGGGGCAGCAATATCCTAGACCTGGTCATTACCAACATGGGCAACTGGTATTCCACACCAGAGGTCATTTCCTCGTTAGTCGGATTCGACCACAAGCTAATCATCCTAGACATCCACATCCCGCTCCCACCCCCCATTAGGGAAACCACAGTAAAAATTTTCTCCAAAGCCAACTTCACACTTCTTCAGACAGAAGTGGCAAACTTCATGTCACCCATGCAGATGGGCAATAGAGGTACGACTGCCGAATTCTACACAAATGCACTTTATAAGCACTGACATGAGTGTATGAATCATGCAATCCCTAACAGAACCAAGATGCTATCCTCCAAAAAAAGGAAGCCAATCTAGTGGTCCCCTGCCATAAACAAACTCTACAACTAAAGAAAGAAACTGTTGCAAAAGAAGAGAAACCCCATGATTGGAGGAACTCCCTGGTCAGCCTCAGTAAGAAGCTGAGATCAGTCATAAAATCCTCCAAAGCTAGTACGAAAACAAAATCTCCACTGATTCTAAAGACAACCACAAAGCATTCTATAGCTATGTCAAGAATCTCAATGGCAACACTCAGATCTGCTCTGAGTTACAGCACAATGGCACTAAATATACAGAACCAACTGATATTGCCAACATCCTGGCAGATAGGTTCAGTGCTAACTTAACCCCCTCTCACCCCCTAAAGAGCCCATCTTTATACCGGAAGAATGCAAAGTTCCTGTAATCACGGCTGCACAGGTAAAAAACACACTTTCCAAAGCCAAGAACACAGCATCCATGGGACCTGACAACATCCCAGGCTGCGTTCTACATAAACTACAGAACGAACTGGCACCCCACCTAAGTACCATGTTCAGTCATAGCCTCACCTCAGGCTTTGTGCCCACTGAATGGCGCACAGCGATGGTTGTCCCACTCCACAAAGGAGGAGCCACCATGGACCCCGGAACTACCTCTCCATTAGCCTGATGAGCCTGGTCTGCAAGGCTATAGAAAGTACAGTTGTGTACCTACCATAAATGTAGATGTTTGAGTGTATTCACTGTTGCAGTCATTATACTTGGGTTATCCTGCTGGCATGCTACCCGCAGTCGGCCTGAATTCCAAAGTCCTGGTCCAGCGTCGGTTGATGTCGCCTCTTCCCTGACGTCAGTGCACCAGGGGTATATAAGATGCAGCCGACGCCATTTTCTTCAGTTTTTCTTGCCCCAGATGTCAGGTGCCCCCAAAAGGGTAGGCTAAAAACATAGCTTACAAAAAGCATGCACAAAATAAACATTACCTTCATCTACAAGCAAATACACCACGTAGGTTGTATAGAATAGAGAAGTACAGATAAGTCCCAGCAAAGAAAGGGGGATGGTGGGTGGGTAACCTGGACTGCAACAGTGAATACATTTGAACATCTACATTTATGGTTGGTACCCAACTGTACTATGTTCATCGTGTTTCACTGTTGCAGTCATTACACTTGGGTTGAATACCAAAGCTGAGGTTGGGCGGCTGGGTCTAAATAGGATTAGGAGTGGCTACGAGGCCCTGCAGAACTGCAGTGGCAAAGCCTGCTCTGGATTTAGAGTAAAGAGGTAAGTGATATTGCTTGGTAAAAGTGTGCACTGAATTCCAAGTTGCAGCCTCCAACATTTCCTTGATTGGTACTCCTCTGATAAAGGCTGCTGAAGTGGCTGCTGCACTGGTAAAATGTGGCCTAATATTTTTAGGCACTGACTTGCCATGCTGTGCATAGCAGAAACAAATACAGTGTCCTATCCATTTTGAAATAGTCTGCTTTGAGATACCTTTCCTTGTGATCCTGCAGCATATGCTACAAACAGTTGCTCAGTTTTTCTGAAAGCTTTTGTTTTATCCAAGTAGAAGCGTAGCTGCCTGTGCATGTCCAAAGAGTGCAGAAGTCTCTCCCCTTTATTCTGGGGATTTGGATAAAATGTTGGCAAATGAATGGTTTGGTTAAGAGCCACACTGGATACTACCTTTGGCATAAAAGTTAGATTTGTCCTTAGAGAAACCCTGTCTGGATGAAAAATGATAAAAGGTTTCACTGCCATTAATGCTTGTAACTCTGAGACTCTTCTTGCTGAAGTTATTGCTAGGAGTAGAGCAGTTTTCCATGATAGGAATTTTATATCAGCTGTATTGGCTGGCTCAAAAGGAGGCAGTGTGAGCTTTTCTAAGACAAAGTTGAGGTCCCATGTAGGTATCGGTGCTCTCCTTGGGGGTCTTATGTTTTTGCCCCTCTGAGGTACTGTCTTAGCAGTGGATGAGAGAAAATAGGAGGTTCCGTATTGTAATGAGCTGACATGGCAGAGGCATGGATCTTAATTGATGAGAAGGATAGGCCTTTGTCCAGCATCTCAGTTAGGTATTGTAAAATCTGAGGAATATTTGGAACAAGTGGTTCAAGTCCTTGTGCCTGGTTCCAAGCACAGAATCTCTTCCATTTTTCTGCATAAGATTTCCTGGTGCTGGGCCTCCTGGCTTCCAAAATGACATCCATAACAGCTTTAGAGAGAGATGTGTTCTGAGTTGCTATATTATCCGCCATGCAGCCAGATTTAAGGTTTTGAGTTGGCTGTGCAGGATCTGATTGTTTTGTTGAGTCAGAAGATGAGGAATTTGAGGTAAAGTCCAGGCTGGGCCTTGAGAAAAGCTCTTTAGGATTGGGTACCAGTGCTGGTGTGGCCTGTCTGGGGCAATCAGAATAATTTTTGGCTTCTCTTGTCTGACTTTTAGGAGCACCTTGGGAAGGAGAGGCAGTGGTGGAAAGGCATAAAGTGTTAGGGTTTTCCAGTTGAATGATAGAGCATCAACTTTCCATGCTTGTGTGTGATAAGTCCTTGTGCAGAATCTCTGTAGTTGGCAGTTGTGAGGGGAGGCAAAAAGATCTATGTCTGGGCATCCCCATTTCCTTGTTATCATGCTGAAGACCTGTGGATTTAGTTTCCACTTGTGAGGGTCCATGAGGTTTCTGCTTAGTTCGTCTGCCAGAGTATTTTTCTTTCCTGGCAGGAATTGTGCCTGTAGGGGTACTTGGTAGGTCAGTGCTGTGTTCCACAAAGTCATGGCTTGCCTGCAGAGGGGTAGGAATGTGTGACCCTTGCTTGTTTATGTACCACATAACTGTAGTATTGTCCGTCTTTCGTAATAGTTATCCTGGATATAAAAGTAGATCCTTGAAGGCTGTCAGGGCATTCTGTACAGCTAACATCTCTTTTTGATTGATGTGAAGATGTATTTGGTCTGCAGGCCACGTGCCCTGAATACACTTTCCTGCCATGTGTGCCCCCAGGCATAATCCGATGCATCTGTTGTTAGTGTTTGCCTGGCTGTGGGTAAAGTGAAAGGCTGTCCCTTGTTGTGGTGACAGGCCAGTGCCCACCATCGAAACTCCTGTTGCAGGCAGGAATAAGAGTTATTATTGAGCTTATTGAGCTAATGCAAAGTTCCTGTAATCACGGCTGCACAGGTAAAACACACTTTCCAAAGCCAAGAACACAGCATCCATGGGACCTGACAACATCCCAGGCTGCGTTCTACATAAACTACAGAACGAACTGGCACCCCACCTAAGTACCATGTTCAGTCATAGCCTCACCTCAGGCTTTGTGCCCACTGAATGGCGCACAGCGATGGTTGTCCCACTCCACAAAGGAGGAGCCACCATGGACCCCGGAACTACCTCTCCATTAGCCTGATGAGCCTGGTCTGCAAGGCTATAGAAAGTACAGTTGTGTACCTACCATAAATGTAGATGTTTGAGTGTATTCACTGTTGCAGTCATTATACTTGGGTTATCCTGCTGGCATGCTACCCGCAGTCGGCCTGAATTCCAAAGTCCTGGTCCAGCGTCGGTTGATGTCGCCTCTTCCCTGACGTCAGTGCACCAGGGGTATATAAGATGCAGCCGACGCCATTTTCTTCAGTTTTTCTTGCCCCAGATGTCAGGTGCCCCCAAAAGGGTAGGCTAAAAACATAGCTTACAAAAAGCATGCACAAAATAAACATTACCTTCATCTACAAGCAAATACACCACGTAGGTTGTATAGAATAGAGAAGTACAGATAAGTCCCAGCAAAGAAAGGGGGATGGTGGGTGGGTAACCTGGACTGCAACAGTGAATACATTTGAACATCTACATTTATGGTTGGTACCCAACTGTACTATGTTCATCGTGTTTCACTGTTGCAGTCATTACACTTGGGTTGAATACCAAAGCTGAGGTTGGGCGGCTGGGTCTAAATAGGATTAGGAGTGGCTACGAGGCCCTGCAGAACTGCAGTGGCAAAGCCTGCTCTGGATTTAGAGTAAAGAGGTAAGTGATATTGCTTGGTAAAAGTGTGCACTGAATTCCAAGTTGCAGCCTCCAACATTTCCTTGATTGGTACTCCTCTGATAAAGGCTGCTGAAGTGGCTGCTGCACTGGTAAAATGTGGCCTAATATTTTTAGGCACTGACTTGCCATGCTGTGCATAGCAGAAACAAATACAGTGTCCTATCCATTTTGAAATAGTCTGCTTTGAGATACCTTTCCTTGTGATCCTGCAGCATATGCTACAAACAGTTGCTCAGTTTTTCTGAAAGCTTTTGTTTTATCCAAGTAGAAGCGTAGCTGCCTGTGCATGTCCAAAGAGTGCAGAAGTCTCTCCCCTTTATTCTGGGGATTTGGATAAAATGTTGGCAAATGAATGGTTTGGTTAAGAGCCACACTGGATACTACCTTTGGCATAAAAGTTAGATTTGTCCTTAGAGAAACCCTGTCTGGATGAAAAATGATAAAAGGTTTCACTGCCATTAATGCTTGTAACTCTGAGACTCTTCTTGCTGAAGTTATTGCTAGGAGTAGAGCAGTTTTCCATGATAGGAATTTTATATCAGCTGTATTGGCTGGCTCAAAAGGAGGCAGTGTGAGCTTTTCTAAGACAAAGTTGAGGTCCCATGTAGGTATCGGTGCTCTCCTTGGGGGTCTTATGTTTTTTGCCCCTCTGAGGTACTGTCTTAGCAGTGGATGCGAGAAAATAGGAGGTTCCGTATTGTAATGAGCTGACATGGCAGAGGCATGGATCTTAATTGATGAGAAGGATAGGCCTTTGTCCAGCATCTCAGTTAGGTATTGTAAAATCTGAGGAATATTTGGAACAAGTGGTTCAAGTCCTTGTGCCTGGTTCCAAGCACAGAATCTCTTCCATTTTCTGCATAAGATTTCCTGGTGCTGGGCCTCCTGGCTTCCAAAATGACATCCATAACAGCTTTAGAGAGAGATGTGTTCTGAGTTGCTATATTATCCGCCATGCAGCCAGATTTAAGGTTTTGAGTTGGCTGTGCAGGATCTGATTGTTTTGTTGAGTCAGAAGATGAGGAATTTGAGGTAAAGTCCAGGCTGGGCCTTGAGAAAAGCTCTTTAGGATTGGGTACCAGTGCTGGTGTGGCCTGTCTGGGGCAATCAGAATAATTTTGGCTTCTCTTGTCTGACTTTTAGGAGCACCTTGGGAAGGAGAGGCAGTGGTGGAAAGGCATAAAGTGTTAGGGTTTTCCAGTTGAATGATAGAGCATCAACTTTCCATGCTTGTGTGTGATAAGTCCTTGTGCAGAATCTCTGTAGTTGGCAGTTGTGAGGGGAGGCAAAAAGATCTATGTCTGGGCATCCCCATTTCCTTGTTATCATGCTGAAGACCTGTGGATTTAGTTTCCACTTGTGAGGGTCCATGAGGTTTCTGCTTAGTTCGTCTGCCAGAGTATTTTTCTTTCCTGGCAGGAATTGTGCCTGTAGGGGTACTTGGTAGGTCAGTGCTGTGTTCCACAAAGTCATGGCTTGCCTGCAGAGGGGGTAGGAATGTGTGACCCCTTGCTTGTTTATGTACCACATAACTGTAGTATTGTCCGTCTTTCGTAATAGTTATCCTGGATATAAAAGTAGATCCTTGAAGGCTGTCAGGGCATTCTGTACAGCTAACATCTCTTTTTGATTGATGTGAAGATGTATTTGGTCTGCAGGCCACGTGCCCTGAATACACTTTCCTGCCATGTGTGCCCCCCCAGGCATAATCCGATGCATCTGTTGTTAGTGTTTGCCTGGCTGTGGGTAAAGTGAAAGGCTGTCCCTTGTTGTGGTGACAGGCCAGTGCCCACCATCGAAACTCCTGTTGCAGGCAGGGAATAAGAGTTATTATTGTTTCCAGGCTGTGGCAATGTTGAGTCCAAACACTTTTTAGATACCATTGTAGCTTCCTCATATGCAGTCTTGCATATGGAATTAGCAGGATGCAGGATGCCATGAAGCCGAAAGCCTGCAGAATTTTTCTTGCAGGTAGCTGGGTCTTTGTTGCCATCATTTGAAAGTAATGAGTCAGTTGCCTTTGCTTGTCTGGCGTGAGATAAGCCATCTGGGCAGTTGTATTTAAGCTTGCACCTAGGAATATTATCTCGAGAGGGCACTAGTTTTGATTTATTTTCATTTACTGTGTACCCTAGGCAAATTAGTAATCATTTTACAAACGCCAGATGCTTTAGAAGAATGTCCTTGCTCTCTGCTTGTATAAGGCAGTCGTCCAAGTAGGGATATATTTGTATTCCTTTTTGTCTGCAAAATGCAATTACTGGTGCCAGGCATTTTGTGAAGACCCTGGGTGCAGTAGATAAGCCAAAGGGCAGTGCGGAGAATTGGTAATGCATTGAGCCAGCTATAAATCTGAGGAATCTTCTGCAAGATTGTCTGATTGGGACATGCAGGTATGCCTCTTTGAGGTCCAAAGTAACTAGCCAAGCCTTCGTGCCCAGCATGGGTAGAAGTTGCTGCAGTGTCAACATTTTGAATTTTGGAACATCCAGGAAAGCATTTAGAATTGACAGGTCCAGTATTGGTCTCCAGGCTTTGTCCTTTCTGGGTACCAAGAAAAGTCTTGAGTAAAATCATTACCCCTGTTCTTGCTGTGGTACTTTTTGAATAGCTCTCATGTCCATGAGAGCAGAAATTTGTTTTTGTGCCTCTGCCCATTGATTTTGTAGCAGGTCTGGCATACCTTTTGGCCTTGGTAGGGTGTGAAAGTGGAACCTGTAACCCTGAGAAACAATATTCAGTACCCATTTGTCCTGGGTGATCCTGTGCCAATTTTGTGAAAAAAGTGCTAGTTTTCCCCCTAAGGGAGCTGCCAAAAGGTAAGTGCTTGGCATTTGTAGAGGGAAGTCATTGGGGCTGTTTCCTAAAAGGTTGTGATTTGTCTTCTTCGCCTTTGGGGGCTGAAGCACCCCGTTGTTTAGGTCTGTAAGAGCCTTGGGGCTGAGATCTGCCTCTTTGTGGCCTGTCTGACACTGGAAAGGACCAATTTTTAGAAGGCCAGTTCCTGCTAAATCTAGGTGGCAGAACCTGTAAGAAATCCTTTACTGTCTGCATTGATTTTGCTTTATCCTCCATTTTCTTTAACACTTCTTCTGCCTTAACACCAAACAAAGTATCATGCTGTAATGGAGCATCCAATAATTTTGCTTTAACATGATCAGGTAAACTTTGTTCTTTTAACCAAGCATGCCTTCGGATGACAGAACCTGTAACTGCGGCTCTGCAAGAAGCCACTAATGAATCAAAACCACATTGCAGAGTATGCTTTTCCACTTGTTCAGCTGCGTGCAATAAATCCTGCATTTCCTTATTGTCAGGACATTCTGAGCTTGTAAGCATTTTCTGTTTTAGCAAAGACATTAGGTATTGTTGATATTTAAGCATGTGAAACTGGTAATTTAAAGCCCTTACACCTAAAGTAGCAGAAGTGTAAACTTTTTTCCCCCATCTATCCAGTGCTCTAGAATCCCTATCAGAGGGAACAGGGTTTTTTGCAGTGGAAGCCTTGACCCCTTTGGGACCCTGAGAAATTGTTTCTGGGTCAGCAGCAGGGTTTTTATAAAGAAATTTATGAGAGTCTGGGACCCTGTAGTACCTATCTGGCTTGACTGGTGCAGGGGGTAAAGAATCAGGCGACAAACTGGATTCTAAAAAAACATCATCAACAATATCTAGTATAGGAGGGATAGCAAGGGGCCTGTGCTGAGGCAGTAAAAGAAAGTCTCTGAGCCTTTTCTTGGATTCTGAATAATCCTGGCTCTCCCAATGGAAATGCTCCCTCATGGTATACAAGGTTTCCCCAAAAGAGTAATCCTCAGGAGGAGAGGCTGAAGGGATAGATTCTTCAGCATCAAAGTCCTCATAGGGAGGAAGAGAATATCTCTGTTCTGAAGTGGAATCAGAGGACATAGAGACCTGGTCAGAAGAGTCATAGTCAGTGTCTTGCCTAGGCCTTTTATCAGGAGGGGGATGGGTACACCTGATTAAAGTAATTAGGTCCTTGGCCATTTTAAGCATCTGTTTCTTTGGCATGGATGACTTGTCCAGGAGAATGCTGTACTTGTTTCTTTGTCTTTAGTGGTGTTTTAGACTTTGCCTTGGCTGCTGAAGTGGACTTGATAGTAAGCTGTGTAGGTCTGAAAACACCCTCAGAAGCCGATGCCTGCTCAGCGGCTCTGGACCCATCTGAGGGAATAGTTTCCGTAGGCCCAATACCTTGAGTTTCCAGAGGCCTAGTTGTCTCCACGTGGGAGTCGGAGGCAGCCTGTGGCTCTGAGGTAGCGGGTGTCAGGGGCTGCGAAAGCACCTCACTGAGAACCGGCGAACCGGTGACTGGCCTGGCTTCGTCGTCGGTTTTGGACCTCAGATGCCTGTCCTTTTCTTTGTCTTTGCGTTTTTTATGAATTCCGGTCGTCAGTTGTTCCGACGGCATTATGTAGTTAAACCTTCGGCCAAAGTAATGTAAAGCAAAATCAAACTGATGCTTAATAGTGCATTGGTTGAATCTAGCACAAAACCGACAACTAGCAACGTCGTGGTCAGGGCCTAGGCAAGGAATACAGTAAAAGTGAAAATCCTTATGAGGTATTTGCTTTCCACAAGAAATACAATTGTTAACTTTTACTGACATTGGTCTGGAGCAAGAAAAAGTTTCTCCAACGGGGTACTTAGCTTTATTGAAGACTTCGGATCAGAAATTCAATTTTGAAAATCTCAGGAGTCAGCCAACCGGCACTTGCGAACTGCTTTTGATTCGGGCACCACGCGGCAAGAAAGACTGAAGAAAATGGCGTCGGCTGCATCTTATATACCCGTGGCGCACTGACCTCAGGGAAGAGGCGACAGCAACCGACGCTGGACCAGGACTTTGGAATTCAGGCCGACTGCGGGTAGCCTGCCAGCAGGATAACCCAAGTGTTATGACTGCAACAGTGAAACACGATGAATGTCATATCATCATGAAATTTACAAACAATGAAATTGGTAATCTCCAAACTCTGGACCCACCCAGTTTGGGTCTGTAAAAGGCAGATCATGTCTCCTAAACCTGATAGACTTCTTTGAAGTGGTTACCAAAGCCATAGATGAGGGTAAGATGGTTCACACAGCCTATCTAGATCTCGCTAAGGCTTTTGACACCATCCCCCACTCTGGAATTATAGATAAACTCACTAAACTAGGTATAAATCCCTATGTCACAAGGTGGGTTGCCAACTGGCTCACTGACAGAACCCACACTGTGAAAGTAGCAGACTCCAAATCCGACTTCAGACCAGTGACAAGTGGAGTACCACAGGGTTCAGTCCTGGGTCCTCTCCTGTTTGGTATCTACTTCTCTGAAGTACAGGCTAACACAGAAGGTCTTTGGCTAATGAAGTTCGCAGATGACTGCAAACTAGGAGCCATAATCGAAACTCCTAACGATGTGGACATCCTACAAAAGGGCCTCACTGAGACAGATGCCTGGTGTCAGAGCCATGGCCTCAAGTTTGATGCCAAAAAGTGCATTGTCATTCCTTTTGGTAAAAACTCTGTACCCATGAACTACCACATAGGCAGTAGTCTACTTAACACAGTGTGGTAAGAGACCTTTGGACACAGGTGGACAGTAGTCTCTCCTTTGATAATCACATTGCCACAGTAGTCAGAAAATCCTCCTACATGGCACACCTCATCACAAAAGGTTTCTCATCCAGGCAAAAAAGAGGTAATTGTTTCCCTCTACTCGTCACTCATTAGACCTATTATAGAATACAGCACCCCTTTTGGTATGTACCTCACATCACATCTACAACAACTGGAAAGGCCGCAGAAAGACCTCACAAAGAGGATTACTGGCCTCAAACAGACACCCTACTCAGACCGTCTCAAAAAACTCCAGCTTTACTCAGTCGCATATCGCCTACTCAGAGGTGATCTCTGCCTAACATACCAAAGCTATGTCAAACCCAGAGCTGTTGGACATGCTCCAAATCCCAATCCATCTGAGCTACATGCTCTAGGGACCTAAACCTTGTGACCACAATAAGCAGAATATGCTGGAGGGATCAATTCCTGTCCCAGAGACTTCCCATACTCTGGAACATACTACCTATCTATATTAAACAAAGCTCCTCATTAGCACTCGTCAAGAAAAATCTTGATGATTGTATGGGAGATAGGAAATTCACCCCGGGGATCACTTCTGTGGCTCAGCTCAACAGGGACACAGGAAAATAATTTTCTTGGGTGGCGAAAGCCAGGGTACCTTTTTGGCTAGGCTTATATAGGCCATATAGCCTAGTACCTACCTATGAACCCTGGAACATATAACAAGTGATGGAGTGTGTAGATCACCAAAGTCAAATGCTGATGACCAGAGGAATTCATACATTTCTAGCATGAAACACTTGAGAGAAAAATAATATTGGTTGTGGACTTAAATTTACCAGAAGATTGGAATAATATAGATTCAATGGCATTAGTAAGCAAAGTATTTATGGTGTATGCTCAGAACAATTGCTTCAGATTGTAAAAAAAAAAGAGCATACTAGGCATTGTTTGTACTCCTAATGAAATGACTGTTGACAAGTTTTTTAACCATTGATGTGCAGTGATTATGAGGTTATAAAAGTTAAATTGCTGCTAGATAATTTGGCCAAACTGAGATCTAAACCAATGCACATACAATTAATAACAGACTATATGGGAGCAAAACAGTCACTATGTAGAACTAACTGTAATGATGCAGTCACTGAAAAAAAAAACAGCAGAAGGTATATGGCAAGTTTTGAAAGAGATATTTTAATGCAAAAAAAATCAAAAAAATGTTTAATACCAGGATCTAGGCACACAAGGTCATAAAATGAAAAAGGTTATTCTGGATAAATTAAGCATTAAATGGTTCTACACCTTTTCTCCCTTCCTTCCTGTTAATACTGGAGCAGCACAGGGCTCCATTCTCAGCCCTCTATGCGTCAAAATATTCACTAAATCTACACAAATTATCTCAACAAGCTTCCTTTATACAATATGCTGATGACTCTACCCTAATATGCACTTCCGATAACCTCATACATCTTCAGAGAATTACTCAAGAAACCTTTCACTCTGTTGAAAGTTGTCTGCAGGATAATCACCTTCTATTACTCCCCCCTAAAAAAACTAAATTTTTCTCTTTTTTCCAAAATCCCATTTCTGTGAAAAAAAAGTCATTTAAAAATGTCTTTCTCAAGACCAGGACTGAAATTACCTCTCATACAAAACTACTTGGCACGACAATAGACAAGAATCTTGAATTCAATTTACATATCTAAAACAGCATCAAGAAAATCCAAGAAAAACAGGGCACCTTACACAGACTACAGAAATTCTTTCCAAACTCTGACAAAATGACTCTAGCTACTATTTACCTCTTGTCTTCTGTCCTATTATGGAACCCCTATCATGGTCAACCTGCAGGCTTCATTTAGTAGTAAACCTGAACAACGTTGCAACAAAGTCACCAGATCAATTTGCAATGAACCTTACCAGACCTACCACTGCTTAGTAATAAAAACACTTAACTGGCTCAAACTTTCTCACCACTTGTCTTGTATTCGCCTCATCTTAACGCAGAAATCATCCATACCCGTCTGCCTGCCCAGCAGTTAGCCCCATACTCCAATATTATTTTCCAAACCATACCCTTTGGTCAAATGATAAACAACTGCTTACCATCTACAAATCAGAAAAGGCTACTGAGGTTAGTCTCTGTTCCAATAGTGTATCTAGAACTTGGAACAAAATTCCTATATCAATTAAGTCTATTTCACACCTTTATCTTTTCAAACCATTACTATAAGGCTTCCCGGCTTTGTTCCTGCTCCTCATCTGGGACATGGTTCTCCTAACACCCTTCATCACCTTTTTATGCCTTCTTTTAAAGCACTAAATCACTTAGTCTGCTTATCCACTTCTAATACCTCACTTTATTATACTTCTTAAACTACTATACCTACTTGCCTATTTCTAATTAGAGCAACCAAATTACTGTTCATTTCCACTTCTCTATGAACACTTAAACTTGCTTATCCCCTCTATTACCTTACTCTATTGTATTTCTTAAATTACCCCTTCCTATCTTATACACCACTCTTCTATCTGTAAATTCACAATACAATGCTTATGAATATGAATACAAATATTATACTGACTATTCTGCTATGTATTTGCTGAAACTGATTTATAAAATGCGTTATCGTGAATATTGACTACATTAAATAAGTTACCTTGAAGATTTTCTCTCTACGCCTCCAATGAAAAAGGGCACCTGTGCCCAGTCAGACTTTCCCAGCAAACACATGTCAGTAAACAAATAAATTAATTAATACATGCTGTAATTGGAAAGGTTAAGACTTGAAACCATGTATCGATATGAACATGTTAAAAATAGATGTACAATGTATTACCACCTGTGACATGATGTTCTATAACAATACAACAGCAGCTATAGATGAAAACTTGTGCCATAATGTAATTTATTCAGACAACTTCAGCATTTGATAGGGTCATACACAAAATACTGATCAATAAATTAGAACAACTAGGTATTTATGTAATCTTGATAAGATGGATAGCTGCATGACTTCCGAACAGTCCATGGCAAGTATCATACAATAATTGGACAAGTGAAATTCTATGTCACAGTCAGGATATTCCACAGGGCTCTATCCTGCACCCATACTTGCAAAGGTTGTGTAGTTCAGATCTATCTTTTTCATCTAAGGTGTTCTATAGTCTGTATGCAGATGACTTGAAAATTGATAAATTGATTATGTGTGTTACAGATAGGGCATGTCTATAAAAAAAGCTTGACTAAGTTTATCATTTGGGCATAGAAGAATAATATTCTGATAAATACATAAAAATTAAGCATATGAGATTTGGACGAACTAGACTGAAAGGTGAATATTTAATACAGCACACAGTGACTGAAACTGCAGATTCATTTAAGGAAATATACCAAGAGCACCCATGGGTGGATACAGTTGGGTTTTTCTAATCATATCATCCAAATGGTTAATAATAGTTACAGAATTACAGATTGTATAAAAAAGTTTTTCAAAGTCTAGGAAATCAGAAATGATGAAATAATTGCTTGTTAGGTATATTAGACCCATACTAGAGTATAGAATAACAATATGGAAACCTTATAAGAAAACAAGCATGAGTAAACTGGAAACAGTACAGAGGAAATATACCATGAGTATCCATGGATGTGAACATTTAACTTATTATGAAAGACTAAAATATCTGAACTTGTATTGTGTTTATAGATATTTAAGTGGAGAGCCTATTCAGGTATATATGGCATTAAGAGGCAACTACATCTGGGAATGTTTTCGAGTTATCAAACATTGCAGAGAATCATCTGAAAACCTATGTATAAGATTAATATGGAAACATTCCTACAATGGAGCCAGGCCAGGCCCCCCTGTTATAGAAGTACCAGTCCACAAAAATTACAAAAACAGATAGGCCAAAGAAGAGCCATAAAGATGATAGAGTAGACTATTGAGGATAAGAAAGAAATTATGTATTGTTACTATTATGCAAAAAGCCCAGACTTTACAGACACAAGATACATTTGTACAAAAACACTCTCCTTCTTCCTCCAAATAGTTATGAAACAACTCTGACCTAAATAAAACCAGACTGTGGCACATACAAAGACAAACAGCACAACAAGATTTCTGTCTTTGTTCAAAGAAAACCACCGACTGTGGTACACAAAAAGACAAACAGCAAAGCAAGGTTTTTATCTTTATTCTAGCGCCTCGGTGTCTCCATCTTCAAGGAATAACAAACAGCAGGAAATTTTTTCACACATTTATATACCCCACATAAGTAATTACAATCACTTAATTAAACAATGAACCTTCCCTTAAAGTAAACACTTCCAATTCAATTCGTTACTTATACCATTAGGCACCAACCTTTTGTATTTTAAAATATAAATAGTTTCCTTGTATAACAACTTCTGTTTCAATATATTTTCATCATTAAAAGAAGTGGGATTGTCAGAGAGATGAAGAAAGTAGACAGGAGTATAAGGAGATGAGGTGCATGGCAAAGAGAGAGGTGGCGAAGGCTAAGGATAAGGCATATGAAGAGTTGTATGAAAGGTTGGACACTAAGGAGGGAGAAAAGGACCTGTACTGATTGGCTAGACAGAGGGATCAAGCTAGGAAAGATGTGCAGCAGGTAAAGGTGATAAAGGATAATGAGGAAAACATACTCACAAGCGAGGAGAGTGTGTTGAGGAGATGGAAAGAGTACTTTGAGGGGTTGATGAATGAAGAGAATGAGAGGGAGAGAAGGTTGGATGATGTAGGGATAGTGAATCATGAAGTACAATGGATTAGCAAGGAGGAAGTAAGGATAGCTATGAAGAGAATGAAGAATGGAAAGGTTGTTGGCCCAGACGACATACCTGTGGAAGCATGGAGGTGTTTAGGTTAAATGGCAGTGGAGTTTTTAACCAGATTGTTTAATGAAATCCTAGAAAGTGAGAGGATGCCTAAGGAATGGAGGAAAAAGTGTTTTGGTACCGATTTGTTAAGAATAAGGGTGATGTGCAGAGCTGTAGTAACTACAGAGGGATTAAATTGATCAGTCACAGCATGAAATTATGGGAAAGAGTCCAGGAAGCTAGGTTAAGAAGGGACGTGATGATTACTGAACAGCAGTATGATTTCATGCCGGGAAAGAGCACTACAGATGCGATGTTTGCTCTGAGAGTGTTGATGGAGAAGTACAGAGAATGTCAGAAGGAGTTGCATTGTGTTTTTGTAGACTTATAGAAAGCATATGACAGAGTGTCTTCAGAGGAGTTGTGGTATTGTATGAGGAAGTCAGGAGTGTCAGAGAAGTATGTAAGAGTGGTACAGGATATGTATGAGGGTAGTGTGACAGCGGTGAGGTCTGCGGTGGGAGTGACGGATGCGCTTAAGGTGGAGGTGGAGTTACATCAAGAATCAGATCTGAGCCCTTTCTTATTTGCAATGGTGATGGACAGGTTGACAGACGAGATCAGACAGGAGTCCCCATGGACTATGATGTTTGGAGATGACATTGTGATCCGTAGTGAGAGTAGGGAACAGGTGGAGGAGATCCTGGAGAGATGGAGATATGCTCTAGAGAGAAGAGGAATGAAGGTCAGCCGGACTAAGACAGAATATATGTGTGTGAATGAGAGGGAGGATAGAAGAATGGTGAGGATGCAAGGAGTAGAGGTGGCGAAGGTGGATGAGTTTAAATACTTGGGGTCAATAGTTCAGAGTAACGGTGAGTGTGGAAGAGAGGTGAAGAAGAGAGTACAGGCAGGATGGAGTGGGTGGAGAAGAGTGTCAGGAGTGATTTGTGACAGATGAGTACCTGTAAGAGTGAAAGGGAAGGTCTACAAGAGGGTAGTGGGACCAACTATGTTATATGGGTTGGAGACAGTGGCATTGACAAAAAGGCAGGAGTCTGAGCTGGATGTGGCAGAGTTAAAGATGTTAAGATTTGCACTGGGTGTGACGTGGGTGGACAGGATTAGGAATAAGTATATTATAGGTTCATAGGTAGGTACTAGGCTATTGGCCCTAGGGCCTATACAAGCCTAGTCAAAAAGGTACCCTGGCTTTCGCCACCCAAGAATTATTTTCCTGTGCCCCTGTCAAGCAGAACCACAGAAGTGATCCCCGGGGTGAATTTCCTATTTCCCATCCAATCATCAAGATTTTTCTTGGAGAGTGCTAATGAGGCGCTCTGTTTGACATAGATAGGTAGTCTGTTCCAGAGTATGGGAAGTCTCTGGGACAGGAATCTATCCCTCCAGCATGTTCTGTTTATTGTGGTGAGAAGGTTTAGGTCCCTAGAGCATGTAGCTCGGAGGGATTGGGATTTCTTTAAGTGGGGCATGTCCAACAGCTCTGGGTTTGACATAGCTTTATATGTTAGGCAGAGATCGCCTCTGAGTAGGCAATATAAAACGGAGTAAAGCTGGAGTTTTTTTGAGAAGAGGGTCAGCCCCGGTTGGAAGGTTTGGAGACAAAGCCAGAGAGGCAAGATTACGTTGGTTTGGACATGTGCTGAGGAGGGATGCTGAGTATACTGAGAGAAAGATGCTAAGGATGGAGCTGCCAGGTAACAGGAAAAGAGGAAGGCCTAAGATAAGGTTTATGGATGTGGTGAGAGAGGACATGCAGGTGGTTGGTGTGCCAGAGCAAGATGCAGAGGACAGGAAGAAATTGAAACAGGTGATCCACTGTGGCGACCCCTAACGGGAACAGCTGAAAGAAGAAAATGATGCTGATGATGTAAACATTCCACTCTTTCTAAAACTGTGCCTTGTAATAAAGTAGTATCACTGTTATGTAACATTTTAATATGTAAAGCAATTACTTTATCTTCCTTTACATTTTTAATATCCCTTAAATGCTCCATGAACCTGATACGGAAATAAGTACCGGCAAGAGTAGAAGAAGTAATATAAACAGATATAAAGATAAAGGTACTTGTCATAGGTACGGACGGAGAATAATTGGCAAGAATGTAGTAGATTCAATCTACTATGTATCTGTATACAATATCAAAAGTGATGAGATGAAAACATTAATTGAATATTATTGGAAATATTTCATGGAAGATAGGTTTTTGGCATTTTGCCTAAGAAACTTTTTTCTCTTATCAGAGAAGAAAACAATTGAAGGATATGGTAGTACATGGTAGATTTTGCATGCCAGTTATAAATATATTAGATACACCATCAGTCAGAGGAACATTAAGCTGTAATAAGTGTGGTGCATGTACACATATAGTGCACACGTTCAGTAGTATGAATGGGGTTAAATTTGAACCCAGGGGCACCTATTCTTGTAGAAGTAAGGGAGTTGTATATGCCCTGAGGTGCCCATGTCAGTTGTATTACATAGGGGAGACTAAGCGTAAGTTCTGTATCAGGTTCATGGAGCATTTAAGGGATATTAGAAATGTAAGGGAAGATAAAGTAATTGCTTTACATTTTAAAATGTTACATAACAGTGATACTACTTTATTACAAGGCACAATTTTAGAAAGAGTGGAATGTTTACATATTGATGAAAATATATTGAAACAGAAGTTGTTATACAAGGAAACTATTTATATTTTAAAATACAAAACGTTGGTGCCTAATGGTTTAAATAATGAATTGAATTGGAAGTGTTTACTTTAAGGGAAGGTTCATTGTTTAATTATTAAGTGATTGTAATTAATTATGTGGGGTATATAAATGTGTCAAAAATTTTCCTGCTGTTTGTTATTCCTTGAAGGTGGAGACTCCGAGGCGCTAGAATAAAGATAAAAACCTTGCTTTGCTGTTTGTCTTTTTGTGTACCACAGTCCGTGGTTTTCTTTGAACAAAGACAGAAATCTTGTTGTGCTGTTTGTCTTTGTGTGTGCCACAGTCGGTGGTTTTATTTGGGTCAGAGTTGTTTCATAACAAGATACATTTGTGTTCATTACTGTGGTGGTGCTACGGTAGCATTGTCGCCTCACAGTAAAACGTTGTCCGGTTCGATTCTCAGCTAGAGCATCTTCTGTGTGGAGACATGCGTGAATGAGCGTGCCTTCGCTGATGGTTGTGCATCAGAGCTGGCAACTCGGCACGTAAAAATCTACTGCCAATCATTAGCGGACCGGAGTTCCGCTGGGGCGACTCCTAACTGGGGAAAAGCCAAAAGACACAACAATACAACAGATTTGTGAAAAACAGTATATAGACCAAGAAACTTAGATCTCTTTGGAAAAGACGCATCTGAGGAAGTGCAAAAATATAAACAACAAAACCCAGATATTTTTGAAAAGTATAAAAAAGAAATATGGACATGGGAAAGAAAGAGAGGTCTGATAAGGTGCAATATTTATGCAAAGGCGAAAGCCAAATTAATCAATATAAAGAAGGCAGCCCCAAAGATTTTCGAAGAGAAATACAGGCAAAGGCATCCAGATATGGAAAATTTCACAATAAAAAAAATATCACAAAAAGGGAATTTACAAAAGAATATTAGTAAAATGTAAGTTAAAAAAATAGAAGTTGAAGTTATTGAGTGTCTGCAAATTTAAAGATTTGGTGTAGAAGGTCTATCACATGTTACATCACAGCATGATGGAATAAGTCCCCAAAGTAAGGAGAAACAGGAAGATCAGGCGACATCTGAAGAAGAAATATGGACAGAGGAAAGAAAAAGAGATAGCATAGTGCAATATCTATGCAAAGGAGAAAGCAAAATGTATCAATACAAAAAGGACAGCACAAAAGATATTTGAAAAGAAATACAGGCAAAGGTATCTGGGCATGGAAAACTTTACAATACAAAAAATAAGAAGACAAAGAGGAAAAGTAGAAAAGGAGATTAGTAATGGAGAAGTAAATGAAGTAGAAACTGAGGTTATGGAGTACCTGCAAAGTGAAGGATTCAGTGCAGAATATCAAATTCAGGGCATTGTTTTATAACTGTCCCCCCACCCCCCATGCCCAGTAGCAAGGCCTGCCCAACAGTCTGCACATGGTCATTTTTTTCTCTAGACTTAAATAAACATGAAGACAGTTAGGTAGCCTGCATGAATATTCATCGGGTATTTCTGGCATGCGGTAAACATACAAACAGGAACATTTTTAAGTGGATGGCTGGTTATACTGAGTAGTGTAATGTACGTTTCTGTTTTTTTACTTTCTCCTAGTACTTATGTCATACTAAGTTCTTGTTCTGCAATGTACCGCATATGAAAGGAAACATTTGTATTACTTTACAAATGTTCACACAGTTTGTAAACGCTGCAGCTCCATGGCTACTAACTTTCCATTTCTAGAATGTGGAATATTTAGCAACTAGTCAAATTGCTTTATACCCAATGTTTTGCCAAGGCCCTTGAATGTGCTTCTGCGTGGAATGCAGAATGTTCATCAGAATGAAGTCGGCATGGTTTACTAAAGGAAAACAGTCATTACTCAAAGTTTACCCAGCAGCGTACATTGTGTCTATAGCTACACAGTTCTTACATTTGTTTTATATTAAACTAGCAGGTTTTACATACTAATTAAATGGTACTTCAGCAAGACTTGATGTTAGCAGCATGAAAGCAGCATTCACTGCAGTTTCTAACCAAAATTAAAGATACAATGTTTCATTATGAAAGACCAGTTCCAAATGTAATCGTAAACAGAACTGAAAAACTGTAAAGCAGTGTTTCATTATGTTAAGTAGTAACTGTAAAGCAGTGTTTCATTATGTTGAATCCGCTTGTTTAGTTTTAAATTGTAGTCTCTAATGCTTTTTTTTGCAGTTTTCTGGATTTTAATAGATGGTGTAACATGTACATGGTCTGTGTAATCCAGAGTTTGATACTGTAGCTCACAAATATTACTTTTTTTCTGTGCTTTTAATCTGTTTTGACAAAACGTGCAGATATCCTACACATATTGTGCCGGATTCACAAAACCTCCGTGTAAGAGTTAATATGTCTTACACGGAGGCTGCAGTCTAACGGTATGACGTCAGCATGCCATGCATATTCATGAGGGCATGCTGAATCATACCCTAGGCTAACACCATAGCCGGCCTTAGGCATAGGCCAACTAGGCAGCCGCCTAGGGCGCTACTCTAGTAGGGGCGCTTTTCCAGTATTTATTTGGTGTAGATAGACCAGGATGGGGGCACCGGGTGGTATAGTGGGGGGCGCTGTGGACCTCTTTTGCCTAGGGCACCAGTAGACCTAAGGCCGCTCCTGTCTAACACGGTTCGTGTAGGAAAGTAGGGGGCGTGTTCGAATGCCGAGTTCTGCAAAGGGACACGCCCCCAGAAGAGTCAGAGTCCTGAAAGTAAACACCCATGAGCGAGTCCGCGGAAATGTCAAAGAACACAACACCACATATGCCCTCACAGACTATAAACCCAACTGTAATGTAAAACGTAAAAATAGCAGTTTATTTTTTTTTTATAATTTCCAAAATGTTTGCCCATAGTTGCGCTCGTTTGCGCGGGTATGCAGTTAGCAGACATTGAAAAGCATATAAGATCTAAATATGCAAATTAAGCCAAGTAGCAATAGTGCAGCGGTAGTGACGTTGGCCAAAGAGGAGGTAGTCATGGTTCGAGCCCCCACAACATAATTTTCCATTTTTATTTAAATAAGCATGAAACAATCCCAACATATATAAAACTATATTTTATGTAAAATGTAATGAAATGGGCCATGTATTTTTGAAGAAATCCGACATAATAAAATATAAAAAAAGGATCATAATTGCCCATAGCTTAGCAAGGCTTTAGCAAGCTGAATATGGGTGCCCGTAGGTGAGCAGTACTTTAACAAGCTTAATATGACTGCCCACAGGTGAGCAGCAGTTTAACAGGTTTAATATGAGTGCCCGGAGTTAAGCAGCACTTTAACACACTTAAAATGAGTGCCCGTAGTTCAGCAGCACTTCACCCAGCATAATATGAGTGCTCATAGCTAAATAACACGTTACCCAGTGTAAGCCATTTGCGAGAAGCTGCGCAGCGCGCCAACCAGCTTACCGTCGGGCAACATTGGGCAAGCTGTATCAAAGCTGCCTTCACACAGAAACACCTCCTAGCCTGTCTAGACAGTAGTAAAATAAAAAAAGCAATGCCCAGGGTCGAACCTAGGATACTGTGCACCATAGTCAAAGTACTTCACCACTAAGCCATGACAGTTGTACTGAGAAATGCAGTTTTAGCATATATATAGGAATGAATGGAAATAGAAGCATGACAAAGCAGGTTTTTTCAAGCTGATAAATATCCAAAACGGCCAATCACAGATAAGTGCAGGAAAACCGGCATATATAAGCCCCATAGGTGGGAATAATTCACAGCATAACTGATTGTGGTACCCATTTGCAGTCAGGATGGGAGGTGCAGGAGAGGGAAGTCGCTTTAGAGCACAAAGGTGGGGTGTTGAGGAGTCAAAATATATGGATGTTCTTCATCTCACATTGCTGCAGTCCTTACACTTGGGTAGTCCGCTGTCCACGGTCGGCCCGAATATCAAAGTATAAGGCTGACGTCGGTCAGGGCGCATTTAACTGACGTCAGGACGTCAGGGTACAAATGCGCATGACCGGCGTCATATCCTCAGTCTTTTTTGCCGCATGGTCCGATGCAGAAGCAGCATTGCAAGTGCCGGTTGGCGTTCTGAGATTTTTCGATTTCGAAGTTTCAGACCGAGTTCAAAGTTGGCTAAGTACACCGTTAGAATATTTTAGTTTTTCTTGCCTCAGTCATTTACCGGATGTCAGAAAAAGTTAATAATTGCGTTTCTTGTGGGAAACAGATACCGCATAGAGATTATCATACTTTGTGTATTCCTTGCTTAGGGCCTGAGCACGACGTTGTTGGCTGTCGCTCTTGTGCTAGATTTAATAAACGCACTATAAAGAGAAGGTTGGATTGTGCCAGGTTAGTCTTTGGGAAGCGGTGCAATTATAAAATGCCGTCGGATGCTCCGGCCCGCCTCGAAGAAGCGCAAGGACAAGGCAGTTAAGCCTAGGCTAGAAGAACCATCTGTACCGGACGCCGGTTCTTTAGAGGTGTCGGTGGAGCCGATGGCTCCACCGGAGATTTCTTTGTGTTCCCAGAGTGAGGCCTTATTATTGCAAGATGTGGCCTCTCAGGAGGCAAGTCAGGCTGAGGGGGCTTCTCAGGTTACTATACTCCCCTCCCTTCCTAAGGTGGCTAGGCCCTCTCCTTCTGTTTCTAAGGCTTCTCCCAGGGGCAGGCCAGGTTTAGCTTCAGTTGGTATTACCCCTAGCTCTTCAGGTACTATGCCCAAGAAGCATATGCTTAAAATGGCAGAAGATTTGATTACTTTGATTAGGGGTTCTATGCCCCCTCCTGCTAAGAGACCTAGGGTGGAGCCTGAGCTGGGGGGTTTTGAGCAAGCTTCAGATGTTTCAGAGTCTTCGGCTGAAGACTTGCAGGAGTACTCTCCTTATTCTGATTCTGATGTGGATGATTCTACTCCTTCTGCTACTCCTCCTGAGGATTTTTCTTTTTCAGAAACTCTTCATTCCATGAGGGAGCATTTTAAGTGGGAGGGTCAGGACTTCTCTGATTCCAGGAAACGGCTTAGGAATTTCTGTTTTTACCCCAGCATAGGCCTTTGGCTATACCTCCTGTTTTGGATGTAGTGGAAGATGTTTTTACAGAGGCTTCTCTTAATCCTGATTCTTTGCCTCCTGTTCCTGTTAAGCCGGATAGGTATTACAGGGTGCCTGAAGTTCACAAGTATCTTTTTAAGAGTCCTAGGGCAGACCCAGAAACTGTTAGCCAGGGGCCTAAGGGTGTTAAGGCTTCTGTTGTTAAGAATCTGGTTCCTACAGACAAAGAGGCTAGGGCCTTGGATAGATGGGGAAAGAAAGTTTATACTTCTTCCACTCTTGCTATGAGGGCTCTGAATTGCCAGTTTCACATGTTGAAATACCAAAACTATCTCCTTTCACAATTGAAGTCTAAGGTTGATGCTCTGGCAGTAGGTATTGATTGTAAGGAGTTGCAAGATTTAGTACATGTTTCTGAACAGGTGGGTAAGCATTCTTTGCAATGTGGTTTTGATGCTGTACAGGCCTCGTCTAGGGTGGCTGCCACTGGGACTGTTCTTCGCAGGCTGGCTGAGGGATCAGAATTTGTCTGAACATGTTAAAACAAGGATTTTGGATGCTCCTTTACAATCTGACGTGTTGTTTGGTCCTCCTGTTGAGACAGTCTTAAAGAAAATGGAGGACAAGGCTAAGTCTATGCAGACTGTTAAAGATTTTTTGCAGGTCCAGCCTCCAAAGTTTAGTAGAAATTGGCCTACTAAGGGGTGGACGTATCCTTCTTATGATTCCCAGTCTAGGGGTAGATCTAGACGAGGTAAGGGCAGAGCTCAGGGCTCTTTCAGGCCTAGAACAGGGAGTTCTCCTGCACAGGCTTCGGGTGAGGGCAGGGGTCAGTCCTTTCGTAAACAGACCCAATGACCTACCTTTTCAGCTGCCAGAGCCTGCTCGTCTGGCAGCACCTTTGGGAGGAAGGTTTGCACTTTTCAAAGAAAATTGGAGTTTAATTACCTAGGACAGATGGGTATTGGATATCATACACCACGGCTACAGGTTTTATTTCCATACCTTGCCTCCTTTCAAAGGCATGCCAGACGTTCCTCCTCAATGAAGAATAGAGGCTCACAAACAGGTTTCTCTGTTGCTCCGACTAGGGGCCATACAGCCGGTCCCTCTGCCAGAAGTGGGCCTAGGATTTTATTCTCGCCTGTTCCTAGTACCAAAGAAGGGGAACACGTGGAGACCAATTTTGGATTTATCTATCCTCAACACTTATCTGGACATTCCCAAGTTCAAAATGTTGACGTTGCAGCAGCTTTTACCTCTGCTGGGCAAAGATCATTGGATGGTAACTTTGGATCTCAAGGAGGCTTACCTTCATGTTCCTATCAGACTCAGTTGCAGAAAGTATCTGCGTTTTCGAGCTGGGACTTCTCACTATCAGTTCTCTGCATTGCCCTTTGGCTTATCTACTGCGCCCAGAGTGTTCACGAAGGTTCTGGCTCCAGTGATAGCTTTCTTCAGACTAAAAGGAATACAGATATATCCTTATTTGGACGACTGCCTAATTCTGGCTCAAGGAAGGGAAGAGCTTCTTCATCATTTGGAATATGTGATAGCAGTGCTAAGATGCCTAGGGTATTCTGTGAACGAAATAAAGTCCAGTCTAGTACCCTCTCAAGACATGTGCTTTCTGGGTGTGAGACTGAATACAGCAGCCCAGATGGCCTTTTTAACCCCGGACAAACAAAAAAGTCTATCCCTTTACTTCCTTCAACTATCTCATCAGTCCGGGCTGACTGCAAGGACAGTCCTTCAAGCCTTAGGGTTCATGGCATCTTGTATTCTGGTGCTTCCCAATGCCAAACTGCATATGAGGAAGCTACAATGGTATCTCAAAAATGTATGGACACAGCACTGCCAGGATCTGGACACTGTCATTCAAATAATACCTTGCATTCAGAAGGAATTTTTGTGGTGGGCTCAGGAATGTCACCTAAACAAGGGACTCTCTGTGACCCGGCCAGAGGCAAGTCAGATTTTAACGACAGATGCCTCAGACAAAGCTTGGGATGCTCATCTAAATGGAAAGTGGATACAAAACAAGTGGCCTGTCAAACTACAACATCTACATATCAACATGAAGGAGATGTTAGCAGTCCAGTTTGCATTAATAGCTTTCAAGGGATTCCTTCTTCCAGGACAGGTGTTGATTCTAACAGACAACACAACTGTCATGTGGTACATCAACAAGCAAGGGGAACGATTCTTATCCTCTATGCAGGCAAGCAATGATTTTGTGGGAGACTGCTCTCAGTTTACAGCTCAATCTTCAGGCAAGGTTTCTGCCAGGAGCACAGAACTCCTTAGCGGATGTGTTGAGCAGACGAATTATGGATCCCCACGAGTGGAAATTGGATCCTCATGTATTTCAGAAATTGACAGTGTCATGGGGAACTCCAGACATAGATCTGTTCACTTCTCCACTACACCATCAGCTGCCAAAGTTTTGCACGAAAAGGTTTCATCCCACAGCTTGGAGAGTGGATGCTCTTTCTTTCAATTGGAGCAATCTTCATGTGTATGCCTTTCCACCTCTGCCTCTCCTCCCAAAGGTACTTCTGAAGGTCAGACAGGACAAGCCAAGGATGATTTTAATAGCTCCAGATTGGCCTCGACAGCACTGGTACCCATTACTAAGAAGTCTAGTACGGAAGCCTCCATGGCCTTTGCCTTCGATTCCACACCTGTTGTCTCAGGAGGACAGCCATTTGCTCAATGTCAAGCTTCACTCTCTGCACCTAACAGCCTGGCATATTCTGTTTTGAACCATAATGGGCCTCCACTTCCTCAGCAAGTTTTGAATGTTATTTTGGAAGCTAGAAGGCCTAGTACAAGGAAAGTGTACGCTGATAAATGGAAGAGATTTTTGTTTTGGAGTACAGCAAAAGATTTTGATGTTTCTGAGCCTAATTTGTGTGTGGCTCTTCAATATCTTACTGAGTTACTAGACAAAGGTTTGTCTTTCTCTTCTATTAAAGTTCATGCTGCAGCAATTTCAGCTCACTATGATTGCGACCCGCCATTGTTTTCTCATCCTTTGTTCAAGCAATTTCTTAGAGGGGCAAAGAATATAAGACCCCCACGAAGAGCTCCTACTCCTGCTTGGGATCTCAATTTTGTGTTGGAGAAACTCACTCTACAACCTTTTGAGCCTGCAGCTACTGCTGAGTTGAAATATTTATCATGGAAGACGGCTTTTTTGTTGGCCATTACCTCTGCAAGAAGGGTTTCTGAATTACAGGCCCTTATGGCAGTTGAGCCTTTCTTGATTTTCCATAAGGATAGGGTATCATTACGTACTAATCCTTCCTTTATGCCTAAGGTGGTTTCTAGTGTGGCTTTAAACCAGACTATTCATTTGCCTACTTTTTATGCAAATCCCCAAAATAAGGGGGAAAAGATTTTGCACACTTTGGATGTACACAGGCAGTTGCATTATTATTTGGACAGAACTAAAGGGTTTAGGCAGTCTCAGCAGTTATTTGTTTCTTTTGCTTTGAGTTCTCAGGGCAAGCCTGTGTCAAAACAAACTATTTCTAAGTGGATTGGGTTTTGCATTGCTTTCTGTTATTCCCATCATGGCAAGGAGGTTCCAGCTGGGATTAGGCCTCATTCCACTAGGGCTACTGCCACTTCAACAGCTTTTTTGAGGGGTGTGGCAACCAAGGATATTTTGGAGGCAGCTACTTGGAGTTCTGTGCATACTTTCTCTAGGCATTATCACCTGCCACTTTACTCTAAGTCCAGGGCTGGTTTTGCCACTGCGGTTTTGCAGGGCATTTTGGCAGCTCCTGCTTCCTTATAGTTAGCCAACCTCCCTTACCTCTGCTTTGGGATTCTACCCAAGTGTAAGGACTGCAGCAATGTGAGATGAAGAACATAGTACAGTTTTGTACCTACCATAAATGTAGATGTTCGAAGATCCACATTGCTGCAGTCCAATTTACCCTCCCTCCTTCCCCTCTGTAGTTGGAGGTGGTTGTGTGGGTTGGGTTGTACATATTGGGTATATTGTATATATTGTACATATAGTTAGTGCAAGGGTGGTTGGTTATTTGTTTGCTGTCTTTTGGTTTTGACCTTTATTTTTAAGGTCTTCTGACATCTGGGGCAAGAAAAGACTGAGGATATGACGCCGGTCATGCGCATTTGTACCCTGACGTCCTGACGTCAGTTAAATGCGCCCTGACCGACGTCAGCCTTATACTTTGATATTCGGGCCGACCGTGGACAGCGGACTACCCAAGTGTAAGGACTGCAGCAATGTGGATCTTCGAACATCTACATTTATGGTAGGTACAAAACTGTACTTTTGGCTCCTAGTCCATGATCATGAAGCACAACTCATGCAGGGCCAGATTCACTGGGGTGCATACAAGGCAGAGGCATGGAACCGGATGGCACATGATCTCACCAGTGCCACAGACATTCCAAGGACTGGTGAACAGGTCCGTCACCATCATGTGGACCTGAAGCGATGGAAGGAGGACCAACTGAACCACTGGATCCAGGAGGCCCGCCAAATGCCCAACGCCCCACTACTGAGTAAGTATCCATGTAATTAATATGTAAGAAGAAAGATTCTGCTAGTATTGTAAGATTAGATAAGTGATGCAGCCTGGAAAATAGTGTCATGCAATCCAGTAATAAAGATTAACAAGTCTCAAATAGAAGTGTCCACCTGTATTGTAATATCAGATAACTGCTGCAGCCAGAAAATGAGTGGTAATCAATCAACAAAGGATAGACAAGTGTCAAATACATCCTTGTAAATTCTGCCATATGAAATAAGTGAGTCAGCTGGAAAGGGTTGTTGTAAACCTGTAATAAATGTTAATAAAGCCTAGAATTAAGTACCAGTCTGAAATGTAAATATAACATAACTGAGAGAGTATGAGAAAGACAGTTTGAAGCCACCAAGAAAGCTGTAATAAGTCTGGAATAAAGGTATACTGCAGTCACTACATTATGAAATGAATGAGACAGCCACAACCAAAGAGTGTAATGTGTTAAATAAAATACAGAACATGGACTGTGTCCGTCCCACAAATTGTATATGTTGCTGTATCCTTGCATTATGGAAATAGTATGGTTGTATGAAATGCTGAACATCCACAGTTGTCTAGACCCATATAAAATCAAATGTAGCAGGATGCTGTACCTGAACACAGCCAGATATGAACATATATGAATAAAAATGGAATGTATATTAATGTAGCAGTAACATCCCCATCACCAACATTCCTATGGTTACGTACAGGAAACTGTACTAATACATGTAGGGGATATATATCTGCATCTACTAGGAATGTATAGTATAGGTTCATAGGTTCATACTAGGCTATCTGCCCTAGGGCATTTATAAGCCTAGCCAGAGTGTGTGTGGTTTTCACCACCCCTTAGGATGAGAATACTACACCCATTAGTTTGCTGTGCCTCTGTCCAGCAGTGATACAGAGATGATTCCCGGGGTAAACCTACGATCTCCCATCCACTCGTCAAGATTTCTCTTGAACAGAGTCAGTGAGGGGCTCTGCCTCACATGGACTGGGATTCTGTTCCATAGTGTAGGGAGTCTCTGGGTGATGAATCTGTCCCTCCAGCACGTCCTATTTATATCCGTGTTGAGGTTTAAGTCTCTTGCTCGTGGCTCTGGTGGATTTGGATTTTTGAGGTGGAGCATGTCCATTAATTCCAGGTTGGACATGGCCTTGTATGTCAGGCACAGATCACCTCTGAGCAGACGGTATGCGACTGAATAGAGCTGGAGTTTCTTCAGTCGGGCATCGTATGACATATGTTTGAGCCCCTTTATCCTTTTGGTGAGGAACTTTTGGGGTCTTTCCAACTGCTGCAGGTGTCGGATAAGGTACATTCGAATGGGGCATTGTACTCAATCATTGGTCTGATAAGTGAAGAGTACAGGGTACAATGACCTCTCCTGATCTGGATGTTAATCCTTCATGATCAGGTGGGCAATGTAGAAGGTCTTCCTAACCACTTTGGCAATGTGAGTGTCAAAAGAGAGGTTACTGTCAACTTGGGTCCCCAGGTCCCTGATAACTTCTTCCGTGTTTAATGGATTACCACCTATGTGGTAATTAGGGTTACCTTGTTTTTCCCAAAGGGTATGACTATACATTTTTGGCATTTAGCTTAAGGCCATGGCTCTGGCACCAGTTATCCATTTCTATGAGACCTCTCTGGAGGATGTCTGTGTCTGATGGAGTGTCAATTATGGTGCCCAGTTTGCAGTCATCTGCAAATTTTGTCAGCCACAATCCCTCTATGTTTGCCTGCACTTCAGAAAAATAAATGCCGAACAAGAGGGGGCCCAGGACTGAGCCCTGTGGGACACCGCGTGACCGGCTTAGAGTCTGACATGGCACCAGCAACTCTAACCCTGTGTGTTTTGTCCTTGAGCCAGTTTGCAACCCATCTTGTGACATATGGGTTTACATCTAAGCTGGTGAGCTTTTCTATGATGCCCGAGTGGGTATTGTGTCGAACGCTTTTGCTAGGTCAAGGTAGGCTGTGTGAACTGCCTTACCCTCATCAATGGCCTTAGTGACTGTTTTGAAAAGTCGACCAAGTTCAAGAGGCAGGATCTGCCCTTGACAAAGCCAAATTGGGTAGGATCCAGTGTCTGTAGGTCCCCAATGTCTTTATTTATGAGTTCTATTATGATCCTCTCCATAGCTTTGCGGACAAGGCTCCTCAAGCTTATGGGGCGGTAATTTCCAGGGTCCGTAGAAGCACCGCCTTTGTGGAGTCGGCCCACAGCTGCCGTGACGCCATTCTTTGGATGCGTATCCTGTAGTAAGGCTAAGATTAAACAGCAGCCTTATGTGTGGGTTTAGTTCCTCATTGAGTTCGTGTAGCACACAGCCGGGGACACCGTCCGGTCCCATTGATGCTGTGTTTTTTGCTTTAGAGAGAGAGCAGCTCTCACCTGGGCATCTGAGATGTTTGGGAGGCTAGACTCTGGTGGGATAGATATTTCTCCTTTTGGGGGGGAGGGAGAAATTTGCACTGAACCTGTCTGCCAGTATGTTGGCAATGTCTGTGGGTTCAGTGATTTTTATCATTTTGGACTAATTCTGAGCATATCTGGGAGTTTCCACCCAGGTTTCTAACATAGCTAAAGAAGGCTTTATGATTGTCTTTTGTGTCATTAGCGATTTTTCTCTCAAAGTTGGCCTTGGATGATTTTATGAGTGATCGTAGTTTTTTGCTAGTATTGATCAGAGATGCCTTCCCTTTTAGGGATTTTGCTCTGTCATGTAGTAGCTTTCTCCTCTTGTTGTATAATTTGTTTATGGCTGGGGTCCACCAGACCGGGTGCCTGCCTTTGGTGGAAAGGGTCTTGATTTTATTAGGATTGCTTGATCCATACATTCCTGGAGGTGCTCGTAGAAGGCATTTGTAAGGGTTTCAGCAGCGTGGGTTGTGGTTTCCACTGGCTCGGGGGCCTTGAAGGATACCACTCCAGTCTTAAGAAGTGTGAAGTTTGCTTTTGAGAAGTTCTTCACTGTGGTCTTTTTTGCTGGGGTTGGGGGTGGGATGTGGATCTCCAGTGAGATTAATTTATGGTCTGATCTCACCAATGAGGGATATACTTCTGGTGTGTATATGTATAGGTAGTTTAAGTTGTTAATGTAATATTTCTCCACCCTACCCTATTTTCACAAATTATGCCATTCCACACCAAACTGGGTATGTGTATTCACAATCAATTCCCATGGACATTTGTCCTGTTGGTTTATACATATCTGCATGTACGTTGATGCATGTGCCGTGTTCACATATCCAAACCTGATGGCCTGTTGCCACCAATCAACCCTGCATGCTGTTGGAATGTGCACTGTTGTTCTAAATATGCATGTGTTATGCTTGCTGCTCAATGTTTGGAATTCATGGGTGTTTGGTTAATGGGAATACTGATGCATGCTGTTACAACTAATTTTGAATGGTGTTGTTTGTTACTAACCCAAAATGCCATAAAATACTGCTAAACATAGGACAACAGGGAAGGCGGGTTCCAGCGGTCCCACCTCTCCCACCTCAGCTGGCGAGTGCACCTGGCACCAGTGCCCAGGCTGGGACCTCCTCCTCCGGTGGCCCTGTGCCACCTTCGGGTGGAAGCGCTGCAGGGGATGGGGCTCATCCCCCCTCTGCAAGCGTGGCCGGAGGAGAGCCTCCACTCACCCTCCATAGGGTCCGGTCTGTGGTGCGTAGTGAGATCAGGCGTTCTGTGACTGATCCCCTACGCCAGCTTGAGGCGAGGGTGGCGCAATTCACGGGTGTGCCTGCCCAACCTATCCAGCCCCCAGCACAGCCCCGGCCTGGGCTGTGAAGGCGCAGTGGTAACTGCCTATGGGTGAGGATTTCAGTTCCACTGTTGCCATCTGTGGGCTCGTGGGCTCATGGGCTTGCGATATCCAAACATCCGTCCCCGTCATTTGTGTTTACCCCCCACATGTGTCATACTCCACCCCTGTATGCATCTTGTTTGTCTTGTCTGATAACCTCTCCAACCTACCTCCCCAAATATACCTACTTCCTGTACCTCACATTCCATTCTCACCTAAAAAAAAAATAAAAAAAAGGGCACTCTGTTCCCACAAAAAATGATGGCCCATACATAGCTGCCCAATTTGCACACATGTCCACTGGACATGTAAACTGATAATTCTAATTGGCAGTACAACATATTTTGTTGTCCTCACCCCTCTCTCAGGGGTGGAAGGTTTCAAATTTCACACCAAATTTCACACATATGCACAGCTGTTGCTAATAAAGAAATGGGCAGCTATGGACCTTCCCTACATCCTTCCTGCACATCCCGAGCTTGTTTTCCTACTGTCCTACCCTCTTTGTGCCCCCTTTTTCACCACTTTCCTATCTCCCCATTTTCTTTTTTTAAAAGAAATTAGCGCGGGTGTTGGCGGGAGTAAGCATTTTAAGCAGTAGTCAGCGGGTGTGCGCATGTGTGCGCTTAGCTAAGCGAGTGTCCGCTCAGCTAAGCAAGTGTGTGCATGTGTAAGCACTGCGCAAACCAGCGGAAACCCGCTTACAACTGCTTAAAAGTGCCTTAGTCACTCTGTATGACAAGGCCTATAGTCTGCTTATCAGCAAAATAAAATACCCCTGTCAGTCTCTAACCCTGGACCTTGGAAACACTAGTCTGCATGAATTACCACTGAGCCACGGCAGATGTACAAAAACTTGGTGCTGGAACAAATATATAATGAAATACAAGGAGTGAAGGTAAAGGGAATATAGGAAGGCCATTACACAAAGCTTGTTCCCTGAATTCTTACTGGCAATTCTTGTGGAATTGCATTACATTAGTGTGAGAAGAGAAACAGCCATGCTAGGAGGTAATAATGTTACAGTAGCACCTTACAAACCCCACACAGTATCAGAGCAGGATAAACACCGCCATATTTGAATAGGTATGAGGCCTGACTTCCCAACTGTGACTAATTTACAGGGATGTCCCTGATTTGCAAAAAAATGTTGCCTGTGCCCCACTGACTCCCTGTGAAATGTGACTCCCTGTGAAATGTACTAACAGTAGGCAGAAAGGTGGGGTATCCCACATAATGGTGACTGTCAATAAGTTAAAGTAGACACTACTTGCATGTCAGAAATGGTGTAGTAATACATATGCTCAAAATACCCCACAGTCACAGCAGCAGAATATCTGAAATATATAACGGGTGTATCCCACTGATATGTACCTTTCCCTGAGGCTGGTCAAATATATACCTGAGAGCATCTGAGGCCTGCAAGTGTCAGAAATACACAGGCATATCAGCTGTGAATAACTGTAGAATTATTCCCACAAGCACACCCTCATGTAGGAGCACAACACAGAAATATCAAAGGATGTAGCCATCTAACAAAGTAATGACAGTATAGCAGTTTACAAGCACTGCATGTGCCTGATATTCATAATTGTTAGTACAAAATACAAGGCCCTAGTACTGCTCAGCAGCAAAATAAAATACCCTTGTAAGTGTCAAACCCCAGACCTTGGGCTCACCAGACTGCATGCAGTGCCACCAAGCCACAGCAAACATATAAGAACTTACTGCTGAAAGAAATATATCATGCATTACAAGGAGTGAATGTAAATGGAAAAGAGGAAAGCCATAGCAACACATTCCAGTAAAGACAAATATCAGGCCTTCAAGGAGTGAATGTAAAGGGAAAATAGTGAAGCCATAGCAACACATTGCAAGAACTACTGTTGTATACCAGTTAATCCACAACTCCCACAGGAAAGTACATACTCCCATGTAAACAGTGTTAGCATTAGCAGGTGTGAGCTAACATACACACTGAGAAGAGTGAAATGGAAAAAGCAACAGTCAGGTTTCAGTACAACATGCATTTCAGTGGCTACAACACAGCCTTAGATATGAGAGACATACCAACCTTCTGACTGACACAACAGTGTCCACAGCAAACCAGCATGGTCCCCACCTTGCAAAACTGAAAGGCCTACGCCTACCTAACCTAACATTTTATAGCAGTGTCCTGAAATCACAGTGAGAACTGCAATTACCACACAGCAGGCTGCATGCAATTAGTAAATGCTGGCCACCAATTGGTGCAGAGGCCATCACATGCACATGTGCAGATACCTACAAAAGCAGCCTGTACTGCCAGTCCACACATGCAATAATATCATTGCAGCAACTGGAGGGAGAGAGAGAGAGAGAGAGAGACAGACAGACAGACCAAAAAAAAAGAAAAACCAAGCCAGCCAGCCATCCAGGCAGTCAGGCAGCCATCCAGGCAGCCAGCCAGCCAGCCATCCAGGCAGCCAGCCAGCCAGCCATCCAAGCAGCCATCCAGGCATCCAGGGAGCCAGCCATCCATCTACCCAGGCAGCCAGCCAGCCATCCACCCAGGCAGCCAGCCAGCCATCCACCCAAGGAGCCAGCCAGCCATGCACCCAGGCAGCCAGCCAGCCATCCACCCAGGCAGCCAGCCAGCCATCCACCCAGGCAGCCAGCCAGCCATCCACCTAGACAGCCAGCCAGCCATCCACTCAGCCAGCCAGCCAGCCATACACTCAGCCAGCCAGCCAGCCAACCATCCACCCAGCCAGCCAGCCACCCAGGCAGCCAGCCGTCCACCCAGGCAGCCAGCCGTCCACCCAGGCAGCCAGCTAGCCATCCACCCAGGCAGTCAGCCAGCCATCCACCCAGGCAGTCAGCCAGCCATCCACCCAGGCAGCCAGCCAGCCATCCACCCAGGCAGCCAGCCAGCCACCAGAGACAAAGGTAATGTAAACTACATAATCTAATAATCTACATACTGTGAACCGTCCATATGTGTTAGCAGTCTGTATCTATATGTATATGAAGATGTGCATAGGGCAAGGGACATACTGCAACTGTTAGTGAAGGCTGGACATACATATGTAGTTGAAGGTTGCTATGTGCACATATCAATGTAGGTTGTAGTGTGTGGCATTGAAAACAGCATGCAGTGCAGGTATATGTCATATGGTGAACTTCTGTGGGACTGAGCCAGTGAGGCCTGCTACAGCTATATGGCTTGAGGACAGCATAATGCATTATGCACAACAGTGTGCAATATCATTACAGAATGGTATGTCTCACAACTGTTGCAGAACTGATATTCCCACCATGAAAGGTGGGCAGTCCATGTACCTACATGTGCACGTATATGTACAGCAATGGATGTTAAGAAGTGTGTGTGTGTGTGTGTGTGTGTGTGTGTGTGTGTGTGTGTGTATATATATATATATATATATATATATATATATATATATATATATATATATGGGTACCTATGAGTTGATCGACAACTCAAAACATCGACAGTGACTTCACCGACAAGTCAAATAACCGACATCGCAAAACACGGACGTTTACCAGGTAATGGATGTAAATTCGCTACTCATGCCTACCATGGTTTAGTAAGTGTGGCAGTGTCATGCAACCATGGTAGGCATGAGTAGAGTGTCAGTGCTGAGTGCTGGTGTATAGTAGTTTGTTGTATGGAGTGTGGCAGGCACTGTCAGACAGTTGTGAGCTGAGCACTGATATGTGGTATCGAACATGTGTATCCCCTGATAGACAGACAGATGCTATATATGGTAGTGAAGAGATATCAGTACATTTGAATATTAAGTGTGCCACATGACTTGCTCACATATTTTTCTTTTCCTTCCTGAGAGGGTGATGGTACATCAGAGAAACCCACCGTATATAGCAGCAGAAGATCAGGAGATCCACCAGAGCCTGGTGCAAAATTACTCTGTGCTGTTTTCCAGGACCAGCCAGAACCAGCATGAGAGGGCTGCACTGTGGCAAGAACTTGTCCGTCGGGTAAATGACATAGGCATGCATAACCGGACATATGAGCAGGTACGCCATCACTGCAGTTATTTAATTAGATATGTCCGGCAGCGTGTGTCTGATATCCGCAGACAACAGCTTGCCACAGGTGGTGGGGTACCTATCCACCCCCCCTCACCAGTGTGGAGGAGCACCTCCTAAGTGTTGTGACTCCAGGCCAACAACAAGAACATCCACAAACATGTGTCATCATGGAGGCCGGAGCCACCCAGCATGTTGAAATGGAGTGTGCAGGTAACATCCCATATCTGTAGTTGACTGTTCTCTGTACTGGTAGTCTATGCATGTGTGAGATGTGTACTGTTTGTGTAGCTGTTAACCTGCCCAGTCTTCTGCAAGATTGATATTCTGAGCATAATCTGTACACCTGTGAAAGCCACCTGTTGTACTACTGTACTTTATCATACTCACAGTATCAAAGGCACAGTTGTGGCCACTGGCAATCACTCTCATATGTTTTCAGGTCCCTCTGGAGTGACAGCAAGGCAGCCAATCCATGCTGGTGAGTGTGTAATAATAATACTATTGCTAATGACATGTGTCATATGGAGGTGTAGTGTGTGCACATGTAACACACCTGCACATAATGCATGCTGTGCATGTTTGCTGTGAGACTATGTATATCCCATTATTCTCAGTAGCTGCCTCACTCACATGCAATACACAGAGCATGGCACATGTGTGGCAACACAGTACTGGACATTGTATAGGCACACCAGATACACATGTACACAACACACACATGTTTGGCATACATACTACACCTTAGCCTGCTACACATGTCCAAGTATGACATCTGCTGTATGGCCAGCCTTCAGCATCCCACTTATCTACGCAGCACACATAATATACCTGAGAGGTAGAGGCCTATCATGTCTTTGTGCAACAGTCTGGAACAAATAATACATTCATGTTAGGCAATGCTCACTATTGGCCACCTTACACACCCATGTAACAAGTGGCTGTGTAATTGTGGATGTAGTCATGTTACTGCACTTCAGGTGCAGCATGCTAGCTGCTTGTCTGGCACACATTATTATTGTTGACTGACCACCAGAAGCATGTTGATCATGGCTCACGTTACTACACCACATCCTGTTCCAGTGACCACAAAAGTACACATAGCTGTTATTGTGTAGCACCGTCATGTGTTTTGTGTGTGTGTGTGTGTGTGTGTGTGTGTGTGTGTGTGTGTGTGCAAATCTATGCACCCACAGCTTGTAACACTTGCACAACATTGTAATGTCCTTGTACACATTGTGTCCCAGGGTGGAGACAATCACTGAACAACTACAAACAAGCATCAAGTACACGTATACTGTTATTAACAAGGGCTGTCTACACTTGCACTGCATGTTCCTGTGCAACACATAACCTGCATGCTGACACGTGTGCAGTGATGTTTTTCCTTGTGAAATGGTCACCCACCCTAAAACAGTATTGTGTATGTGTTGAATTGCAGGTGTGTCTGTGTTTGTATCTGCTGTACTGAGGAGTGTGCCTGTGTGCACGTGTGCCTGTGTGCTTGTGTGCCTGTGTGCCTGTGTGCTTGTGTGCCTGTGTGCCTGTGTGCCTGTGTGCTAATATCGTGTACACATTTGTAAACTGTGTTTCCTATCTTCCTCTCACAGGTTCTGATGTTGCTCTGGTGGAGTGCAGCAGGGAACCTGAAGCCACTGCTGGGGATAGTGATTATGATGATACATGTGTAATGGCACAGGGAGGTGTGACAGGGTCTGTTGTTGGTCATCCAATTGACAGTACACAGCAGTCAACCCCATCAATGCGCACAGTCATCCTGCTGACACATCCATTGTCACCAATGTCCTTAGCTGAGGGACAGCATACAGGGGGCATTGACCAGGGTAGTGTGGTATCATTGGCACATGCATCCCCTCCCAACAGCCATGGCCAGATTCCTGACATGGTACCACACAGGCAGATGTCCAGGGGTTCTCGTGGGATCATCCTTGGTCGTACTGCCCCTGTCAGACGTGCCCACAGAGGTCTATCAACCTCAGCTATGTTCCGGGCTGTAATGCAGGCACAGGCACATATGGAACGGTACACCAGACAGGGTCTGAGGGAGCTTAGAGCACATCGCACTGCTATGAATGACACCATGTGTGACGTTGCATCTGCCATCCGTAACATCAGCGAGGTCATTGATAGACGTTGGGGGGAAACATTAGATCTGTTCCACAACTACATGTTCAGGAGCCAGGACAGTGCAGGATGGTTGAGGTGTCGACGTGGATGTCTGCCAGCAACATTATCAGCTGCCAGTCATCGCGGACGACAGCAAACCCGCAGCCGCTCCCATAGTGCCAGTACCAGCCCCAGCAATGCTGGTTCTGTGCTGTCAGTAGGCCGTCCTAGAAGACCGCGTGCACATGGCTCTGGACAGTCCCAGCAGGGACATGTGTCCAGTCAACAACCCACTGCTTCTGATGACAGTACCCAGTCTGGCTTAGTACCTGATACTGTCTGTAGCACCCCTGCCAGGCACAGGTACTGTGTCCGTGGCCAGAGACAGTGACCTGTATGACCTGGCAGGTACAGTCTGTGGCTATCCACAAACACCCATATATGGCAGCCACATGGTGGAACTGTGTGCATGCATACACACACACATAATGCTAACACCTAGGGCTAACACATACACACACACACATTGCAGCAACGTTGCTCCATCTTGTACTGTTGTCCCTCACTAACACACACACACACACACACACACATACATGTCGATTGGATGTGTCAATGGCAGACTCTGGCAAACCAAGTACACACCCTGTGCATATGATGAAACTGTGCCACCTCCTGCCATCTGTAACATTGATGCTGGAACAGGATAGCATGGTACTGATGCACAGGATGACTACATAGCACTGTAGTATTATTATCATGTTGTTAACAGTACAGTGTAATGATATTGTTGTGGGTAGATTCGAGCATGCATGATGCATTAACTATGTTTGTCATTGCAGTTTTGTATACACCAGTATTAATTCCCAAAGTGTACTGTCTGCACATGTGCCACATGGCTGTTGTGTGTACCTGTGCCTGCATGTGTTGGGGTCAGTACATGTGTGATGTTTGCATCACCGATTTGCAGGTGTACATTTGTGAACATGGTCAGCATGGAACATGACATGGTCTGACAGTATGCTGTGGGTGATACGGTTTCCACATGTCAATGGTCTGCATTCTGGTAGTATACACAGCTTACATAGCCTGACATTCAGTGGTCATTACATGGTGTCTCCTCAACTGATACACAGACGTAGGAACCTGGTGTCAGTGATATCCCTGCAGTACTACACTATAGCAGTAGCCATTGTTACTGAGCCCCACACATCCCTGGGAACAATACCCTTTGGCATATAGCAGTCTCATGTACATGCCAACACACTATGGATATGTCCATCCATGACTGCAAATACATACAGTGGCCTACAATGCATTCTACACATGACACACCTAACCACCACAAGGGTATCATACGGACAGATACCTGTTGTCCAAGCCATGGTATATTGCTGTAACACTACTGTGGCATTGTCATCGGCATGTAGTTAACATAGTATTCCAACAGTACCATGTAGGTGGTAGCACCCATCATGTAGAACGGGTAATGGTGTGTACATGTGGACAGGTGTTATCTTGTCTATCCTGTGATATTCACATTTCCAAAGGTATTCTGCAGTCCCTCTGTGTATCACCTAAGCAAGAAGGTGTCCATATGCATATCGGCAACAGTTGCCATACACCTACACTGGATGGTCATCACTCACAGACTTTGCTGTGTTTTAACATGTCTGACATATACTGCAGACATGAACCGTCGCCCACATTAATCTATCAAAGCTTTCATGGGTGTGTGTCACATAGTTGGCCTAGGACACAGATCACTGCAGTAGCTTGCATTGTCACCAACATACATGTATGGCCTAAGGTCTGGTAAGCTGCGGCACATGGCAGCAAAGGTAACAACTGTATTCATATGGGGCAGGCTTCACACATAGGAACTACTATAGGTCACAGGTACATATCTGTATGTGGCAAACACATACCTGATGTGTGCATGGCAATTACTGTTATAATAATATGTCATACAATAATGAAAGCAAAACACACAACGCATTCACAAACTGTGTGACAAATGCACACATGGCATTTTTAGGATTCAAACCACTACCTAACTAGGTTATGGCACTTGAGAGAGATGCATTAGCACAGCATGCTATTCACATTACTGGATGATTTCCCTTCTCCTGCTGTATATATAGGGTGCTGACATCATCAGTGTTTCCAAAGAAGAATGTACATCTTTTAGTGTGCTATCCCAGTCTTCAAAATGGCCATTCTTTTCACAAAAATTGCAGACATACAAGAAGGTGTCCGTATGCATATCGGCAACAGTTGCCATACACCTACACTGGATGGTCATCACTCACAGACTTTGCTGTGTTTTAACATGTCTGACATATACTGCAGGCATGAACCGTCGCCCACATTAATCTATCAAAGCTTTCATGGGTGTGTGTCGCATAGTTGGCCTAGGACACAGATCACTGCAGTAGCTTGCATTGTCACCAACATACATGTATGGCCTAAGGTCTGGTAAGCTGCGGCACATGGCAGCAAAGGTAACAACTGTATTCATATGGGGCAGGCTTCACACATAGGAACTACTATAGGTCACAGGTACATATCTGTATGTGGCAAACACATACCTGATGTGTGCATGGCAATTACTGTTATAATAATATGTCATACAATAATGAAAGCAAAACACACAACACATTCACAAACTGTGTGACAAACGCACACATGGCATTTTTAGGATTCAAACCAGTACCTAACTAGGTTATGGCACTTGAGAGAGATGCATTAGCACAGCATGCTATTCGCATTACTGGATGATTTCCCTTCTCCTGCTGTACATATAGGGTGCTGACATCATCAGTGTTTCCAAAGAAGAATGTACATCTTTTAATGTGCTATCCCAGTCTTCAAAATGGCCATTCTTTTCACAAAAATTGCAGACATACACACACCCACTCAATTATGGGCCTGATGAGGGATGAGTTCAGAGGCACAATGACCTCCACTGATGTACATGTGATTACCTTTATGATTAGGTGGGCTATATGAAATGTTTCTCTGAACACTTTGGCCACATGGTTGTCGAATGTGAGATTGCTATCGACTTGGGTCCCCAGGCCCCTTATCACTTCTTCCATACTTAATGGGTTACCACATATGTAGTAATTTGTGGCCACTTAGTTTTTGACACAGGGGAGGACTATACACTGTTTTGTGTTTAGCTTGAGGACATGGCTCTGGCACCAGTTGTCTGTTTCTATGAGGCCCTTTTGTAGGATGCTTGTGTCAGCTGGAGGGTCGATTATGGCGCCCAGTTTGCAGTCATCTACAAACTTGTTCACCAACTGTCCTTCTGTGTTGGCCTATACCTCTGAGAAATATATACCAAACAAGGGAGGTCCCAGGACTGAGCCTTGTGGGATGCCACTTGTAGCTGGTTTGTGGTCTGACATGGCTCCAGCATTTCAGACCATGTGGGTTCTGTCCTTGAGCCAGTTTGCAACCCATCTAGTGACATAGGGGTTTCTATTGAAGCTGGTGATCTTATCTATGATGACCGAGTGGGGTACCGTATGGAAGGCTTTTGCAAGGTCCAGGTAGGCTGTGTGGACCACCATCCCCTCGTCAATGGCCATGGTGACTGTTTCAAATGACTCAACCAGGTTTAAGAGGCAGGATCTGCCCTTAACAAAGCCAAAATGGGTAGGATCCAGTGTCTGTGTGTCCCCAATATGATTATTTCTGAGGTCCATGATGATCCTTTCCATAGCTTTGCAGACCAACCTAGTCAGGCTTCTGGGGTGATTGTTTGCAGTGTCCGTTGTGGCACCACCTTTGTGGAGAGGTTCCACTGTTGCTGTACACTGCTCTTTGGGTACATATCATGTGTTAAGGCTGACACTGAACAGTGGTTTTATGTGTGTGTTCAATTCTGCTTGGGGTTCATGTTGGACACAGCCCAGGACACCGTCTGGTCCCATTGATGCTGTGTGTTTTGCTTTGGAGAGGCTGGCTGTTACCTGCGCATCTGCGATGTCAGGGGGCCAGCACTCTGCTGAGATAGATATTTGCCCTTTTGGTGGGGAGGGGGGGGGAGAAGTTTGCACTGAGATAGACAGGAGATATAAACAGACACAACGAGAACAATGCATTATATAGGCACGCCATGGAATGTGCAAAGGCTGATTTTAAATTCTGGGTACTTGAAGTAGTGGGATACCCAGAATGAGGAGGTGACTGGGAGACAAAAGTGGAATACAGGGAAATGATATGGCAGCTAAAATTAGATGCAAGTTGTGAAAAAGGTTTAAATGACCACATTTCTATTGTTCCGGCACTTAAAGTATTAGCCACGGACCCCAAAATTATGAATTATAAATTAACAGAATAATACCAACAAATACAAATACAATGGAACTAAGGAATGTGGGGAAGTTTTTATAATACGATTCATTGTTTTTTATCTGATGTTTAATATAGTATTTATTTATGTATTATATTTATATTTACATCTATATATTTATATTTGTATATATATATATATATATTTATTTCTATATTTATATTAACATGTACTAAAAAAGTATATATAGTTTTATGTAACATATATATATTTATTTATTTTATAAATACTTTTTTATATACTTTATATATTTTTATACTATTTTTAAAAACATTGATTCTTAATATAAACATGAATTCCTTTACAACTTTTTATAAATTACATATTTATAAGAATACAGACATTTTTTAGTAGAAACATTTTTAGTAGAAACACTTTTATTAAATTAAAAATGGCACTAAGGTATATGCATATGAGGTAGTTTTAGCTATCTGTACACTAATGCTGTGGGACATTCAGACCTCTTACAAACACATGTATTTTCATTTTTTGAATTACAGGTCCCTTGGTTCAGGTTGTAACTTATAGAATTGATAAACAACTCAAGCTTCCTTTATACAGAAAACCAGAGTTCTTATTCTTATTTTTATTCTTTATTTTGAAGCAACAATTCAAGTTTTTTAAAAAGGGTTATTGATTATTTGTAACATGATGAATTATCATCCTAAATATTAAGAAAAAGCGCCTTTACTTGTAATATGTTTTAACGTATGAATGTGTCTTTAAATGGAAGAAATGCTAACAGGGCAATGGTTCTATTGCTTAATGGTTTTATTGTTTAATGATTGTAATTAATGAAATACTGATGCATATAAAAGGGAAGTTGAAGTACAATAATTTATTCTGATGAAGTCTCCGTTTGTGGAGACGAAAGCGCTTAATCGATTTCGTTTTTGGGATGTGTTTTGGTCTACGTAATAAAAGGATTTACTACATCTTGGAGTGACTTGCCTGTATCTCTGGAATTTAGGATAACCTTCATAGTGCCGGAAACCTTTGTGTTTTATTAAGTTTGCACTGAACCTGTCAGCTTGGATGTTGGCAATGTCTGTGGGTTTGTTGTATTGTTTGTCATTTTGGACTAATTCTGAACATACCTGGGGATTCCTACACAGGTTCCTACAATAAGTAAGGAATGCCTTGTGATTATCCTTGGTGTCCTGTACAATTTTTATCTCACAGATGGCCTTAGACAATTTTATGTGTGGATGTTGTTTTTCAATAATACTGGTCAGAGATAGCTTCCCTTTTTGTGATTTGGATCTATCATATAGTAGCTTCCTCCTTGTATTGTATGGTTTGTTTATGGCTGGGGTCCACCAAACAGGATGCCTGCCTTTGGAGGATTGGGTCTTGGTTTTATTTGGGATTGCATGATCCATGCATTCCTGATGGTGTTCATAGAATGTGTTTATAAAGGGTTATGAGGTCTGGGCCGTATTTTCCACAGACACAGGGGCTGTGAAGGATTCCATCTCAGTTTTGAGGTATGTGACATATGCTTTAGTGAACATTTTTCACTGTGGTTTTCTGGCCATGGGCTGGGGTGGGGATGTGAATATCCAGTGAGATTACTATCTGGTGTGATCATACCAGTGAGGGATACACCTCTGGTCCTGGGCATAGAGTCCCCATGTTGGTGATGATCAGGTCCAGTATGTTTTCCCCTCTTGTGGGAGTGGTAGCAAGTTGTTCCATAGCATTTTGTTTTATAAATTCTGGGAACCTTTGGCCTAGGGTGTTGGAGCTAGGGTAATGCTCCCAGTGTATGTTTGGGTAGTTGAAGACACCCAATATAATGGTGTTTGGGGAGATCTTCATATTTTCATGTGTTCTCCAGTCGGCCAAGTAAGGTTCCTGGGTTTAGGAGGGTGATCTGTAGCAGGCTATGAACTGGAAGGCAGTTTTACCCACTGTTGGTTACACATGGGTAGTCTCTGATGCTTCATGCTGTGCCACCAACCTGGGGGTGTGGATATCTTTGACAAATATTGATACTCACCCTCCTTTTGTAGTTTGTTCCATGTTTTGCAGCTGTAAAGCATGGTATGAGGTGTAGCTGTGAATGCTAGGGTGCTCTTGGGAGCCTTGAACCAGGTTTGAATGTTTGGAGTGTGTGCATCTTGCAGTTTAGATTCTGGCATAGAGTAGCATTACTTATACTTTCTTATCCCCTGTGATACCTATGGAGGTGGGTTTGTGTTTTGAGCCTTACCTAGAAAAGGCACTATGGGGGTGACAAGATCCTTTGGCAATATCCAATAGGCCACAGGTGATAGGTGAAATCTGTCCCTAGCAAAGCATCATGTCTTGTCGAGCATCTCATCCCAGGCTGATAGGCATTGAATCCCCTTTCACTGACACCAATACTTAATCCCATTGTTGTAATTGATCATCTTGTCTTCATATTGTGGCCTCATGTTTGGTGATGGTAAGATGCTACTGAAGGTCATCAAGTTTGCATATACAACATGGTGGTTAATGCTGTTTAGCACTACCTTACATTGCTTAACACATGGCAATCATGCCTCAGGTGTTGCTGCAGGGCTGCCTATGTTGGATGCGCATACTGCACTCCCTATATATGTTTGGCAACAGGTAGTGTCAAGTTAGGCATCCCTTTTACTATATGTGCGAGTCAGAGAGAGGTATCATTTCCAGGGTTCCTACTGAGCCAGTGTATGTGCTATGCGTTGCCTCTTTGCCAAGGCCAGGGCATACTGGGCACGCCTCCATCTGCCTACTGGGGCAGGCTCAGGTTGTTCCTCCTCCGAGTCACGCTCTGCCTGTGATGGCCTTGCCACTGGTGGGGGGCTGTTTGGCCCAGGCCTATGCTGGTCCTGTTGCAGCTGTTGTCGCAGGATCATATTATGTAGCATAGCACATACCATGACAATTTGGGTACATGTAGTTGGTGAGTATTGCAAGGCTCCAACAGATGTGTCTAGGCACCGGAACCATGACTTGAGCAACCCAAACACATGCTCGATTACATTTCGTGTTTGTGCGTGTGCCTCATTATGGCATTCTTGTTCAGGTGTGTGTGCATTTCTGATGGGTGTCATCAGCCATGGCTCCAGTGCACAGCCAGCATCCCCCACTAAGTGACCATGTGGGATGTCCCCATTGGCAAATGTCTGGTAGAGCTGCATCAGATGCCAGATATGGGAATCATGGTAGCTTCCAGGGCAGCCAGCACACGCATTCATTATTATGCCCTGGGCATCACACACAACCTGGTAGTTGATGGAGGGGAAGCCCTTGCAGTTAATGTAGGCCCTACCCCGCTCACCGGCTATTGCTTTGATGCGTATATGCGTGCAGTCTATTGCACCCACTACCTCAGGGTATTCTGCTATTTGCTGGAAGAGACGCATATTGCTGGCCAATACCTCACGGGAATTGGGGAAATATACATGATCACTGACATGTGCTGACATGGCATCCAGGAACTGGTGCAGTACCCTGGATGCTGATGCCTGTGATATCCCCATCATATCACCAGTTGGTCTCTGAAAGGTACCTGTTGCTAGTATTCTTAGGCCAACACATACCTTGGTATCCACTGGGATGGGTTCCCCTCTGTTGGTTCTGTGTGTGAGGCGTGGCCTGCACAGCTCCACAATTTGCTGCAGGAGGTCTGTCCACTCTATAGCGCTCCACTATCTCCAGCTCATGTAACCCCTGGTAGGTGACCCTGGGCCTGTACACTCTTCTCCGTCTCCTCACTGTGGGTTGTCCTGCAGCATTTGCATTGTCACCACCCTCAGCATGTTGCATATGTCGTCTTAGAACAGCAATGGCAGCCCCTAGCATTTTTTGTCTGAGTGAAGCTTTTTCAGTTTTCACTTCTAGTAACATACTCCAGTGGTTCAGTGTCTCTTGTGAGAAACAAACTGCACTGTTGTTTGCAGAGTTTTAAGTGCTGGGCTGGGCTAGGCTAGTGCTCTGCCTGTGTTATTGCCTGATTTGGATTGTTTTCACCTGCTAGCTCTACTAGTATCACCTGGTAGCTTCCTGCTATTTGTTGTGCTTCCTTTTTCCTTTCTGTTTCCTCAGGGGAGGCGACTCACATACAAGCACAAACATGCTCACAGCAGCTCACACGCACGCACACATGCTTAGACGGACTAAAACTTGCTTATTCGGGTTAAAACTTACAGGTCTTTAAACAGCCTTATACATGCTTACTCCGGCTTAAACGAGCACACACACGCTTCCACGCGCGCACTCTGTCTTACTCAAGTTCACACGCGCGCATACCCGCTCAGCAAGAAACTTTGGTGTTATCCACAGTATACACCTTGCATTTCTTGGCTTTCCCTGGCCTACCTGTTGACACACCTCTTTCCATGATGTCTAACTGACACCTAACAGATGCCACTGTCCTCCAATGAGCTGCACTACTTTCATACATACCCCCCTTGTGATGTTACCTATCTCCTACTCTGTTCCTCCCCATATCCTACTCCTACACTCCACTGACTGTCCTCATTTGCTATGTAAAAATGTAAAAGTGTGATTCACTATCCTAGCACTCATTTACATAGGATTGCCTACTAATGCTTGGTTACATGTCTTAGACTGGGCTTCTCCCCTTAGCAACCCCTATTCGGTGGCCATGTTGTCTTCAGCCTGCTATTCCCTTACATTGAAATTTGACAATTTTCATAAATTCCATGTTTGTGGCTTTTATTGCCTTATTTTATGATTTTTATAGCGCACCCCATTTGCGCCGAGCTGCGCTACGCTTAAACATCGGAAATCGCCGAAAAAAAAAAATATTTTAATTTTGCATCAGGGAAACTTTCCAATGGCCGTATATTTGGCCATTGACATGCTTCCTCAACCATATGCAACCTTTATTTGGAGCTGACAGGGCTCCATTGTGCTATTTGCAGAACTGTACTCAGTTATCAACTGAGTACATTTCTGCAGCTAACACGTCTCCTACTCGGACAGGTTTCTGCTTCCTGGATCGCACATTTACCTCATTTGCATGCCTTTCGGCTGCAAGTGAGGTAATTTGCATATCACAGCCCTCTCCGTGTAGGAGATGTGTTAGGAGCTCTCTTACACGCCCCTACAGGCTGTTCGTGGATCGCTCGACGGACATGATGGCTGTATGGAGTCTTACTCTATTCTTAGACTCCGTGCAAGCCATCGTGAATCCGGTCCATTGTCTGCAAACACAAGGTTTTCTGATGAGCTGATACTCTAGCTCACAAATATTACCTTTTTTCCCTGCACTCTTTGCAGGGCACCTCCCATGTATATAAATATAAATAAAATTCAATAGTGGTACTTTGTAGAACAAGGAAGCAATACCACCAAAATTGTGTGCATGATGAATCACCAACAAAGTGTGTTGAAGAAAACTTTCAGTCACACATGAATAAAAAATGAAGTTTATTAAAAAATAACTAAAAGCTTAACTTAATCACCACGTTTTTCATCTGTTACATCCAGACTTCATCAGATAAATTTTCCACTACCTTGGCACTCTGATTTATACCTCTTTATTATTAATTAACATTCATAATTAATTACCTAATTATTCCCACTCATTAAAACATAATCCTTTGTTCTAATAAAAACATTTAATTTTGTTTATGGAAAGGAACAAGATATGTCATATATAATTAAATGAAACCTATAGGTCTCATTCATAAGATTTCAAAAATGAATACAACTTTTATCACTTTTACAAAGAATATAGGTCAAAGCTACCCTCTAATGGTCTCTTAATACACTGCATATAAATAAACATTTGCTATTTGAACACAGAATGTAAATACATAAAATCTAAACCCTAAACTGTCTACTTATATTAAAATATATTATTTATAAATAATTTTAAAATATATAGTTCAAACCATCCAATCCCCCTAAAGTTTAGCAAGTCTAATCTCGAATCATCATCTTCTTTCGGCTGTTCTCATTAGGGGTCACCACAGCAGATCATCTGTTTCCATTTCTTCCTGTTCTCTGTATCTTTCTCTGTCACACCAACGACCTGCATGTCCTCTCTCACCACATCCATAAACCTTATCTTAGGCCTTCCTCCTTTCCTGTTACCTGGTAGCTTCATCCTTAGCATCTTTTTCCCAATATACTCAGCATCCCTCCTCAGCACATGTCCAAACCAATGTAATCTTGCCTCTCTGGCTTTGTCTCCAAACCTTCCAACCTGGGCTGACCCTCTAATATACTTATTCCTAATCCTGTCCACCGTTGTCATACCCAGTGCAAATCTTAACATCTTTAACTCTGCCACATCCAACTCAAACTCCTGCCTTTTTGTCAGTGCCACTGTCTCCAACCCATATAACATAGCTGGTCTCACTACCCTCTTGCAGACCTTTCCTTTCACTCTTACTGGTACTCGTCTGTCACAAATCACTCCTGACACTCTTCTCCACCCACTCCATCCTGCCTGTACTCTCTTCTTCACCTCTCTTCCACATTCACCATTACTCTGAACTATTGATCCCAAGTATTTAAACTCATCCACCTTCGCCACCTCTACTCCTTGCATCCTCACCATTCCTCTATCCTCCCTCTCATTCACACACATATATTCTGTCTTAGTCCTGCTGACCTTCATTCCTGTTCTCTCTAGAGCATATCTACATCTCTCCAGGGTCTCCTCCACCTGTTTCCTATTCTCACTACACACAATGTCATCTGCAAACATCATAGTCCACGGGGACACCTGTCTGTCAACCTGTCCATCACCACTGCAAATAAGAAATGTCTCAGAGCCGATCCTTGATGTAATCCCACCTCTACCTGAGCCGATCCTTGATGTAATCCCACCTCTACCTTAAACGCATCAGTCACTCCCACCGCAGACCTCACTGCTGTCACACTACCCTCATACATATCCTGTACCACTCTTACATACTTTTCTGACACTTCCGACTTCCTCATACAATACCACAACTCCTCTCTAGGCATCCTGTCATATGCTTTCTCGAAGTCTACAAAAACACAATGCAACTCCTTCTGATCTACTCTGTACTTCTCCATCAACACTCTCAGAGCAAACATCGCATCTGTAGTGTTCTTCCCGGCATGAAAACATACTGCTGATCACTAATCATCACGTCCTTTCTTAATCTAGCTTCCACTACTCTTTCCCATACCTTCATGCTGTGACTGATAAATTTAATCCCTCTGTAGTTACTACAGCTCTGCACATCACCCTTATTCTTAAAAAGCATTACCAAAACACTTTTTCTCCATTCCTCAGGCATCCTCTCACTTTCCAAGATTTCATTAAACAATCTGGTTAAAAACTCCACTGCCATTTCACCTACACACCTCCATGCTTCCACAGGTATGTCATCTGGACCAACAGCCTTTCCATTCTTCATCCTCTTTATAGCTTTCCTTACTTCCTCCTTGCTAATCCATTGTACTTCATGATTCACTATCCCCACATCATCCAACCTTCTCTCCCTCTCATTCTCTTCATTCATCAACCCCTCAAAGTACTCTTTCCATCTCCTCAACACACTCTCCTCGCTTGTGAGTACGTTTCCCTCATTATCCTTTATCATCTTTACCTGCTGCACATATTTCCTAGCTTGGTCCCTCTGTCTAGTCAATTGGTACAGGTCCTTTTCTCCCTCCTTAGTGTCCAACCTTTAATACAACTCTTCATATGCCTTATCCATAGCCTTCGCCACCTCTCTCTTTGCCATGCACCTCATCTCCTTATACTCCTGTCTACTTTCTTCATCTCTCTGACAATCCCACTTGTTCTTTGCCATCCTCTTTCTCTGTATACTCTCCTGTACGTCCTCATTCCACCACCATGTCTCCATGTCGTCCTTCCTCTGTCCAGATGTCATACTAAGCACCTTTCTAGCCGTCTCCCTTACAAGCTCTGCTGTAGTTATCCAGCTATTTGGTAACTCTTCACTGCCACCCAGTGCCTGTTTTAACTCATCCCTTAACTCCAGCTCACAATTACCCATTTTCAATTTCGACCATTTGATCTTGGTGCTGCCCTCACACTCCTCCTCCTCTTCTTGATCACCAACGTCATCCTACAAACCACCATCCTATGCTGCCTAACTACACTTTCCCCGGTCACCACTTTGCAGTCTCCACTATCCTTCATACTGGCCCTCCTACATAAGATGTAATCCACCTGTGTGCATCTTCCTCCATTCTTGTATGTCACCCTATGCTCCTCCCTCTTGTTAAAATACGTATTCACCACACCCATGTCCATCCTTTTCGCAAAATCCACTACCATCTGACCTTCTGCATTCCTTTGTTTAACACCATACCTACCCATCACTTCCTCATCCCCTCTGTTCCCTTCACCAACATGCCCACTGAAATCTGCTCCAATCACCACTCTCTCACCCTTGGGTACAGTCATCACCACTTCATCCAACTCACTCCAAAATTTTTCTTTCTCATCCATCATATCCAACTTGTGGAGCATATGCACTAACAACATTCATCATTACACTATCAATTTCCAGCTTCATAAACATCACTCTATCTGACACTCTTTTCACCTCCAAAATGCTCTTATCATACTGTTCCTTCAGGATAATGCCTACGCCATTTCTCCTCCCATCCACACCATAATAAAACAATTTGAACTCACCTTCAATACACCTAGCCTTACTCCCCTTCCATCTGGTCTCTTGCAAACACAATATACCAACCTTCCTTCTGTCCATCATATCAGCTAGCTCTCTCCCTATACCAGTCATACTGCCAACATTCAAAGTTCCGATCCTCACAACCACAGTCCTAGCCTTTCTCCTCTCTTCCTGCTTTTGGCCATGCCTTCCGCCTCTTCTCCTCCTTTGGCCAACAGTAGCCCAATTTCCGCCAGCACCCTGTTGGCTAACAGTACTGGTGGCGATCATTTTTAACCTGGGCCTCGACCGATCCGGTATGTAAATATTTACTGGTGTCCGCATGAATTATTTGGTGAAGTTTTATGCTGGATGCCCTTACTGATGCAACCCTCCCCATTTATCCGGGCTTGGGACCAGCACAAAGAAATGCACTGGCTTGTGCATCCCCAGTGGCTGATCTTGAATACAGGAACTAAAAAAATATTTTCATTTAGTCCAGGGGTGTTACCTGCCTCCAATATGAGCTGTCAGTATATTTCTCTATACTTATTTTTTTCTTCCCATAATCCACCTCTAACATCTTGCTTTACTTCTTCAAGGCCAACAAAACAGAAACTTAGCCTTACTACAGTTTAATGTGTGTTTAAAAAGGGCATTGTTAATATCCTGTGTTTTAATAGCATAATAATTTTCATATATTCTCTTTTTAACATTCTTTCTGCTTTCCCTATATAAAAAGCCATACATGCTTTACAAGTGGCCAGATAAATAACTCCTTACTGTTGCAGTTAGCAAAGGTATTGGCTTGTATAAATTGATCTCTGCTAGATAGGTATATTGTACTTCTGTTTGTTATGTATTGACACTGCTCACACCTTCCACATTTAAATGTACCTTTAATTTTATTACTCTGTGTAAATCTGCTATTATCATTTCCCAGTTTTTTTTAATATTGTAACCGTTTTTATATACAAATTTTATGGGTTCATCAAAAATATCTTCCAAATCGGAAAGACTTCTAAAAAATTCCCATTTTTCTGGTATTTTGTTTCTAATCTTTACTGTATCCTTGTTATAACACAATGTGTACGCCCTCTCAAAGTTTTCACATTTACTTAACCCCCCCCCCCAGTGTTGTTGTAAACCTTTCCTGTATTTACATTATTCTTTCCCAGAACTGGCCAGTACTTCTTACCTCTACCTTTGATGACTTCCTCCATAACTTCATCTATGAGCTTTTCTGGATATTTTCTCTCCAAAAACATGTTTTTCAACTTTATACATTCCCATTTAAAATCTGAGTGGGAATAATTAGTTAATTAAGTATGAATGTTAATTAATAAGAAAGAGGAATAAATTAGAGTGCAATGGTAGTGGGAAATTTATCTGATGAGGTCTGGGTGTAACGGACGAAAAACGAGGTGATTAAGTTAAGTGCTCAGTTGATTTTTTTAATAAATTTCATTTTTTTATTCATTTGTGACTGAAAGTTTTCTTCAATACACTACGTTGGTGATTCATCACACATGGATTTTTTGGTGATATTGCTTCCTTGTTCTACAAAGTACCAATATTGAATTTTTTTTGGTCGCTTGGATTTTTGGTACTGGCTTTTGGTGAGTTAGTTTTGAGTGGGTAAATATAAATAAAACCAACTCCGAGACTGCACTACTTTTAGGAAGAGGGTAAACTACCATTAGCCAATGAATATTCATGATGTCCCAGGAAATCTGCATGACATGTCAGTCATGCATCTTTTGCCTGCTACATCACAGCCATTAGTCATGTCAATCAATCTGGCCATGCCCATTTCTGTGCAAAATGGACAGGAGTACTGTTGCAAAACATTACCGAATTCAGAAAACACCACAACAGGATAGAGCAATGGTCATCCATATTAAGGGGAAACCAGTGGAATGGGAAACAATTGGTCAGGTACCATATGAAGATATTTTGGAGCCTTCCATACGAAACCAGTATAAACATTCACTTGAAACTGGACAGCAAAGGAAGGAAAAGGAAACTGTGGAAACTCTGATGCAGTCAATGTTGAGACGTGATAGACCAGTGAGTTCTCATATGACACAGCAACGAATGGCACAGGATGAAATTGAAGAAAATGTGCCACAGGAAGATGCTACAGAACTTTCTATAGAATGCCCGCAGGAAATGGAAAACAAAAAATGTGCCCTCCGTTTAGAATAAAATGAGCCAAGTGAAAAGTTGCTTGATTTAATAGAGATAGATAAACATGTAAAGCAGAGTTCCTCCCTTATCTAGTTCAAGTGCAACTTGGACAATTACATGGGAAACTGGAAATTCATCCTTGGTTTGGCACCTATGTCGCTGACGCAAACAGGTAACCTGTAAATGGTTCATCTCCCAGGCCCATGCTTACACTTACCAAGGGTATCGCAACTCGTCTGAGATTTGGGATGCATGGTTAGGCTTAAAACGGCCCTTGTGGTCATTAGCCTAGTAAACATCTATAAACCTATGAATGAAAGAAAAATACTGCAGAAGGTCAATAAAACCCAAAATGTCAGAAGTTTAAAAATGAACACAGTAATTAGGACTGTCCATACAGATCCAAGCAATATAACAGAAGTAAACAGGATATATTACCGTGCAGTTAAATTAATAACTGATAAAGTTCTGCCACGAGAACAAAGGGTAGTGAGGGAAAGGAAGGGAAGAAATCGAATACCATCATGGAAGTATCGAATAGAGAAAACTATAAAGCAATTAAGACAATAGGTGTCATTGTTAGAAGAGTATAGAAGAACAAAAATACTTAGAAAGACGGATGTGAATAAAGCAATGTGCAGTATTAGAACAGATCAGGATCTATCATACACTGTCATAAACAACAAAATAAAAATCTCAGCACACGTGGAAAAACTTAGAAGATATGCAGATAAATATAAAGGAAAAGTACAAAAATAAGCAATTTATTGATGACCCAAAAAAGTTTTATAGAGAACTGGGAAACAAGGTAAAAGGAATTGAAAGACCACCAAAAAAAGAAGAAATAGATACATTCTGGAGAAGTATTTACGAAGATCCTGTGGAACATAAAATATGTTAAATGGGTAGAAGAAGTAAAACAAAGAATAAGAAGTTTAAAGGTACAGGATATGAAATGGGATGAAGTAACAGCCAGAGAGATTGAAACAAAGTTAAGAAAGCCCAGATGCAGTACCTAATTCCTGGTTAAAAGTATTAACATATTTGCACAACGATTTAGCCATGAGTAAGACCTATTTATATGGGCATCCCGAACAGATACCAGCCTGAATAACGACTGTAAAAAACAATGCTTCTACTTAAGATTCAACCTGCAAGCTACCCTAAAATTATAGACTAATAACTTGCCTTCCAACGACATATAAACTATAGACTGGAATTGATGCTGACAGCGTTTATAGTCATTTGGAAAAAAACTCAATTTTGTCAATAGAATAAAAGGGCAATAAAAGAAAGTCGTATGGAACAAAGGATCATTTGTTGTTAAAGTCATAGTGGAGAACTGTAAAAAGGGGTTGAATCGAAGTATGGCATGGATTGACTATAAAAAGGCATTTGATAGTATCCCACATTCATGGATAAAAGAGTGCTTAAAAATGTATAAGACATATCCTTCACTGATCAACTACATTACAGTGACCATGAAACAGTGGCAGACCACTTTGCAATGAATAAAAAAACAAAAACAAGGGTCACAACTAGAAAGAACTGTTTAATTGAAATTGTAAGTGCTTTTGTTCATGCACATTCAATGAACTTCTTCAGCCATATTTAATCAAACATACCTCCTTATTAAAACCCCCCTGGCAATCACATGACCAAACTGTCATGTGAAATACATCAACCCATATTCAAAGTTAAGCACTTAAATCTAAAACACATAGGTGAAAATAATATCTTCCAAAAGTCAAATACAACACAACACCCTCTTTCATTATTTACAATTTAAAGCACAAATACCAAAACATTACTACCAAGGAGACATAGCTTTAAATTTCAAAACCTTTTCTTTCATCTGGATAGGCTCGTTAATTTTAATAAATAGGCTATAGAGCACTGGTCATTCAGACCTGGGTGGCAGCAAGCATTCAATGTGATTTGCCACCATAATTCTTGTCTTTCCAGTTTTAAACCCAATGGGCCATCCCTCGGTCCCATTTTAACCTGTTCAAGTGCTCTAAACTAAAAATTGTGGCATGGATTTGCTTAAACATGCTTACTTAAAGCATTTGTCTCCTTCCTCTTGTTTATACAGTAGACATGCTCGTAAATCCATTCTCTCAACTTTCGCTCAGTCTTACCTACATAAAAACTAACATGTTTGGCATTTTGCTAAATACATCACTCCTTTGGTGTTACAATCATACTTACTTGGTGTGGCAAATTTCCTATTCCTTATCGTATCGTATAATCATGCCCGATATCAATAAAGCCACAATAGGGACAGGATACACATTTGTACATCCCTGGATTTCTACTAAAATACCTTTGTTCCCTTTCCAAAATGGTTCTCAAATTAGCTCCCTTCCTGTACACCACTCTAGGAGAGCAATCAGTTTTATCTCTAAAATTGATATCTTCTATCAGGACACACCAATTCTTCACTAAAATGCTCCTTAATAAATTATAGTCCAGCGTATAGGCAGTAATAAAGCTCACCCCATACTTTTTATCCAACTTCTTTTCAGAGTCGCTCTCTTGGGGGTATTCAGATGTGACCTTCATTGTTCTGATTCCCATTAGGATGGGTACAAAGTGTCCCTCTACCCTTTTCACTTAAACTTCATTAATTAACTCTTCAATTAAATACAGGGGGTAACCACGCTTCAAAAACATTTCCTTCAAGTTAGCACATTCAAACAAAAAGTCAGCCTCCAAAGTTGTCATCCTGGTTGCTTGTACTAACTGTCCCTTCACTACCAATAATTTTTGATGTAACGGATGTCTACTGGTGTTTCTTTCCATGTTTCAGGCAGAAAATGTCAAGAGAAACAAATTAAACAATATAATAAAATGGATCACACAACAGATAAAAATATTTCAGAAATCTGAGTGGGTAAATGCCAATTTATGCCCTCCAGAAAAGATGCTTCAGTTACATCTCAGTCAAAAAGTTCTGAGGATATCACCAGAAAGCTTTCAGTGAAGTAGCAAAGGTTGTAAGTGGTATCAAAAGCTTAAGACTTACGCACAGCCTAAATCTGTATGGTTAGCCAAGTATTATTTTCTGCAAAGAATAACATGAAATGTGACATTTAAAATACAGATATTCTTTTCTTGCCTAGCAAAAGGATATTTCAGCGTGCAGTCTTTAATGGATATCATACTGCGGTGGTGGTGCTGCGGTAGTGTTGTTGCCTCACAGTAAGACTCTGTCCGGTTTGATTCTCAGCTAGAGCGTCTTCTGCGTGGAGACATGCGTGAATGGGCGTACCTTCATTGGAGGTTGTGCATCAGGCCTGGCAAGCCGGTACATAAAAATCAACTGCCAATCATTAGTGGACCAGAGTTCCGCTGTGGCGACCCCTAACCGGGAAAAGACGAAAGACACAAACAAAGTCTTTAATGGATATCATCAGAAAGAAAAGCTATTCAGAGTAATACATAATGAAATACTCTTCCCATTTAGGATCTCCCAACAACTAATATCAAATGTATAAAAAGCTATGGGGTAGTTGCAGGAGAGGTATCTGCAGCTGCTAACATCTAACCTTTGATTAATTTGTCTACATTTATACTGGCGTCAAAGCTAGGAATATCAGTATTTCTTTGTTACTGAAATTACAGCAGATTTTCATGTACATAAGTATATATAAGTATATACTGAAATATTCCCTAGATGTAAATTTTGTAGAGTGAATGAATATGACATTTTCTTAGCTTTCTTTTCCTATGATGGTCATGTACTGATAAAAAGAAGCAAACACACAAATGTATGTCTGTATGTATACATATGTATGTAGATGTGTGTATGTATATATGTGCATACTTGTGTTTGCGTATGTATGGCAATTTGTATATGTGTATTTATGTGTGCTTATTTGCATGCAGTTGTGTATGGGTGATTTGTGTGTGCTTATGTGCATGCATTTGTGTATATGTGATTGGTGTGTGCATGTGAAATTATGCTCACAGACATGAATAATGGCTCTGTGGCACAAGAAATGTTGCACAGATTAGCTGAACTTAGATTTGTTCAACTGACATTCTTTGATCCCAGCTTGCTGGAAGCGGAATTCAACATACAGGAATGCTGTAGAGTCATTTTTTCATGGTGATCGTGATCTCAGAGTTAAAACAGATAGGCAGGAAGGCATGAGGCACAACCAGAATAACGGAGAAAGTGAGGGTGGTTTTGTCTCCCTGGTATAAAACCTTTTTAACAATGTTTTCTGTCATCCAGTTGTGTGTTAGCTAATCCATTTTTGTTTCATTCTGTATGAATCAAGTTTTGATGAATATTGTATCCCATAATAAAACTGCATGAACATACTTTGATTATTTATTCTTGTGTGGTTTTAACTAAGCAGATGCAGTATTCAGTGTCATGTATGTCACCTACGGTGCCAATGTGCTTTAACAGGAACTACTTGTAATTATTTCTAAAACAATTTGCAAAATTCAAGTTTCTGCTGGTGGCATACATTTTAGGAATTATCTTACAAAGATGACTGTCAATGTGTTGGGACTATAAAGAGAGTGACAAGAGTACCTGTACAAGGTGTAACATGTACAATACCGTTCCAAAGCCTGTAACATGTGTATCATGTACAATACCGTTCCAAAGCATGTAACATGTGTAACATATGTACAATACCATTCCAAAGCCTGTAAAATGTGTAACATATGTACAATACCGTTCCAAAGCCTGTAAAATGTGTAACATGTACAATACCGTTCCAAAGCCTGTAACATGTGTAACATGTACAATACCGTTCCAAAGCCTGTAAAATGTGTAACATATGTACAATACCGTTCCAAAGCCTGTAAAATGTGTAACATATGTACAATACCGTTCCAAAGCCTGTAAAATGTGTAACATATGTACAATACCGTTCCAAAGCCTGTAAAATGTGTAACATATGTACAATACTGTTCCAAAGCCTGTAAAATGTGTAACATATGTACAATACCATTCCAAAGCCTGTAAAATGTGTAACATGTACAATACCGTTCCAGTTCTCAAAGCCTGTAACATGTGTAACATGTACAATACCGTTCCAAAGCCTGTAAAATGTGTAACATATGTACAATACCATTCCAAAGCCTGTAAAATGTGTAACATGCACAATACCATTCCAAAGCCTGTAAAATGTGTAACATGTACAATACCGTTCCAGTTCTCAAAGATTAGAAAAGCTGCAGCATCATGAAATGTTCATCTTTCCTGTTTATTTTTTCTGCATTCTGTGGCTTATTTATCCTGTAGTTAGCATCCAGTCATTCATGCTAAGGCACACCTATTCCCAATTCAGTATTAATATAACTAAAAATCTATTATTATGCAGATCCATCTGCTTGGGCATTTTTTTAATTCCCTCTCATCTAATATTACAGCTTTTGAACTGTGATATTACATTTTTATTGTGCATGGTCACAGTTCACTGAAAGCAAAACAGTATAACAAAAACAGCACAATACATGCCAGCACAACAAGGTGAGCAAAAACACATAGAAACATATATCATAAAATAAATAAATAACTAAAGTCAAAAACGTTCATATTTGAAACCAATAAACCCATGAGAATGATCCGGAGCCCTAACGTCGGTCACTGACCAGTTGGTTGGCACTTATAAAATAGAACCTGGAAGAGCATCTGCATCCTATAATGGTAGAGGGTGCAAATGGAGAGATGATAGGGTCCGATGGAGACATGATAGGGTCCAAATGGAGAGATGATAAGGTCCGAATGGAGAGATGATAGGGTCCAAATGGAGAGATGATAAGGTCTGAATGGAGAGATGATAGGGTCCAAATGGAGAGATAATAAGTCAGCAAGCAAAGGAGAGTAATATTGCTGGAACTGAATTCATCCTCAAGTCTTGGTAAGTACCTGCACAAGGTGGACCCTGTTTTTCACAAAATCTCACCAAGGTGATACTGATATATAGACTGTATTTATATAGCATATATCATGGACAGACGTAAATCAAAAATAAAAAAGATAGCTGGGTGCACAAGACCCAGAATAAAAAGAAGTGCCCAAGCCTGGTAGGTGCACTGATGCCAGGACTGGAAAAAAATGACAGTGTAGAATCCTCAAGACGTGGAAACATTCTTATGATGGGGCTAGGTTAGGCCCAGGGGGACGATGCCCCCCCCCATGCAGAAGAAAGTAGCAGTCCACAGAAATAACAAAAACTTGTTTGTTTGTCTTTTCCCGGTTAGGGGTTGCCACAGTGGAACTCCAGTCCACTAATGATTGGCAGTCGATTTTTATGGTGCCGAGTTGCCAGCCCAATGCCCAACCTTCAACGAAGGTACGCCCATTCATGCATGTCTTTCGGAGGCCACTCTACCGCGGGGAGGACATGCAGACTCCACACAAAAGGCACTCCAGCCGAGAATTGAACAGGAGAACCTCTTGCTGTGAGGCAACAACGCTACCGCTGTACCACCATAGCTGTCAGAAATAACAAAAACTGATAGGCCAAAAAAGAGACAATGATAGAGTGGCCTGCTGTGGATAAGAAAGAAATTATGTATTGTTACTATTATGCAAGAAGCCCAGAATTTTTCAGACAGAAGATATACAAAAAGCTTAACAGAGCAATTAGATCGAAGAAAAATACTTCCACAAGAAAAAATGTTAGAAGCTTCAAATAATAATTTGTGTTCCTTAATACAACAGATTTATGAAAAACACAGACCAAGAAACCTTCGGCTATTTGGAAGAAGAAGGTACTGAGGAAGTGCAAAAATATAAAGAACAAAACCTAAAGACTTTTGGAAGGTATAAAAAAGAAATCTGGACATGGGAAAGAAAGAGAGATCTGATATGGTACAAATATTTATGCAAAGGAGAAAACTAAATTAATCAGCACAAAAAGGCAGCCCCAAAGATATTTGAAGAGAAATATGGAAAAAGGCATCCAGATATGGAAAAATTTACAATAAAAAATAAAATCACGAAGAAGGAACACAGAACAAAGATTAATAAAGTAGAAGTTAAAAAAATAGAAGATGACGTCATGGAATACTTGCAAAGTGAAGGATTTAGTGTAGAAAGTTTAGGAGAGGTTACATCATAGCATGATGAAACAACAAGTCCCCAAAGTAAGGAGAAACAGGAGGAGCAGGAAACATCTGAAAATAAAAATATGGACATGGAAAGAAAAAGAGATTTAATCTGGTGCAATATGTATATAAAGGAGAAAGCAAAACTAATCAATACAAAAAGAGCAGCACCAAAAATATTTGAAGAGAAATACAGGTAAAGGCAACTGAACATGGACAATTTTACAATACAAAAAGTAAGAAAACAAAGAAGAAATGTAGAAAAAAGGATTAGTAATGGAGAAGTTAAAGAAACAGAAACTGAGGTTATGTATTACCTTTGAAGTAATCCATAAGGGGGAGTTTGGTATATTGGTTAAGGTGTCTACGAACCTATGAAGTGAAGCATTTAGTGAAGAAAATCTAACTCAGATAAAATCACAGCAGGACAGAGTAATGGATACCCAGATTAACGAGAAACCAGTGCAGTGGGAACATCTGATCACTTGCCATATGAAGATACTTTGGAGCCTTTCAGAGGAAACCAGTACAAACATTCAAATGAAGTTGTACAGCAAGAGAAGGAACAGGAAACTGGCAACTCTGACACAGTCAATGTTGTGGACTGATCGGCCAGTGAGCTCTCATATGAAAGAGCAACAGAAGTCACAGGATGAAACTGAAGAGAAAGTAGCACAGGAAGATACTGTGTAACTTTCTATAGAATGCCTGCAGGAAATGGAGAACAAAGAATGTGCCCTCAGTTTAGAAGAAAATGACATAAGAGAAGAGCTGCTTGATTTAATAGAAATGGAGAGTGATATTAAGATCAATGAAAGAAAGACTACAGAAAGTCAATAAAATCCAAAGGTTATAAGTTTGATAAAACAAATGAACACAGTAATTAGACCCCTGTTAAAATGCCATGTTTGTGCGATATAAAAAATGCGACCACAATAAATCATTTCAAAAGTTTTCCCACCTTTAATGTGAACTATAACCTGTACAATTCAATTGAAAAACAAACAAATTTGTTAGGGGAAAAAATATAAAAAATAAAAAACGTGCAATACTCTGGTTGCATAAGTGTGCACACCCTTAAACTAATACTTTGTTGAAGCACCTTTTGCTTTGATTACAACATTCAGTCTTCTTGGGTAGGAGTCTATCAACATAGTACATCTTGACTTGGCAATATTTGCCCACTCTTCCTTGCAAAAGTGCTCCAAATCTGCCAGATTGCAAGGGCATCTCTTGTGCACAGCCCTCTTCAGGTCACCCCACAGATTTTCTATTGGATTTAGGTCTGGGCTCTGACTGGCCATTCCAAAACTTTAATTTTCTTCCGGTGAAGCCATTGTTTTGTTGATTTGGATGTATGCTTCGGGTCATTGTCGTATTGAAAGGTGAAATTCCTCTTCATCTTCAGCTTTCTAGCAGATGCCTGAAGGTTTTGGGTCAAAGGTGACTGATATTTGGAACTGCTCATAATTCCCTCCACCTTGACTAAAGCCCAATTCCAGCTGAAGAAAAGCAACCCCAAAGCATGATACTGCCACCACTGTGCTTTACCGTGGAGATGGTATTATTCTGGTGATGTGAAGTGTTGCTTTTGCGCCACACGTACGTTTTGGAATTGTGGCCAAAAAGTTCAACCTTGGTCTCCAATCAGACCATAACACATTTTCCCACATGCTTTTGGCAGACTTGATTTATTGTTTTGCAAATTTTAGCCGGGCCTAGATGTTTTTCTGTGTAAGAAAAAGTTTCTGTCTTGCAACCCTACCCCATAGTCCAGACATATGGAGAATACAGGAGATTGTTGTCACATGTAATACACAACCAGCACTTGCCAGAAATTCCTGCAGCTCCTTCAGTGTTGCTGCAGGTCTCTTGGCAGCCTCCCTGACCAGTTTTCATCTTGTCTTTTCATCAGTTTTGGAGGGAGATCTAGTTCTTTGCAACGTCACTGTTGTCCCATATTTTTTCCACTTTTTGATGACTGTCTTCACTGTGTTCCATGGTATATCCAATGCTGTGGAAATTTCTTTGTAGCCTTCTCCTGACTGATTCCTTTCAACAATGAGATCCCTTTAATGGTTTGTAAGCTCTCTGCAAACCATGGCTTTTGTTGTAGCAGGCAACTGAGTAAATGTCAGGAAAATCCTACTAGGACAGCTGAACTTTATTTGGGGTTAATCAGACTATCTTTAAACTGATGGCAGGTGTGTACCCAAGAAGACTGAATGCTGTAATTAAATCAAAAGGTACTTCAACAAAGTATTAGTTTAAGGGTATGCACACTTATGCAACCAGCATATTGTACATATATTTTTTCCCCTAACAGATGTTTGTTTTTCAATTGAATTGTACAGGTTATAGGTCACATTAAAGGTGGGAAAAGTTTGGAAATGATTTATTGTGATCTTATTTTTTTATATCACAAAAACCTGGCATTTTAACAGGGGTGTGTACACTTTTTATATCCACTGTGTGTGTATGTATGTATATATATATATATATATATATATATATATATATATATATATAGGTTCATAGGTTCATAGGTTCATACTAGGCTATCTGCCCTAGGGCATTTATAAGCCTAGCCAGAGTATGTTTGGCTTTCGCCACCCATTTTAAATTAATTTTGCTATGCCCTTTTTCGAGGTTAGTATACTGTGCCTCTGTCTAACAGTGACACAGAAGTGATAATCGGGGTAAACCTATGATCTCCCATCCACTCATCAAGATTCCTCTTGAAGAGAGTCAATGAGGGACTCTGCCTAACCTGGACTGGGATTTTATTCCATAGTGAAGGGAGCCTCTGGGTTATGAATCTGTCCCTCCAGCATGTCCTATTTATTTCAGTGCTGAGGTTCAAGTCTCGAGCATGTAGCTCGATGGGATTTGGATTTTTGAGGTGCAGCATGTCCCTTAATTCCGGGTTGGACATGGCCTTATATGTCAGGCACAGGTCACCTCTGAGCAGGCGGTATGCCACTGAGTAGAGCTGGAGTTTCTTTAACCGGGCAGCATATGGCATCTGTTTGAGCCCTTTGATCCTCTTGGTGAGGTACTTTTGGGGTCTTTCCAGTTGCTGCATGTGTTTGGTAAGGTACATCCCAAAAGGGGCATTGTACTCAATTATGGGCCTGATGAGGGATGAGTAAAGAGGCACAATGACCTCCCCTAATCTAGATGTGAATCCCTTCATGATTAGGTGGGCTATATAAAATGTTTTTCTAATCACTTTGGCCACGTGGTTGTCAAATGAGAGATTGCTATCAACTTGGGTCCCCAGGTCCCTAATGACTTCTTCTGTACTTAATGGATTACCACCTATGTGGTAATTTGTGGGCACTTTGTTTTTGCCAAAGGGGATGACTATACACTTTTGGCGTTTAGCTTGAGGCCATGGCTCTGGCACCAGTTGTCTGTTTCTATGAGGCCCTTTTGGAGGATGCTTGTGTCGGCTGGAGAGTCGATTATGGCCAGTTTGCAGTCATCTGCGAACTTGGTCAGCCACAGTCCTTCCGTGTTGGCCTGTACCTCCGAGAAATATATACCAAACAAGAGAGGTCCCAGGACTGAGCCTTGTGGGATGCCACTTGTAACTGGTTTGGAGTCTGACATGGCTCCAGCAATTCTAACCATGTGGGTTCTGTCCTTGAGCCAGTTTGCAACCCATCTAGTGACATAGGGGTTTATATTTAAGCTGGTGAGCTTATCTATAATGCCTGAGTGGGGTATTGTATCGAAGGCTTTTGCGAGGTCCAGATATATATATATATATATATATATATATATATATATATATATATAGTTCCACTTCATATCATTGAATTATCATTTCATCGAATTTCAAATCATCGAGACCAAATCGTCGAAAATTCATATCATCGAATCTCAAATCATTGAAAACTATAAAGCAACTAGAAATAACATCCCAGACACTGTTTACTATGTTTATGCAGGGGGGTAAGCCCCCTGTACCCCTCACCCCCCCCCGTAATTAAATATATCAACTCCAAGGTCACACTACAGTGGGGTTAGAAAATTACCTTTTTCCCCCACTGTAGTGCGACCTTGGAGTTGGTATATTTATTTACAGGGGGGGTGCAGGGGGGCTTGCCCCCCTGCATAAATATAGTAAAGACTTTGTGGAATGTTATTTCTACTTGCTTTATAGTTTTCAATGATTTGAGATTCGATGATATGAGTTTTCAACTAAATAAGTTTTCGGCGATTTGGTCTCAATGATTTGAAATTCGATGAAATGATAATTCGATGATATGAAGTGGAACCATACACACACACATATATATATATATATATATATATATATATATATATATATATATATATAAATATATACATATATATAAATATATATATCTATTACTGTGGAGGAGCCTGTGCCAATATGATGCATGGACTGCCGGTGGTGATTACCACAGAAAAGTGCTGATTAGCACTAATGGTAATACCATGCAATTCAGAGACACGTAGATGATCAAGTCTTTCCACACTGCATCCAATGTATCTCTGAATCACATTTTCTGTGATTGCAGAAAGAGTATATTTTGGCCATAGCTCTTAGTGCCCATGGTGGGATTCTTTCTGAATCCCAGGGTTTCTTCTTTCTTTTTCAAGTTTCTGTAAGATTGGAGCTGGTGTGTGTGCATGTGTGTGTGTGTGTGTGTGTGTGTGTGTGTGTGTGTGTGTGTGTATATATATATATATATATATATATATATATATACACACACACACACACACACACACACACATATTATGTGTGTGTATATATATATATATATATATATATATATATATATATATATATATATATATATATATATATATAGCTATATCTCTCTCTCTCTCTCTCTCTCTATATATATATATATATATATATATATATATATATAGGGTATTGGGGCTTGCCCACATACTGAGGATTAAGACAGGGGCTTTTCCCCTACATAATATATATATATATATTAGTACTAGGCTAAATGCCATTGTGGGCCATTTTAAGCCTAGCCAATTACCTCATGTAAGAATCAAACCCTGCAACTTGTATCTGTAAGGTGAACACCTTAACAATTACACTAACCTTTTGTTTTGTGGCATAATTATAAAACAGTGGTGAGACCAGCACTACTGTTTGGGACAGAGACCTGGACAATAAAGGCAAAGCAGATGAGAAAGCTAGAGGTGAAGGAGATGAGGCAAATGAGAAGGGTGGTAGGATGCACACTGTGGGACAGACAAAGAAATGAGGACATAAGAGCAGAAGCCAAAACAGCTCCAGGTGCAGAAAAGACCATAGAGAACAGATTACGGTGGTTTGGGCACATGTGCAGAAAAGCAGAAGACAATCTGGTGAAACAAGATTTGAGACAGGAAGAAGGTAAGAGAAAGCAAGGGCATCCAGCAAAGAGGTGTATGGCTTGTGCAGGAGACAATCTGTGCCAGTTAGGCATGAGTGTCGAAGATGCTAAGAGTGTGGCATTGAATCGAGAGATGGTGACAGTTAACAAGACACCCTGAGCCCAAGTAGTAAAGTGGGACTGATGATGATGATGATGTTTTTTCAGCATTGGTATTGTTCTTGTCAGCCCTACAAATGTCCATAGGTTTACATGTTTTCAGCTCAGACAATCACATGTCAATTAAACGAGAAAAGTTTATTCATTGTGGGCCTACAATGAAATTAGTACAACACAAGCTCATTGCATTACACCACATATCCTGTAAAAAAATTGTTAATGAGAAAGAACCACAGTGAAAGAAACAGAAAAAAAGGAAATTTAAAAACTTAAAATTAGAAAAGTATTCAAAATCTCATACCCTATAAGGAATAAAGCATAATAGTTCAGTTACAGATTTGCTGTTCTGAACTATTTGTAAGTTTCTTGGAGGCCATTGTTTGCTTGGGCTAAAGGGAAGTCTCTGTGTTCATCAGTGGCAGTAATAAACATTGAGCAGCCTGCCTGCCCCTGTGGGAGTGGTTACTGCCTTGAAACTGTAGTTTTATTGGCCATTTTGGGTCAATTCCTAACTCCTTGATCTCCCCCTCTTAAAACCCGATTGCCTCATGGTTTTGGCATCTTTTTGGACTTGTTGGCTGTTGGTGAAGCACCCACCAAGAGGAGAAAATGCTGAGAGAAGAAAGGAGCCACTTTTGAGATTTTAAGTATTTTGCTTCAGATTATTTGTTAAGTTTTTCTGCATTGCCGCCTACTTTTGAGCATTTTCTGGCTTGTTAAACTTGATTTCTGTGTTGGTAACTGTATTTAGAACACAATCTAGAGCTGATTACTGAATTTCCAGCCTGAACTTATTTTTAAAATCGTTTTTTTCCTAAAACTTGCATTTTATCTGTCTCTGGCCTAGCACTCAAGTGTGGGGTCATTTACTGCACTGTTATAACTTGTTGATACTTGTGAACCTCTGCTTTCCTTAAAAAAAAACAAAAAAACAAAACAATCTTGCTTTTTTCCCACTTCTCTGAGATTTAAAAAAGTTCAGTTACAGATTTGCTGTTCTGAACTGTTTGTAAGTTTCTTGGAGGCCATTGTTTGCTTGGGCTAAAGGGAAGTCTGTGTTCATCAGTGGCAGTGATAAACATTGAGCAGCCTGCCTGCCCCTGTGGGAGTGGTTACTGCCTTGAAACTGTAGTTTTATTGGCCGTTTTGGGTCAATTCCTAACTCCTTGATCTCCCTCTCTTAAAATCCTCTTTTGCGCGGTTTTGCTCGTTTTTCGTCTAATTGGGTTTAAACTATTCCTGGCTCCACAAAGTCTGCTCTTCACTTTTTCCCTTAAAACTGCTCTATCTCTCAAAATAAACACCATATTCTCATTCTAAGGCCCCTCACTGGCCCAAATAAGTAATTTTACAAGTTAGCACTAATAAACCATAAGCACTACTAACTCTTATACTCTCTACGATTACCTTGTCCCCTATTGGTCCATTTTAATTCAGTTCCCTATATTACTCTAGCATGTCCAAAGGTCAGTCAATGGTTTCCTCTCCAGTCCAGCTGGTGAATCTGGGAAAAGACGGATAACTGGTGCCAGAGCCATGGTCTAAAGCTAAATGCCAAAAAGTGTATAGTCATACCCTTTGGCAAAAACAATGTGCCCACAAATTACCACATAGGTGGTAACCCGTTAAGTACAGAGAAAGTAATTAGGGATCTGGGGACCCAAGTTGATAGCAATCTCTCCTTTGACAACCACATTGCCAAAGTGGTCAGAAAGACCTTCTACATAGCCCACCTCATCATGAAAGGATTCACATCTAGATCAAGAGAGGTAATCGTGCCCCTTTATTCATCCCTCATCAGGCCCATCATAGAATACAATGCCCCTTTGGGATGTACCTTACCCGACACCTGCAGCAATTAGAAAGACCCCAAAAGTACCTCACCAGGAGGATCAAGGGACTCAAACAGATGCCATATGCTGCTCGGTTAAAAAAACTCCAGCTCTACTCAGTTGCATACCGCCTACTTCGAGGCGATCTATGCCTGACATATAAAGCTATGTCCAACCCAGAATTAATGGACATGCTCCACCTCAGTAAATCTAAATCCCTTAGAGCCACGTGCTCAAGGGACTTGAACCTCAGCACAGAAATAAATAGAACATGCTGGAGGGACAGATTCATAACCCAGAGGCTCCCTTCTCTCTGGAATAGAATTCCAATTCATGTTAGGCAAAGCACCTCACTGAACCTCTTCAAGAAGAATCTTGATGAGTGGATGGGGGATCATACTGTTGTCCCGGGGATTACTTCCGTGTCACTATTAGACAGAGGCACAGTAAACTAAACTTTAAAAAGGGGACAGTATACTCAAATCAAGGGGTGGCGTAAGCCAAACACAATCGGGCTAGGCTTATAAATGCCCCAGGGCAGATAGTCTAGTATGAACCTATAACAATATTTACAAAGGGAATTATTATTTTGAGATGTGCAGTAATAATTATGACCTGTATTTGCTCTCAAGGTCATAATAATTATTACTCAACTTAAGAAGTATAATTCCCTGAAAACATTATATTGTACATCATCCTCTGTTTAGCAGTTACAATCAAAAGCTGTCCAGAACAGTTTATAACATTGTAATACATATACTTTCAGATTTTTGTATGTGCACCCAGTCAAGTAACACACCCATTCATATTCACATACAACAAAGAATTGCCCATTATGACATTTAAAAAGTTCAGCTAAAAGATTCAAGCCAAGGTCTGCTTCAACTTTACTTATTATAATATAAAATGGTGCAGAATATGTTTTGGGAAAGGGCAGGCAAGATATTATGTATTCAGAATGAATATTCTGAAATACTAAACTATATGCACCTCAACCATTTTTCTATGTGAGGATTCTTTAGATGTTAAGCAACCCTTTCAATATTAATGACCCCTGAGGAAGTGAAAACATGCTTCCATGTTTATCTTTCACTAAAAAATACAAACAAAATATTCCAGCTGTGTCAGATATTACTGTTAGACACATTTCTATTTTTCATTTGTATACAAAATTATTTTGAATACATAGAATTTAATATTCTTACACATCACCTTTGGTCCATTTACTTGGGAGATACTTATGCAACTCTTAATTAAAACTGTCTGACTCCCTGCAATTTTACAATCATACTAGCATATCTACTTCTCACTGTCATTGTTTTGTAATCACCTTCTCATCAGTTATTTTGTTATATTGTTGCATAACCTTCCTTCCTATACACCCTGAAAGCACCCTTCACATGGAGAACATGTCAAGCAAATCTGCAGTCTGCGGCTACCACTCCACCTATACAGTATAAGAAGGAATCAGTACTGCAAACTAAACAAGGATATACATTTTGAGCCTCAAGAGCAGGGTCAGTCCACCCAGGCATTCTACTTGTATGTTTTATGAGAGTAAAGCTATTAAATTAGCAGCATTTCTTAGTAGTTCTCAGTGTGCTAATAAAACTGACTGTTGTAGCCTTGTGTCCCCCCCAGCTAGTACAGTAATCCTAACTGTCCAATAGACAGTATACATTTAATTCAGATCCCTGTGACTAAATTAACCATCAAGCAGCCCTCTCAAGTGCATCACTTGGAGGCCCACCTTTTTATTTGCACCTCTATATATTCCCCTTCATTGCTAATGTATCTCCCTACTCTAATCTGTGCACAAACTGGTTACTAATCAGCAAGTCAATGTGAAGACACACTCCCAACCTTAATAACCTTCGCTGTCTCTTCTCTCCTTCACTTTACAGGTAGTTTGAATTAATACTTACCCCCTCTGAGGCCTTCACTGATTTCCACTGATTGCCTCTCTGGTTTCTTTGCATTCCACCTGGTTTACACCCCTTGTGCTATCTCCCTCCCCCAATACTAAGCCTATATTAGACTCCTGCTGAGCATGGAGCCATCTTTAAATTTCTAGTCTCCCACCAGGACACAAGTGCTCTTCAGCAATTACATTCTGCTTGCTGGTAAGCCATTAGACCTCAGGAATTTGTTTAAAGTGTTCAGATTTGTAAAGTAATACTTACTTTTTTCTCTTGTCTTGGTGGGCTCTGCCCCGCTCCGTTCACCCTTGTTAATGCTCGGGCTCTCTCCGCTTCCCTGCCCTGCCCCCTTTTTCCTCCCGCCTCCACTACCTCTACATTTATAGTACTCACAGCCACACCCTCAGCTCACCATCACATCACCTCCATCAATCACAGCTCCTCAAGTCATATCACATTATACCACACCAACTTGCTCCACACAAAATACTCCCAATCACTCTCATTCCCATTAGGCATTTTTTACATCACCCACACTACTTCCCCATCCACATATAGTGCAACCCTATAATTCCTATTCAGACTCCCCATCTAGAACCAACTTAAACTTTATAACCATGACTATCACACAACTAAGTCTAGTCTGTCTTCTCATAATTCTTTACAACACCACAAGTTATCACTCTAGCAATATCCCTAAACTTAGTAGCACAACACTACATTATGCACTCTCATATACAGACACCACACATTATAATAATATCTGTCACAATTGTTCAAGAACTACATAACGGACCAATTTAGAACTAAACACATATGCTCTCATTCCTACTCCAAAAAAATACAATACTTTCTCACACTCCTCACTAAACTCCAACATCTGTATCACCATTTTAACAGCAGGCTCACCATAAGTGGGGATATCCACCCCAACTCAGGCCCAAATCCATCCTGTCCAACACAAACTGCTCCATCACAAATGTCAGAACATAACAACCCCACTATCTTCATCCCTGGGCAAATCAACAACAGCAGCAAAACCAACCATTTTTAATGCTAAATATTAATATTACAAGTATCAAAAATAAAATACCTGAACTCCAGGCCACAATGGCACACTACTCCCCAGACATAGTTGCTTTAACAGAAACCTGGCTAAAGAAAAACATAGCTAACTCAGAAGTTCTCCCTACCAGCTACAATATCATTAGACAAGACAGACCACTTCATAAAGGGGGTGGAACTGCCTTACTGTACAAGTCCAACTTAACTGGCCATCAATTACCAAACTCCTACCCCTACCCCAATAATTGGGACATACTTATCTCACAACTTCAACTTCACCCTAAAAAGGACATCACCACAATTGTGATCTATATTCCACCTGGTAATACACCTGCTAGCCTTGAAGACTTCTTATCCTGGTGTTCTTCCACATATGCACAAGAAACCCTTATTCTGGGAGACTTCAACCTAGATTGGTTCACCTGTATATCAGAGCCACCAAGTAATCTAACAAATCTCCATGGCTACCAGCAGCTAGTCCAAATTCCAACTAGATGTGATAAAAAATCTAAAAGGGAATAGATTCATAGATTAGTACTAGGCTAACTGCCTTTGCAAGCCATTTTAAGCCTAGCCAATTATCCCATGTGAGACTCAAACTCTGTACCTTGTGTTTGTAAGGCAAACACCTTAACCATTAGGCCACCCTCCCAACCCTAAATCAATCCTTGACTGGGTCTTAACTAACAACCCCACATTGTACCCTCACACAGGCAGTCTCCCAGACACCTTAAGTGACCAGAACATAATATATTTTATACATAGTAGAACAAGCATATGCAAAACCACTAACTATATATCCACTAGAAACACAGATAATTATCTCCTGAGGTCCACAACACTCTGTGACTGGACCCCCCCCCTAAAAACCCTCCCACTTGACCAGGCTGTTGCATATTTCAACAAAACATTTCTACAACACCTAGACACTGTCACTCCATTGCGCAAAATCAAGGTAAGAATCTCTACAAATCCCTGGCTCAGTAAAGAAACCAAACAAATCCTCAAGTTCAGAGACACTGCCTGGCTTTACTATCAAAAAAACAAAGAAACACAAAGCCTAACTAAGTACCAAGAACTGTGCAACCATGCAAAAAAATGCATTAGGCTGGACAAAATATCCTACTACATAACATTACAAACTAAATACCAACACAACCCCCCAAAAATTTGGAAAAATGTAAACCAGCTACTAAAATCCACCCAAAAGGCTACCCCCAAACCAACCACCCCTGACACTAAAGTTCCCATCGAAACACAATTCAACTCCCACTTTGTGAACTCAATTCTATCCTTAGTATCACAGGACAGTTCCTTCCTCACTATCCCCCCAACACAAATAACACTAATACAAGCTTTACCCTCAAAACAGTTTCCACCACTTCAATCAAAAGCATGCTCTCCAAACTAAAAACCTCATCAACAGCAGCCGACCTACTCCCCAGCTATTTCTTGAAACTCACAGCAGATGCTATTGCTATCACAGTCTCCACTCTCATAAACAGATCAGTTGTTGAAAACTATGTGCCCAAACTCTGGAAAATATCCTATGTTAAACCCATACATAAAGGTGGGACCTTCACTGAACTTAATAACTACAGACCCATTGCTTTACTCTCCCCACTGGCCAAAATCCTAGAAAAATGCATCCATACCCAGATGCTAAACTATTTCCTAGACAGCAACATCCTGCCACCTACTCAGCATGGTTTCAGACCTGCCCATAGTACCACTACAGCCCTCCTCTGCTTCACAGACACAGTAAACCATCTCAAAAATGAAGGCCTACAGGTGTCAACTCTTTTTTTGGATATGTCCACAGCATTTTGACACAATCTCACACCAAATCCTGCTAAACAAACTAAACCAATATCACCTATCAAATTCCACTCTTACCTGGTTCCAAAGCTACTAAACTGACAGGTACCAAGCCATGAAATGGGAACATTCTCTCTCTCTCCTCAGCTGCCCATAACTATAGGAGTCCCACAGGGTTCTATCTTAGGACCACTACTATTCACAGTTTTCACAAATGACCTCCATACCTCCACACAGCATGCATCTATCATTCAGTATGCAGATGACACTATCTTAATCTGTGCTGCACAAAACATTCCCACCCTCCTGCAAACAACTCAACTAGCATTCTCTGACGTTGAAAACTACCTTACCAAAGCCCAACTTAACCTCAATCCAAAGAAAACTCAGCTTATTATTATAAACAGTTCTCCCATTCTGACTAATCTCAACAAAACTAAACTAAGCAAAATGGAAGCCTGCTATAACAGAATTGCCCGCTTTGCTGCAAATTGCTCATATAGAACTCATCACTGTACTGCTTTGTGACAACTCCACTGGCTTGGACAGCCCAACCTCCTAACTTACAATCAGCTCTGCCTCTGCCATTCTATTACCTCCCCAGTAAGTGTCCTGCTCTCAAAAACCTAGTACAACATCACTCAGCCAAAAGGCCTCTTAGATCATCAAGCAAACTACTACTAGAAGTCACCAACAGCTACAATAGCTTTGGAGACACACTTTATAGTAGTTCAGTGGCTAAAAAATGGAACTCTGTCCCTACTAGCATTCAAAACGCATCATCCAAAGCCTCCTTTAAAGACCTCATCAGGCAATATCTCAAGCAAAGATGGCAGTGCCATGATTGCTCCTCAGGCTAGTGAAAGTGGATAAGGTATATATATATATATATATATATATATATATATATATATATATATATATATATATATACTAAATCTAGAGTACTTGATAATAGTTTTCAATCTTAATCACAAACACTGGCTAATCTACAATGTATGTATTGTACCTGTGTACTATGTATGTATTCTACCTATGTTCCACATTTCAGCTGTACACCACAAATCTATTAATTACCTTTATTTTTAAATTAATTTTTTTTGTTGTTCTCTCCACTGCAACTGTTGATGTGCCACATACCACTGTAGAAACACATCTTTTGTAATTTGTGTGTATACTGATCATGTCTAACTAAATGTATCTGTAATTTTTCTTTGTGGAGCTTTTCTCCCCAGGTATCTGCTGTAAAGGGGCCTTTTCAACTCAGTCAGACACCCCGGTTAACAAATGTAAAATAAAAAATAAATATGTTCTCAGCATATCTTTTTGACAGCGTATTTGAATGAATAAATACTGAGGATGATTTTTTTCAAGTTTTTAACAAAGCAATCATATAAATGTTCCTTTAATTCTCTTTTGTCACCACATGCTGTTTAAATCATAAGAGGAAATATCACATTTGAGAGGAAACAGGTGCGTTCTGATTAAAAAGAAGCAAATATTAACTAAATATTCACTGTTCTTCCAAAATAACAAAAGGCAGGCTTCTATTTTTAAAGCAGAATATTTTCTGTATAGAAGTAAAAATTATTATGTTTGAATATAATACAGGTGATAATAAGCTAGAACATGTAATCCAAATGTAAAAAACTGTTGATGACAAGGAGAGGTAAACCCTTGGGCATAACGGTTTCCCTACGTAACATGGACACACACACACACACACACACACACACACACACACACACACACACACACACACACACACACGGATGTGGACACACTTGATGAAATGAGTAAGAAAAGAATTTAAACTGATATTTAAACTATCATGTGTTTATTCTTACCTAATGAAGATATTGTTTCATAATTTTCTCTCATTACCCTCTTGTACAGTTCTTTCTCACAGTAGTTTAAAATGTTCCACTCTTCTTTTAAGAAAAAGACTACAACATCTTCAAATGCTATCGGTTCCTGAAATAAAAGAAGACAAATACAGGATCATTTGTCAACCCACTAATGAACACCGTGGTTATACATCACAGACAGTTTGCAGACTAGCTTAAAACACAAATTCAAATGCAATCCCTGAAACTTTCAGTGCATGCTGTGGTCAACGTAAAGAACATCTTCACCCAAATGCCTACCTTTTTTATTACAAAATGCTTTTTCTTCAATTTAATCAAATGTAAGCATGACATAGACAATAAAAATAATTAAACATTACTGCATTATGTTTCATGCTCATAGCAGGTTCTTCAGTTTCTTCACGTACTATTTCTGAAACAACTCTTGCTATTATTTTCTGGTATTTTGTTATAGCACCCACTGAATGATACAAGCAGTGTCTGGTTAAGGTTGTTGTTTTTCTTCTGGCTTTTCCCGATTAGGGGTAGCCACAGCGGAACTTCAGTCCACTAATGATTGGCAGTAGATTTTTTTATGGGTGCTGAGGTGCCAGCTTGACGCCCAACCTTCAACTAAGGCACGTCCATTCTGCGCATGTCTTTCAAACGCCACTCAACCGCGGTGAGGACATGCCGACTCCACACAAAAGGCACTCCAGCCCAGAATCGAACAGGAGAACCTCTTGCTGTGAGGCAACAACGTTACAGCTGCACCACCGCGGCTTATTTCCTCTGCACCACCGTGTCTGGTCAAGGTAAACCTGTGAATAGGGGATAGATCATCCTCCTCTTCCTCCTCCTCCTCATCATCAAAGAAAGCAGAAAATCACAATACTCTTACAGTACTCTTCACTGTAAGTGAATGGAAAGACATGTTTTTCTGTCTGATGCAATTCTATAGGGACATACAGTACACTGCGAGACGAAGGAACCTTGGTTAGAAAATTTAATTACATTAGCATGACAGTCATCATCAAGTCAGTAGCCCGTTTTGGTGTATAAAAAAATCAGAAAAAAATATAAACCACTTTGAATGATACAAGAACATTAGTACTGCAGAAAATGTCAACAGTTAATAAATAAAAATGTATATATACTAGGTCATGCTGTTGTCCTTGAATAGACTTTAACGTTACAATAAAAATACTAAACTCCAGAACAGTGATGGGATGCAATAATCAGAGTAATGGCTGACCTAAAACACTGTATCTTAAATACGTGTGTAGAAAAAGAAAACTACTAAGAAATTTGGTGTGTTGCACTCTAGTCCAACACTTTTAAAGGTAAATATAATCTCAGTGAAAATGGAAATGATTTTCAGAACTTTCTTCTTAAAGAACACAACACATTTTAAAAAAAGAAATAGCTGCATGACAGTCATACCACTCAAAATTAAATTTGACACAAATAACTCACTGATAGTTAAATATCTACTTCCAAATGATAAAATGGAATAAGGCAGCCTGGTTTGAGAAAACACAGTAATACTTTCCATTTCATGACTGTTCTTTGGTACCCCAGATGATGAAATGAATATTATTAAGGCAGGGATCCATGGCCCATGTATGCTGGCTTAATGTTGCTAAATACATACTTCTGCTCCAATGATGAAGTAGAATAACAGGTTCACATCCATTAAAGAAAGGGAGCACTTAACGCAGTAATGGATTTATATTATCCTTATTTTTCTGGACTGCTCCACAGATTCTTGCCTTGAAAAGGGACAAGAGGAAAATCATTTGAGAAAAACTCAGACGTTGCTGACAGATAAAGTTGTCCTGTCAAGCTGAGGCCTTAGAATATTCTGCCCCCTCCAAAACAAGAAACAAGTATTAACATTGACGACATCACTAAGCAATCAGTAATGCCCAACAGTGTACATTTTATGTGGTAACAACAGACTATCCAGAGGTATTCTTTACTTCTGGAAGGTCCATTACTTCCCTTTAATGCCCACCTCTAGGGGTTTATTACTGCAAATAGAAAACTGGCTCTGCATCTCTTTTTTTGTTAGGTGTTTTTCTTATCCGTCATGTTACTTTTTGTAAGTTTTTGCTCATTGAGAAACAAAATAGTTCCTTTTCACTGTTAGCAGTGTCTATTTGCACACATGATAAAATAGTTATCACATTTTCTCTGCTATTTTATATAGTTTTACAAATATTTTTTATATTTTATTTTGTGTCTATTTTTATATTTTTGATATTCTTTGCTGCTTTTTATGTTTTTTTTTTCTCTGCTTCAGGGCAGTCTAGGTATTTAAATAATTTGTATTGTGGCTGGGCCATTTGTTTTCCTAATAATTTTCTTGACTTAATGATATTTATTTCTTATTAGCGTGTTTGGTCAGGGGTGTAGTCAGACAATACAATTTCATAACTGCTGCTCCTCAACCCACCTGCCATTTGAAAAACTGCAATGCCCCCCCCCCCACAATTTACAAATGTTTGCATCACCTTCCCTAGAAAATCATTAAATAGATATTTTTCAACCTATGAAACTCTTATTGGAGGCATTAATTTAGACAGTTGTGGACACAGTGTTGCCCAAATAAGCCAATGGTTTCCATAAGTAACGTATAGAAAATTGTACTTAGTAGAGTACATGGAATATGCCTGACTACATCCTTTCTTTTGGTACTATAGCCTTTTAGGTCGTGATTTCATTAATTTTTGTCAGTCTGTAGGTGCTTGAAGAGGAGGTAAGGTTAACCATTTAATGTTTAGTATGGGTGGTACAGTGGTGTAGCATTGCTGTCTTACTTTAAGAGTTTCTACAGGTTAATTCTCACTAAGGATGCCTTCTGTGTGGGGCCTACATTCCCTCTCTGTGCTCATACTGGTTTTCTCTAGGTATGTCCGCTTCCTCTCACTTATCAAAGACATGAAGTAGGCAGACTGGCAAGTCAAAATTACTCCTAGGTAAGCGTGTGTGTGTGTGTGTGTGTGTGTGTGTGTGTGTGTGTGTGTGTGTGTGTGTCTGTGTGTGTGCGTGTTTGTGTGTGTGTGTACAAAAGCATATGTGACATTCTAGAAAGGCCTAGCTATCTAATTCCATACCCTACTTGTCCAGTAAACTCCATGTATACAGGACTCAAATGTGACTCAAGTGTGGATGGGATGGATTTTTAGTATTTCTGGAGCATTTCTTTTAATTTGTGTTGCTTAAGTTTAATTTGCTGTTGAATGCTGAATATGTCAAACAGACAAGAAGATGAACTCAGTGCATCTGCCCGCTCTTTTTAGAACCATATTTCACTTTATTATTCTGGGTACAAGAACACACTCCTCCCCTCACAGAGGAAGTGCATCAACATATCCCCCCAGACAGTATATCAAGTAAGCAGAAAAAGGGGAAGGGAAGAGTGAGAGTATACTCAAAAGCTGTTTTTTATGTTAAATCAGCCCTCAGATGAACTGATACATCAATTCCAAGCTTTGGAGGCAAAATCACCTCATCGTATTTAAGAACAATACAAAATAAGTAAGTGGTAATAATACTGAAAATAAGGACCTCTGGAATACCCTAAGATACACACACACACACACACACACACACACACACACATATATACATACATATATATATATATATGTGTATATATATATATATATATATATATATATATATATATATATGTGTGTGTGTGTGTGTGTATATATATATATATATATATATATATATATATATATATATATATGCAAAGAAAATTATTAAAATAACAAAAAACTTCTGAAGGCATCTGTCTGAAGTCTGAGTGATTTTAATTGTATGCCTTAAATGGCTGACTTTATTGTTAATTTGTATGCAAGTCTGATTTTATGCATTGCTACAGCAGAAGACCTTACTACTTTTATATACTTGAGGACATGATTGTACTTGTACTTTATTACGCATTATTACAGATATTTGATTTCTTATTTTCAGTTAATTTTACAGAGTACATTAAGAATGTTGTTCGAGCTTGGCTCTGTTACTCTGTTTAAGTTACGCCCACCTCATGCATATTTATGGACAACAGAACTTTGAGAATTACACTTCCATCATGTGTAAAGGGGTTGAACTGTGATTTTGACTGGACAAAATTATTTTCATTTGTTTTCTTACACTATTTAAACTTTGTAATCTGCACAGTTTATTTATTCTGATGAAGTTCTTAAATAAAGAATGAAAGCACACTCAGTCACAGGTTCTACTTACTGCATTCTTTCTTCTTGTGTTATACCTAGTTTTATTTACGTTTTACAGATGCCTTCGGAAGTTTTTTTATTATTATACATTTTATATATGAAAAGAAAAAGAAAAGCAGGAGTGTGGAAAATTCAAAGCACGACCTCAGTTGTAAAGCAAAATGAACGCTTTATTTAATATTGCGTTTTCGTCCAATAGACTTCATCAGATAAAATGCATACTTAAAATCAAAGCTTTTATACCAAAATTCATATTATTGTTGACCAATCGTATTTCACTTCTAATTAAAAAGTCCCACTTAAATTTAACATTTCACAATGTGTATATAATACGTTCATATTCATTTCATATATAATAAATTATTAATTTAATTTAAAAACAAACATTTATTTAAAAAACCTTACTTGGTTTATGTAAGTTAATTCATTCAAAAGTTAATGTATTTATTTAACATTTCAAAGGGTTTATTCATAGGTAACCTTACTTCATCAATTTACAATGAACACTGCCATCTATTGACCATATTTATTATTGTTCCCAAGGTTATATTTTAGCAGCTTTTAACTTTAAAAATGGTAAAATAGATATGTTTTCATTTAACCCTGGGGGTCTATTGGCTTCCAGAACCAATTGCCACCACAACTCTTTAAAGCCTATGTTTTCTTCCCAAGGACCCCCTCTTATGTCGATTTTTATTTGGTCCAACACAAAAAAGCTATATTTGTATTCCTTGCAGACAAGTGAGTGCTTGTAAAGTGCATTGGTTTCTTTACATTTACCAATTTCATAGATGTGTTCGTATATCCTCTTCTTCAAGGTGCGCTCTGTCTTCCCCACATAGTAAGAAGTGCATCCCTTACAAATGGCTAAGTAGACTAGTCCCTTAGACTCACAGTTAAAATATCCTTTACTGTGTTACCAAATATTTCTACTTTCCAAATAAATTTTATCTTGGTTGGATATGTACTCACATTGTCTGCATCTTCCACATTTATATGTACCTGTTATTGTAAGATTTCCCCTTTCACCTTTGTGTCCTAGATTCCCTTTTTCTAGTAAATTTTTTATGTTATATGAATTTTTGAACACTACCTTCGGGTTGGAGTCAAGTAGTCCTTCCAAGTCTGTAAAGGCTTTGAACTTTTCCCACTCGTTTTGAAATAATTCTTTTACCTTACTGTTGAGTGCATTGTACTCTAGTATAAGTGATTGTTGGTAATTGTCTTTCTTTTCTGGATTGTTTTTATAGGGGTTTTGTATTTCTTCCTTAAGTCCCAATATGGGTTTGAACCTCCCATTTCTAGCTTTGGACACCTCAGTCCTGTATTCCTTGATGAATTCCTTGGGATATCCTCTTTCAAGGAACATTCGTTCTAGTTTATCACATTCCATTTTAAATTCATAGTCAGTGCTGGTCATTCTGGAACCTCTGACGAACTGTCCCTTCACTAGGTTTCTTTTACAGTATCTGGGGTGTCCACTTTGAAAGTGAAGAAAAGAATTGACATAAGTGTCTTTTCTATACACTTTTGATTCTATGGTATTCAAATTTTTAGTAATTTCTATGTCTAGATAAGCAATGTTAGTATTGGATGTAGTGTGTGTAAATTTCAAAAAATCCGTTGTCTCTCCTATATATAATAAGAATTCTTCAAGCTTAGTGTAGTCCCCTGTCCATAGAATAATAATATCGTCGAGGAATCTTCTGTACAACATACAGTGTTGGAAATATTCTGATGTGAAAACAAACTCTTCCTCCCAGTTAGCGAGGACCAAATTGGCAAATGTAGGGGCACAGGCTGCCCCCATTGCAACTCCCTTGGTTTGTTGGTAAAACTCCCCTTGGTGGACTAAAAAGTTGTTCCTTAGAATAATGTCCATTAAGCCTATACATGCTATTTTGTCTTCATGATCTTGTCATCCTTAAATACTTCATCTTCGAACATTTCCATACCCTTTCCATATGGTATCGATCCAAATAAATCCACCACATCTATTGTCATAAACAGTGTATCTTTGTACGGTAACTCTGGGTCTAATTGTCTTAATAGATCCCACGAGTCTCTCAGTATGGTCTTTTTGTTGATCCATATGTGTTTTGTTTTTGTGTCAACGAATACGGCCAAAGGTGTAGTTTTGGATCCTTCAGCTGACACAATGGGTCTAAAGGGGGGGTCAGTGGTATTCTTGTGTATTTTCGGGATGCCGAAAATAACAGGTACTTTTGGTTTGTTGACTTTCAAGAAAAAGTGTATCTTTTCATCAAAAACTGATTCTGTGGCCATATCATTCAACATTATGTCTATCTTATGATAGGCTAGGTTTATCTCATTTCTAGAGACTATCCTATATTTGGCTTCATCAGTTAAGATTTCATTCATTTTACTTTCGTAGTCAATAACTTCCATTATTACCACTCCCCCACCTTTATCAGGTTTCATAACCCTAACACTTTCATTGTGTCTAAGTTCTTCTAAGGTCTCCTTTTCTTTTATATCTAAGTTGTTTTTATATCTCACTCTTTTGTCACATCTTTTAATTCCTTTTTCCATAACTTGTTCGAAATTTCTAAGTTGTGCGTGAATGGGTGGATTGTATATAGATTTCCTTTTTAATATTCTTTGTTCTTTTGTGACATTTAATTTCTCCTTATTGAAACCATATTCTTCTTTCTTAAATAACAATTCGAGGTTCATCTTTCTCAAAAACAGTTTTATATCCAGGGTTGTTTGTGTTCTGTTCCCTTTGGTCATAGGAATGAACTTAAACCCCTTTTCTAACAATGAAAAATGCTCTTTCTTAAGTTCAATGTTACTGAAATTGTATATACTGAACCCTTCCAGTGTGTACTTGTTACCTATCTTAACAATATTGTCTCCTTTTTTGCTTCCATTGTCAGGTAGGGGGTTTATTGCACATATCTCCCCCTTCCCCTTATCCCCCCTTGCCTGTGAAAATTTCCATTATTTTCTCTGTTGGGACTAAAATGTTGCCTTTCTAGGGGTGGAAATTCTTCATCATATTCATAGTCTAAAAATTGCCTGTGTTCATAGGCTTCTCTAGTTTTTGTCCATACCTTTGAAACTCCCTCCCCTCCTTTTCTGTTGTTGTACCTTTGATATGAGGGTATACTATTACTAACTGGTTTTGGGTAACATGTTTGGTTTTCATATTCTACCATGTCCTTTTTGAGCTTTACCATTTTTCTCTCTACTAGTGTCTTACATTTTAAATCAATTTCCCCTTTTACTTGAAAATATTTCTGCCTTTTTTCTTTAATCCCAAAAATTAAGTCATCCCTAATGACTGTATCCAACTTTTGAATTTGCTCATTGATATTTTCTAAATTTCTATCATTTTCTTCTATTATACACTTAACTATGTCCAAACCACATCTATTAAATACTTTTACAAGTTCTGTGTGAAACACAACCTATCTGAACGTTGTTTGGGTATTTCCAGATCCGTAACCCTTTTGGTACAATCCCCCGTTTTAAACATTCCATTAGATAACTATTTTCAATGGTAATAGTTTTATACTTAAACATGAGTTTTGAAACATTCATAACATTTGTATCAAAAGAATTGTTGTAGTTTGTTTGCCGCTGGTTACTCATATCATCCGGATTAAAGGAAAACCGTTCTTTAAGCCAACTGTTCATCTCAAAACAATTTTGAATGCTACCAGTACCTTTTTGTGACTGCCCCTGTGTTTGCGAGCCCAAACTGGTGTTGGCGTTATTTCGATCTTCGTCCAGCTCATCTTCGTTGAAAATGTTGGATGTAGTGTCCGGGTTGAAGGTGGGTCCATTCGGATCATCCCCATACCGTTCGGTTCTTTCCACGCCAAACCGCGGTCTTTTCCGTCTTGGTAGTGGCTGACTTTCACCCTGTTCCACTCTGGTTCCTCTCCCTTCCGCATATTCACCTCGTTCAGTACGTCGCACCATAGACTCACACAGGGGCGTCAACAGATCAACTAGGGCTGTGAGTTGCCCAATCAATCTTTTAGTTTGGCTGCAGTCTTCGTTACTAGGCTGCATCTCCTTCTCCCACTCCATGCCGTGTAACAGTTACCAAAGAAGAAAGTCAGTACGGCAAACTTTTCAAACAGCTCCAATACCAATGAAAAGAAAAAAGAAAAGCAGGAGTGTGGAAAATTCAAAGCACGACCTCAGTTGTAAAGCAAAATGAACGCATTATTTAGTATTGCGTTTTCGTCCAATAGACTTCATCAGATAAAATGCATACTTAAAATCAAAGCTTTTATACCAAAATTCATATTATTGTTGACCAATCGTATTTCACTTCTAATTAAAAAGTCCCACTTAAATTTAACATTTCACAATGTGTATATAATACGTTCATATTCATTTCATATATAATAAATTATTAATTTAATTTAAAAACAAACATTTATTTAAAAAACCTTACTTGGTTTATGTGAGTTAATTCATTCAAAAGTTAATGTATTTATTTAACATTTCAAAGGGTTTATTCATAGGTAACCTTACTTCATCAATTTACAATGAACACTGCCATCTATTGACCATATTTATTATTGTTCCCAAGGTTATATTTTAGCAGCTTTTAACTTTAAAAATGGTAAAATAGATATAGAATAGAAATAGATATGTTTTCATTTAACCCTGGGGGTCTATTGGCTTCCAGAACCAATTGCCACCACAACTCTTTAAAGCCTATGTTTATATATATATATATATATATATATATATATATATATATATATATATATACATACACACACACACACACACACACACACACACACACACACACACACACACACACACACACACACACACACACACACACACACACACACACACACACACACACACACAGACACACACACACACACACACACACACACACACACACACACACACACACACACACACACAGACACACACGCAATGTACGTGTGTGTGTGTGTGTGTGTGTGTGTGTGTGTGTATGTTTATATATATATATATATATATATATATATATATATGTATTAGAAATAATATATATATGGGAGTACTGGCATAAATCAAACTTCTGGATGTTGACCTGTGTATTGTCAACCTATGTTGATTAACATATACAAATGTTTGAGAGCTGTGCAAGACTGACAGTCCCTAGGGTAGTGGGGGTATGTCCTTTCCCCAGGATTAAGCGATCTTAGAGTATATATATATATATATATATATATATATACACATATATGTATATATACACATATATATAAATAAATAAAATAAATATATATATATATCAAATATATAAATACATATAATATAAATACATATAAATATATATATAAATAAATAAATATATATATATATATATATATACATATATATATTTATTTATATATATATATATATATATAAATAAATATATATATATATATATATATATATATATATATATATATTTGAATACAGACTAAGGCATTAGCCAACCCCATAGTGCCTTTTTTAGGTAGTGCCAAATCAAAAGACCTACCAATGTAACAGATTCTTCTAATGCTAAGCTGAAGGTACTGTTGCTGAAAGCTAAGAGTCTTAACAAGAAACTGCACTCCCTGGAAGCTCTCCTCACCCTTGAGAATGCTGGCATTTGTACAGTTACAGAGATGTGGTTCAAGGGTGCAGAAAGCACCCCAATAGCGTAAAGCCACCATGCCTATCACACCACTCTCTGGAAAGTCAAAAAATAAAAGAGGAGATGTTTCCACTTAAATTCCATGAAAAACAATCACACCTCTAGACTGATCAAGCAGAATGACATGCTTGAGATACTCTATGTCCAGCTGACAATCGACAGAATCCCCAATCATATCATCGTTAGCTACAGGTCCCTAACCATAAAAACCACTCCGCATACCTGAAGTTTACTAGAATCACTTATCATTCAGCCCAACATACTATTCATGCATGATTTTAACTTCCCTTCCATAAATTGGGAAACATATATGACCACTAACATGCAGGATCAGAGATTCCTGGACTTTGTCAATGCAAATGCTCTGGAACAGTTGGTCTGCACTCCCACTAGGGCCTTGATATAGTACTCACAAACAGGTCTATATCACTTTGTCGAACAGTCTATTCAGCGAATAACTATTTATCAAACCCACTTAAGCAAAAACTCATTTTAGTGAATGATTATTTCAGTGAATTTTTTTGCAGGGAAAGGAAGTAGTGCACTCTCAGAGATGGTATATTTAGCTGGGGAGTGTTTTTTTCCTTGCAAAAAAAAGGAAGAAATTTCTGTTTAGATATAAGTGATAAGGCACACAGCAGAGAAAAAAAATCTCTCATTAGTCGTCACAGACAAATCAAGGAATTAGTTAAGTCTTCAACGTTAAGCACGAGACTAAAATAGCCTCCCAATCAAAGGATAGCCACAAAGTATTTTTAGTTATGTCTAAAATCTTAAGGGAAACTCAACAATGTGCTGATTTGGCTGAAGATGGCACTAACTATGCTCAGCCAGAAGAAATAGCAAACCTGCTGGCTGATAAATACAGCTCAGATTTCAACCCTACATCACCTCTGGTCACTCCCCATGAAATATGCCCTACCACTCCTTTGCCTGCTATTACAAAAGAACAGGTCATCACTGCCCTCTCTAAAACTAGAAACACGACATCAATGGGCCCTGATGGAATCCCAGGATGCCTATTAAAGAGCTTGAAACATGACCTAGCAGACCCATTTGGATCTTTATTTAACCACAGTCTCCAGACAGGCTTCATCCCCATAGAGTGGAGGACAGCAACAGTCATCCTACTGCACAAGCGGAGATCATCCACTGACCCAGAAAACTAACAACCCATAAGTCTGACTAGCCTCATATGCAAGGCTATGGAAAGGATAATCATAAACCTGATTAACAACAACATAAGAAATTCTCCAGACTCTAGAGTCAATCCAATTCGACTTCATCAAGGGCAGGTCTTGCTTGCTCAGTCTGGTGGACTTCTTTGAGAAGGTCACCAAGGCTATGGATGAGGGTAAGCAGGGCATATCCCCTACATTGACCTGGCCACGGCATTTGACACAATACCCCACTTGGGTGTTATAGATAAACTCACAAAATTGGGCATAAACCTCTATGTCACCAGATAGATAGCCAAATGGCTCACAAACAGGACACATTGTTACACTGGGGGAATCCACAAGAGGCCAGTCATCAGTGGAGTACTACAGGGCTCAGTGTTGGGCTCCCTCCTGTTTGGGATATACTTCTCAGATGTCAAGGCAAATGTAGATGACTTTTGGCTGACCAAGTTTCCTGATGACTGCAATTTGGGGGCAATCACTGACTCCCAAAAGATGTAGATATCCTACAGAAAAGGTCTGACATAGACTAATTACTGGTGTCAGAGCCATGGTCTTAAAATAAATGTGGAGGAATGTATAATAATACCTTTGAGTAATCAAATACCCCTGCAAATGACAACACTAATAGCATCCCTCAAGGATGGACCCACTAGTGAGAGATCTGGATATTCAGACAGATAGTAATCTGAACCTTGACCACCATGTGTCCACAGTGGTGAGGAAGTCCTTTTATGTGGATCAGCTTATAACTAAGGGCATAGCATCCAGATCTAGTACCACTATAGTTGTTTCTCTTCAGACCAATAACTGAATACAATGTACCCTTTGACATGTACCTCTCCAGGCATCTGCAAAAAAAAAAAAAAATTATATATCTATCTATATATATATATATATATATATATATATATATATATATATATATATACACATATACATATATGCATACATACATACATACATACAGGGTGTAACCAACATGTTATTTGCAGACTGAGTAAAAGCTCCATCACTGTACTCAGTTATCTACCAATTACTGAGGGGTGATCTGTGCCTGACCTATGAGGCATTCTCTGTCCCAGCCCTGATGGAAATGTTGCATATTCTAACTGCATGAGGGTTACCCACTCCAAAGTTCTCTGACATGAATAGATCATGCTAGAGAGACAAACATGTGCCCCAGAGACTGTCCCTCCTCTGGAATAAGCTTACAATTCACAGGAAGCAGAGCCCTTCCATATGCATCTTCAACTGCAATCTGGACCAATGGATGGATAATCATAAATTCACTCCGAGATGGCACCCATGCCCCTTATGGACAGAGACAGTGTGTAAAAATTGTCAAAACCACACTTGCTGACCCTTATTATCTTTCTCTTAGGGATAGGAAATTGGGTAAAAGTGGCTAGGCTTGTAAGGGCTGTTGAGTCGTCAGCCTACTAATATCCTATGAACAGGTGATACACTGGCAGACTTTGTGAAAGATAAGGTATTTCTGGAAGAAGAACCATCTTTACCAACAAAATTTTAAGTCTATCTGTGGATTTCATGATTTCCACTGAGAAAACACTGTTCACATGGCCTACTGGTTTGATTCAACAATCATGTCCTTAACAGCTGCTATGACCACAGAGGTGGATTCTTTAAAAGAAAGAGGTGGGATTAAAGTTATCTTTAAAAAAATGTATATTTCAAAGGGCTAACCTTATAGCCTATAACCTGGCATCCATTCTCAAGAACATCTCAGACTACTGGTAAAGTTTTCTGTGGTACTCTATACATTAACAAAATGTCATCAGTAAATATGACTATCTTCTTCCTCAGCAGATCTCTCTCCTTGAGCTGCTAGTGCAGAATTAATAAGGGCATTCTTAAAGCCTCTGCCAGGGAGTTCTAAAGCTAGAAAACAAATAGACCCCAGATGATAGCCTTGCATCATTCCCTACTTTACCTTAAAAAATAATAAATAAATGAATAAAAACTAGGAGGCTTAATGTCCTGCTTTAAGCAAAACTATGGAACCACATAAGTAGACTGCAAGCCCGTGAGGTGAAGACACCTCATTTAAACAAAAAAAAAAAAAAAAGAAATATATTTCTATTCCAAAATATCAAATACTTCTCAGTACCACAGAGAGGACTGTCTATGGGCTCTTACTCCTCACTTACATCTTATGTACATTCCCAAAGGGTTCCTTTAGAGAAGGTACACTATTATTGCAGACTGGGTCTGTGGAAGTGGTAGCACAGAATGTCTAGCCTATAGCTTGCACCTACTCATAAGTCTCTTGTACATCTGTAGGGCCATCTCATAATACCGAAGATGTAACACATTCATGGCTCTTTCTGTCTGCCTATTTAGAATCACGTCTGCCTATTTAGAATCACTTGGATAGGTGCAATTACTTTCAACTGTTCTTACACAACTGCAACTGTCCCCACAAGAGAAGAGAGTTTTATTTATATTTTATATATATATATATATATATATATATATGGGTCTATATGACTTGGTCGACAGTTCATATGATCGACTGTTTATTTGGTCGACAGTTCATTTGATCGACAAGCATTTTAGGTGGGGGGCTGTGCCCCCCACACTGCCCCTAACTATATATATCAACTCCAGGGTCACACAACATTGGGGAAGGGGGCAAATGCTTGTCGATCAAATGAACTGTCGACCAAATAAACAGTCGATCATATGAACTGTCGACCAAGTCATATAGACCCATATATTTATATATATATATATATATATATATATATATATATATATATATATATATAAAATATAAATAAAATATATGTATACAAATACACACACACACACACACACACACACACACACACGTACATAGAGAGAGATTATTACCATTTCAGGGAGATCTCTGCATGTCTTACATTTCTTGCATAAATTCTGAATATGGCATTCGATGGTGTTTTGCTTTAGTAAGTATATGTTTAACGGAACTTAAATCTCATTTGCAGAGAGAAAAAGGGGTTACTCTTTCTTCTGAAGCCATTATGAAGTTCAGCTCTGATGCTGAAAGAGGCAGGTGCAGTGTTGAGGCTGACACATTTCAGTACACTGTAATGGAAACACTGCTCTACAGTTCATTACTTCACTATATACGAGATATTGGCAATTGCTGGAAAGGAAATCAATGCTGTAATCACATTTTTGCATGTTACCTGTTTAGTGCACCACCCTCTTTATTCTGTACTGGTCAGCAATCCATCTACCTGGTGTGGGAGTTGAACTCACAGCCTTCCACAGTGAAAACAAATGTACTATCTGTTGTACTGATGACTAACTAGTGTGACTATGACTCAGCTCAAAAGGATTTATGTATTTACTTATTTGCATTTGTTTACCGGGATGGTCCATTGGGCCAAACATTAAAGAGATAACTATTATAATATGTTTAGATGGTGAAACAACTGAAAGATGGGCTAAAAGAATAGTGTAATAGAGATCAGGAAATGTAAATAATAGTGTAGAAGTGAGAGGGAGTAGATATATAAGAAAAATAAAGGGTGTTAGCAGAGGAGTAAAGAGGGAGGCCGGGAGTGGTGTGAGTAGAGAGGTTACGTTATATGAGATGTGGTGTTAGCACGTCCATAGCCAAGTTAAGGAGAGGTGCTGCTTCAGGGATCTTTTGAAGAGAATTGCTGAGCAGGTAGATCTAAGTGTTGGGGGAAGGGAGTTCCACATCTTTGATACGGAGAAGGAGTAAAGCATTTGACGGGCAGAGAGATTGGGTTTTTCTACCTTTAGGAGCAGTTGATTGTCGTACCAGAGAGATCTGTTTGGGTGATATAGACTAAGCATTGACGATAGAGCAGGGCACTTTAAAGGCTTACAGATGATTTTGTGAGCAGTGGTTAGTTGGATATAAGAAAGGTAGTTAGGAAGTTCTAGCCACTTTAGTATGAATAATGATGAGCAGTGGTAATATAAGCAAGTAGCATTAGTAACAAACTTAGCAATTTTATTACAACGTGAGTCGAGTTTTAGAGATGACTGAATATTAGTGAGGAGAGGGGCACCGTATAAAAGAGAGGGTAACAGAAAGGAAGAGGCAAGTGATAGTCTTGCTGTAGGGGTGAGTAGGTGTTTATGTCGGTAGAGGGAGCCAAGTTTTTGAAGTTTTTTTTTTTTATATTGTACTGAATGTACAGGTCGAATGTGAGGTTTTCTTCTATGGTGACACCTAAGAGTTTAGTGCTAGCACTGATTTGGACGGTGGTACCATTTAGAGATGGAATGGTGAAGTCTTCTTTTTGCAGGGGTGTGGTCTTTTTGAGGTTCAGGGCAAGATGATTATTGGACATTTACCTTTCAGTTTTGGTGAGGGCATTTTGGGTGAGTTGATGTAGTTGGGAAGGAGAGCTTGGAGTGCAGATGATAGTGGAGTCATCTGTATACTGGATGACTAAGCCTTGTGTGAGAGAAGAGTGGAAGTCATTGATAAATATGCTAAACAGAAGAGACCCTAAGATGAAGCCTTAGGGGACCCCTGTGGTAGTATTTCGGAAAGCGGAGTAAGAATTTTGCCATTTGGTTGATTGTTGCCTATCAGTGAGGTAGTGAGAGAACCAGTTTAGGGAGTGAGTTGAGGTACCTACATTAGTGAGTTTAGCAAGAAGGAGAGAGTTGGATATTGTATCGAAAGCCTTAGAGAGGTTAAGGAAGAGAGAGGAGATGATTTCTCCAGCATCACAGGCTCAGTTAATGGAGTCCATGAAGGCTATGAGCGCTGTGGTAGTATTATGTCCTGGCCTGAAACCAAGTTGGGTGTGGAGAGGATGTGGTTATTGGTCAGATGGTGAAGAAGTTGAGTATGAATACATTTTTCCAGAATCTTAGAGATAGGTGACAGTACAGCAATAGGATAGAGGTTGGTAGTGTCTATGTTGGGGCCACCCTTGTTTAGACAGAGAATGTGAGATTTCTTCCAGATGGTTAGAACGTAGGAGTCTTGAATAGATCTATTGAGAAGTATGCTAATAGGGAAGGTGACAGAGCCTGCTGACATTTGCAGGAATTTAGGGGGTATGTTATTAGGGGCAGTTGTGCATGTTTGAGTTTGAAAAGCAAATTTTTTTACAGTGGAGGTAGGTATCGGTGAAAGGGTAAAGTTGGGAATGGGGGGTACAAGAATTTGCTGTAGATTGGTCTGGGGAGGTTGAATCAGGTGGTGGAAACAAGGATGTTAAATTGGCTATCGTGTCAATAAAGTAGGAGTTAAAGGTTGCAGCAATTTCAGTAGGTGTTTTATCTGGTTCTGGACAAGAATTGTTGTTGGAGCCTTGGTTTAATAAAGAATTGAGAGAGCTCCAGAATTTCTTAGGATTTGGTTAAACTGATTTTGTAATGTAAGGTAGTGTTCTTTTTTATTTTGAATTACTAGGCATTTAGCCTGGTTACGAAGTTGTTTGTAATGTGTTAGGTCAGATGGGTTTCTGTTTTTTTTTGCCATATTTTCCAGGCTTTGTCTCTGCTTTTCATGAGTTTCTTAGTGGATTTTGTTAGCCATCTGGCTTGGTTAGTTTTTATTCTCTTTAAGGGGAGTTAGGTCCTTTAGGATGTTGAGGAAAGTTGAGTTGAAAATGTAGTTGCCTCATTAAAGGGAAGAACTTTTGGTACATTTCAATTGATGTGTTGTAATCTTAGGTTAAAGGTAGAGGGACAGAAGGGAGAAAGGTCTCTGGTTTGCCGGTACTGATGTCTATTTATTACTGTGGTACTTTCATGGATTATAAAGGCAGGTAAGCAGTCACTTATACAGTTGGGAAGTGTATCAGAGGATGTGATCTTATTAGGATCAGACACTAAAATCCAGTCTAAAATTGAGCTATTAGTACCATTTTTAGTAGGCCTGATAATATTGGTAATTAGTTGGGTGAAGTTAAGATTAATAATGCAGGAAGAGTGGTGACAGGATAAAGATAATTTCCTTACCTACAATCATGTGTTCCCCCAACACTTCTGAAAAAGGACTCTGTAGGGATTTTGTAAAAATCTGCCAGCTTGTTACATTTCCAAAAAATTGTTCCCAGTTACCGTTCTTTTTCCCTTCACACCCACAGCAATTACTATCTATCTGAGGAAAATTTTGCTGAAGTCTGCTTGTTGCATAAAAATACCTGTGCAAACATCTTCGTGCAAAAAATCCTAAACCCTCTGGACTTTGTTTCTTACCTGGGAGCCATTGTTGTCTTATCAATCTCAACCAGAGATAGTCTTTCACTTGACATTCCCATATCCCTTTCTCTTTGCCTGTACTCTGCAATCAGTCCCTGGTAGGGAAGTATATTACTTTTCCCTCCATAGTTATTTGATCCCAATACCTTAGTTCCTTTCCTAATTTTCTCCAATAAATTCTAATTCCCTCTTGCCTATTTTTTATGTCCCCATTTGCAATCATTCCTATTTCTAAAACCTCTTTTTTTCTATTCCCATTTTGACTTGTGTCTTAGAAAACTTTGTTTCTTTATAAACATAATATTCTATATGAATATTGCTAGTCTCTTTAAGAGACTGCACCCAAAATTTAATTATCTCCTTATTTCTCGAAGTTGCCCATTTTATCACCATGTATTTCCACTTTGATTTGTAACCTTCTCCTTGTGTTATGTATATAAACCTCAACAGTATTGTTATGAAGTATCCCTTTAAATCAGGTAGTTATAAATCACCTTGTGCTATGATGAGAAACAACCTATCCAACATAACTCTTGCCATGCCAAACAACTTTTTATTAATTATGGTCCACAATTTCTCCTATGGTTGATAAAAAAGTATGCCTGACCTGTACATAAAACTAAAGGGACTAGAAGCAATTTCACTGCTTGTATCTTGCTATTTATATCCAAAATCAAGAGCTTCTGCCTTCTCAATTTTTGTAATAGCTTTCATTTATTCGCTTCCTACATATCCTTAGCTGCCATAATATAATTGTTTTAATCCTTACACCTAAATACTTCATCTTCTCTTTTCCATATAGATGCAGATATAGATATATGGGTTTACCGCAAATTGACAAATCTTTACCTTATCGAATGCCATTTTGTCTAACATCACTTTGACTGTCATTACATTGAACCCCCAGAGCTGTGAAAAGAAACCCCAGGAAAGAAAACACTCATCCACCAGGGGAAAACAACAAACAAGAAAAGAACTCCAAGCCTGGGGCTTTGTCCCCAACACCTCCCAATGGGGAGGCTATGTCCCCCCACCTCCCTAACTAAATATACCAACTCTGAGATCACACTACAGTGGAGTAAGGGCAAAATTCACCATGGTGGACAATGGTTTCCTTTCCCAGGCTTTCTTTTCACAGAGTTCGACAGAATAACAGTCAATGAAGTGAGGCTTGATGAAATGGCATTCGATAAGGTGAGTATTCGACAATTTGTGGTAAACTCATACACACACACACACACACATACAAACATATATATATATATATATATATATATATATATATATATATATCTATATCTATATATATATATATATATATATATATATATATATATATATATATATGGTTCCACTTCAAATCATCGAATTACCATTTCATCGAATTGCAAATCATCGAGACCAAATCGTCGAAAACTCATTTCATCGAATCTCAAATCATTGAAAACTATGAAGCAACTACAAATAACATCCCAGACACTTGGTACTATGTATACCCTGCGCCCCCCATACCCCCCGTAATTAAATATACCAACTCCAAGGTCGCATTACAGTGAGGTTAGGAAATTACCTTTTTCCCCCGCTGTAGTAAAAACATTGTGGAATGTTATTTGTAGTTGCTTCATAGTTTTCAATGATTTGAGATTCGATTATCTTCATTTACTGTATGTCCTGAAAATACTTTAAACTGTCTCAAAATATTCCAGAACATTAAAATATCACTTTCTGGATTTATCAAGTACAAGGGTTAGCATAACTCAGGATAGGAGGTCTTTTCCTCATAGATTTAAGGTACAGGGTTTGATTCTGATCTCTGATTATTAGTTAGGCTTGTAACAGTCTGCAGATTAATTGCCTAGTATTTACCTATGGACATAATAATATAATTTGTAACTAAAGCTAAATTTTCTTGATTACCATACCAGTTATAGCCTTGAATTTAAGTGTCCCTTGTTTTCTTTGCCAAGGGCTTTCAGTATAAAGCAAACAACAATGGGGAAAGAGAATACCCCTGCCTGGTTCCTCTATTTAAACACAGTTTGTCAGGGGAGCAGCCCTCCCGCCTTCATTCTTGCCTCTGACCCTTCACAAGTCCTCCTAATTAACTCAGTTATTCTGTCAGGAAATGTGAATGTTACCATTGCCATACTAATAAAATCACAGCTGACTGTACTGATTGTGTTCTCTGTATCAAGACCAAGCAACAATAGACATTTTCTAATTCTCCACTTCCCTCTGGATCATTATTGTTGTATTAAACACTGTAAAATGTTTGCCTCCTTTCCACAAAAATCACATTTATCCATATCTGTTAATTTTTGCATCACCCTTGCCATTCTCTTAAACAATACAGACATAAACACTGCATAATCATGGTTTACCACTAAAACTGGTCTATATGAAGCTGGGTCTGAGGGGTCTTTACAGTATTTGAGTAGTTACTGCCACCAAGCTTTCTTTCAAGATTCTGTCATTGTCCCTCTTTTAAAAATACTGTTAAACAAAACATTCCAGATCTTTAGCACTTTCTTTCCTCTTAACTTCTAAATTTCTGCATGAATATCATCTGTCCCTGGACACAACCCTGTTGACTGAATATACATCATCACTTTTATCTCATCCCTTTCTATCACAGCTATTATTTGTTGAGCCTCATCTTTCTCTAATCTTAGCATAGTTAAGTCTTCTATAAATATTTTCATTTGCGCCTTTTCTTGGTTTTCCCATTCATGCACTTTACACACATTTTCACAATGTTTCAGAAATATATTTAATACATCTATAGGATCTTGTTAGTTTTCTTGTTATAGGTTCCCTAAGTATGGCAGCAACCCTTTCTACTTTCTACTGTTGAAAGCATTGTACTAAGAAATTTTGTGCTGTGGAATTATCAAAAAATATTTGCTTTACAGCAACCTTTCTAAAAACATGCATATTATCAAAATGTACCCTTTATTTTCCCATCAGCACTCAACAATTGCTCCTCTTCTTTTCTGTGAGATTCTCTTCCTCTGCAGTACTTCACCCTTTGACAACCCTCTAAATTATTCTCTTCACTTCTTCTTTCTCTTGTATTTCTACATTTTTTAAACTTCATTTTCATCTTATCCCGACCCCTAGCTATCCCTTCAGAAGAAAAATTTAGCTCAAAAGGATCCCAATTACCATAAAGGAAGTGAAAAAAAACATGCAGGGCTTGTCTTCAGCAACTTATTTATTACACCAGGTTCTAACGGTAAGGATATTTTAGTTCTGATGAAGTCCTGCTTTTTGTTTAGGTTAAAAGTGCATTAATTAATTTTAAATTGTGCTCAACTGAATTGTGCATATTGTGGTGTAGAAAATAAATGTTGTGGTTTGAGGTGGACATTTCTCATGAAGTCTTTGCTCCTGTGGGCTGTAGACTTCTTGGGGTTCTCATTGGTGATTATTGATGTTCCCTAATAATTCCTGAATCATTTTCACTACCCATTCCTTAATTCCTCTATTTTTAATAAATAAGTAAGAAAACACAAGTGCCTCATTTTTACTTCATTGCACTGCATCTTTATCTTAGTCTTTATTAGTTCATGATCATAAATAGTTATTGGATGGTTTCAAAAGTTTCAGTTAAATAACTAAACTCCAGTGAAATACAATTTCTGTCCATTGTAGCCCACTTAGTGTATCTTGGGGAATATTATATAAATTATGTTTATGTTTAAGTTCCTGCTAGTAAATCCAGATATTCCATTCCAAATATTCACATACATATCACCCCCTAGACTCATTAAATGCTTTCAAAATATCTCTAAAGAATTACTTTCTCAACAATCACATCTGTCCCTGTACCCAAAACCATAGGCCACCATAAATAAAGTTATATTTTTCTTATCTTTTATATCTCTGTCCTCCAACTAACATAGCTCTGTCATCATGCCTTATATATTATACCTCCATCCTCCTACTTCCATATATCTGTCATCATACCAACCTCTACCACCAAACTATGTATTTCTTCTATTCATATCATCACTTCTCTACCTCCAAGCAAGTATTGCACCTTTCCTTGCTATACTTCCTTCTTTTGAATTCTCCTTCCAAGTGAATTAATAATGGTTTTACACTTCCCCTGTATTCTCATTATAATGAATGTACCATATATGGCATATATATCTCATTTCATGGCTTATGTATTATTATTATGCATGTAACAACCTGCCAATTTTATGATGTTGTAGTAATTAACTTATTTAATGCATTTTTGTTAAAAAATTGTTCTCTATGTTTATTTTTTATATCATTTTTGTGGAGCTTTTCTCCCTGGGCCTCCATTGAAAATGAGTTTCTGACCCAGTGGATTTTCCCAGTTAACAAATGTCAATAAATGAATAAATAAAATATTTGTTTCAGAAATATACCGCCTTTTATTATATTTTCTCTTCTAGGTCTCCCATTACATCTTCACTATTGTAAATCAAGTTCCAGTCTCCACCTATAAATAATATTCCCTGTTGAAAGCTAAATATTTCTTCCCAAATTTTCTTAAGCTCCATAACAGTAGTTTTAGATGGAATATGAATACATGCCAGTGTAATTCTTGTTCCCTACCAATAAAGTCTTATTATCACAAATCTATCATTATTGCCTTTCTTTCCTTCTTCTATTACCAATGGTGCCCCTTTTGCCATCAGTATTATTACCTCCCCTTTTGTTTTGTCCATGATACATTGCTGAATATCCATTCTGAAGTCTTTTCCATTCCAAAATGACATGTTAATTTCTATTCAAATGTGTTTCCTCTAACACTGATGTCTGCACCTGCTGCTGTGTCTTTCGGCTTTTCCCGGTTAGGGGTCGCCACAGTGGAACTCTGGTCTGCTAATGATTGGCAGTAGATTTTTACGTGCCGAGTTGCCAGCTCTGATGCACAACCTTCAATGAAGGTACACCCATTCACGCATGTCTCCACACAGAAGACGCTCTAGCTGAGAATCGAACAGGACGTCTTACTGTGAGGCGACAACGCTACCGCAGCACCACCACTACAGTTCTTATTATAATTTAAGGCCATTTGCTTTTTGTCTGTGTTTGCAATGCCATTGACAGTCCATGATAAAATTGAAAAGCAGTCATTCTGATAAGAAGCTGCACGACAGTTTTTTGACTATATGTTTTCAAGTTGCAAATAGGTTCATAGGTTCATACTAGGCTATCTGCCCTAGGGCATTTATAAGCCTAGCCAGAATGCGTTTGGCTTTCACCACCCATTTTAAATTAATTTTGCTATGCCCTTTTTCGAGGTTAGTATACTGTGCCTCTGTCTAACAGTGACACAGAAGTGATACCCGGGTCAAACCTACGATCTCCCATCCACTCATCAAGATTCCTCTTGAAGAGAGTCAATGAGGGACTCTGCCTAACCTGGACTGGGATTTTATTCTAGAGTGAAGGGAGCCTCTGGGTTATGAATCTGTCCCTCCAGCATGTCCTATTTATTTCAGTGCTGAGGTTCAAGTCTCTTGAGCACGTAGCTCGATGGGATTTGGATTTTCTGAGGTGCAGCATGTCCATTAATTCCGGGTTGGACATGGCTTTATACGTCAGGCACAGATCGTCCCTGAACAGGCAGTATGCCACTGAGTAGAGCTGGAGTTTCTTTAACTGGGCAGCATATGGCATCTGTTTGAGCCCTTTGATCCTCTTGGTGAGGTACTTTTCGGGTCTTTCCAGTTGCTGCAGGTATCTGGTAAGGTACATCCCAAAAAGGGGATTGTACTCAATTACGGGCCTGATGAGGGATGAGTGAAGAGGCACGATGACCTCCCCTGATCTAGATGTGAATCCCTTCATGATTAGGTGGGCTATATAAAATGTTTTTCTAACCACTTTGGCCACGTGGTTGTCAAATGACAGACGGCTATCAACCTGGGTCCCCAGGTACCTAATTACTTCTTCTGTACTTTATGGATTACCACTTATGTGGTAATTTGTGGGCACTTTGTTTTTGCCAAAGAGGATGACTATACACTTTTTGGCATTTAGCTTGAGGCCATGGCTCTGGCACCAGTTGTCTGTTTCTATGAGGCCCTTTTGGCGGATGCTTGTGTCGGCTGGAGAGTCGATTATATTGCCCAGTTTGCAGTCATCTGCGAACTTGGTCAGCCACAGTCCTTCCGTGTTGGCCTGTACCTCCGAGAACTATATACTGAACAAGAGAGGTCCCAGGACTGAGCCTTGTGGAACGCCACTTGTAACTGGTTTGGAGTCTGACATGGCTCCAGCAATTCTAACCATGTGGGCTCTGTCCTTGAGCCAGTTTGCAACCCATCTAGTGACATAGGGGTTTATATTTAAGCTGGTGAGCTTATCTATAATGCCCGAGTGGGGTATTGTATCGAAGGCTTTTGTGAGGTCCAGGTAGGCTGTGTGGACCACCTTCCCCTCATCAATGGCCTTGGTGATGGTTTCAAAGAAATCAACCAGGTTTAAGAGGCAGGATCTGCCCTTAACAAAGTCGAACTGGGTAGGATCCAGTGTCTGTAGGTCCCCAGTATTTTTATTTATGAGGTCCATGATGATCCTTTCCATAGCTTTGCAGACCAAGCTAGTCAGGCTTATGGGGCGATAGTTTCCAGGATCCGTTGAGGCACCACCTTTGTGGAGAGGGACCACTGTTGCTGTACGCCACTCTTTGGGTACATATCCTGTAGTAAGGCTGAGATTGAACAGTAGTTTTATGTTTGGGTTTAGCTCTTCTTGGAGTTCATGTAGGACGTAGCCCGGGACACCGTCTGGTCCCATTGATGCTGTGTTTTTTGCTTTGGAGAGGGCGGCTCTTACCTGAGCATCTGAGATGTCAGGGGGGCAGCACTCTGCTGGGATAGATATTTGCCCTTTTGGTGGGGAGGGGGGGAGAAGTTTGCGCTGAACCTGTCAGCTAGGATGTTGGCAATGTCTGTAGGTTCGGTGTATTTTTTGTCATTTTGGACTAATTCTGAGCATATCTGGGAATTCCCACCCAGGTTCCTAACATAACTAAAGAAAGCCTTGTGATTATCCTTAGTGTCCTGTGCAATTTTTCTCTCGAAGCTGGCCTTAGACGATTTTATGAGTGCCTGTAGTTTTTTGCTAATACTGATCAGAGATGCCTTCCCTTTTCGGGATTTTGCTCTATCATTTAGTAGCTTCCTCCTTCTATTGTATAGTTTGTTTATGGCTGGGGTCCACCAGACATGACGTCTGCCTTTGGAGGATTGGGTCTTGGTTTTATTTGGGATTGCATGATCCATGCATTCCTGAAGGTGTTCATAGAATGCATTTATAAAGGATTCTGCGGTCTGGGCCGTATTTTCCACAGGCCCAGGGGCTTTGAAGGATTCCACCTCAGTTTTGAGGAGTGTGAAATTTGCTTTAGAGTAGTTTTTCACTGTGGTTTTCTGGGCAGGAGGTGGGGTCGGGATGTGAATATCCAGTGAGATTAGTTTATGGTCTGATCTTACCAGTGAGGGATACACTTCTGGTCTGGAGCATATAGTCCCCATGTTGGTGATGATCAGGTCCAGTATGTTTTCCCCTCTTATGGGAGTGGTAACAAGTTGTTCCATAGCATTTGAGTTTATAAATTCTAGGGACCTTTGGGCTAGGGTGTTGGAGCTAGAGTAATGCTCCCAGTCTATGTTTGGGTAGTTGAAGTCGCCCAATATAATGGTGTTTGGAGAAACCTTCATATTTTCCAGTGTTCTCAGGAAGGCCGAGTGGGGTTCCTGGGTTTGGGAGGGTGGTCTGTAGCAGGCTATAAACTGGAAGGCAGTTTTACCCACTGTTAGTTGCACATGGATAGTCTCTGATGCTTCGTGCTGTGCCACCAACCTGGAGGTGTGGGTATCTTTGATGAATATTGATACTCCCCCTCCTTTTGTGGTTCGGTCCAAGTTTTGGGGCCAAAAAGCATGGTATGAGGTATAACCTGGTAGTGCTGGGGTGCTCTTGGGAGCCTTGAACCAGGTTTCTGTTACTGCACAGATATCGATGTTCTCCATGCTAAGGAGAGTTTCGAGTACGTGCATCTTGAGGATTAGACTTCTGGCGTCGAGTAGCATTACTCTTAGTTTCTTATCCCTTGTGATACCTATGAAGGTGGGTTTGTCTTTTGAGCCTTGCCTAAAAAAGGCACTATGGGGGTAGCAAGAGCCTTTGCCAATATCCAAAAGCCCAGGGGTGACAGCTGCAAACCGTCCCTAGCAAAGCATCGTGGCTTGTTGAGCATGTCATCCCAGGCTGACAGGCATTGGATCCCCTTTGAATGACACCAATACTTAAGCCAATTGTTGAAATTGATCATCTTGTCTTCATATTGTGGCATCATTCTTGGTGAAGGTAAGATGCTACTCAAGGTCAGGGTCATACCGGCCTGGGCCACATGTTCAGAGAGCTCCTCTATGTCTCTTTTCATGTAGTCCAGGGAGGTACGTCTCAGGTCATTCACACCAGCATTGACAATGACTGAGTCATATTTGTACTTGCCTTGGAGTGACCTGAGTGCTTGTGTTATGTGGCGGATCCTAGCACCCGACAGGCAGCTCACCGTGACCTTCTCCTTGTTCAGCCTGGTGAGCGGGACGTCAGTGTGCCTGACGATAGAGTCACCTATTACAAGTGTATCAGGTGTGTTGTTTAGCCTTAAGGGCTGTGACTGTTTGGCACACTGGCTTTGTGAGCTATGTGTTGCACTTGTTTTGTTTTGGGGTAGCGGTTGCTTGGGTGTCTGCTTTGGAGGTCTCTGCTGCTTAGGCAGATTTTTATTTAGAGCCTCCGAGTATGTTTTTGTGTGTTTATGTGTTTGGTTTGCTGTCGTGGTAGGTTTATGTGAGACTGGAATTGTAGTGAGTGTGGTTTCCTTCTCCTCCTGACTGGTTATGCCAGTACTGAGTTGAGAGAGCTTAGTCTCCAGTTTGGCTATATGGATGCATCTCTCACGTGTGTTGGAATTTGTTGGGAGGAGGAGAGGGTTGTCTGTGTACATGAGGCAGTTGTAACATTGCCTCAAGATTCCCAGATTCACCAGCTGGACTGGAGAGGAGATTGACAACTGACCTTTGGACATGCTAGAATAGTATTGGGAATTCCTTTATAATTGAAAAAAAGGGCCAATGGGGAACAAGGTACTTAAGGGGAGTTTGTGAGGGTATAGTGCTTTTAATTTTTTAGTGCTGACTTATATAATTGCTTCAGTGAGCAAGTGCCAGGTAACTTAAATGCAATGTGTTACAGGTAACTTAAATGCAAAAATGACAAACAGTAACTTTCTTTTAAGTGAAACAAGGAAATAAGTACAGTAAGCAATGCAGATATCACTAGGGATCCACAGAAGCGCCGAAAAGCCACGTTTTAGGTGCTATTAGCGTTTCAGGGAAATAACAAGCAAACAAACAATAAGTATACAAACAAAGCTAGATTCAGCAGGCCTGGATCTAGTCTATGCTACAGCAAACAAGGTGTACCAATTTCAGTAAGAAACAGTTGAAATATGCAGGCACTATAAGCCTTTAACCCGAAATTCCCAGCTCAGAAGGGCAGAGTCCAGCCTCTCCTCCCACAAGAGTGCAGACCACGAACCTTCTTAATGTAAAATAACTGGACTGAAGCCCAAGTGCTTAAACCAGAACTAATACACTTTTAGAATAACAGACACTGAGCCCTCAGTCAGCAGTTCCCAACTTAGAAGGATGTAAGCTACCTGTCCTTGCACACATTAATGCTTGGCAGGCTGACCTGGTATGCAGCTGTTAGGCCTCCAGGGGTGGCTCGTGCTATAGGACTGCAGCCCTCCCACCTAGAAAACAAAAATAAATAAAAGTAAAGAAACACAAAAACAAACACATTACCGCAATTCCCGGAAGTACTCCGTGCATGCACGTACACTCTAGATACACGGGAACACTCTCAGACTGCTTTCTCAGCAGTCTAGATAGAGGGAAAGGCACCTCAGCCCCGAGATGCCCAGCAGTCTGTGTGGTGGTGACATCACAGAATGGAGGCACTCCGGACTGCAGCAGCAGGCTGGACCAATCAAGGTGCATTTAGCAGCTAATGAGGTGCACTGGACCAAGCACGAGCAGCTAACATACACCAGCGCAATTACAGGGTGGATTTGCTCAATGGATGTGTTTGTCGGCGATGAATGTGGTTATCTAACATACACCGCGATTACAGGGTTGCTCAAAGGATGTGTTTGCTCGTTGGCAGAGATGTGCGAGTGTGTAATGCCCAAGTTGCTATATACTGGTGGCTACAGAGAACTCATGGTGGTGTAGGGAATAACTTGGGCTTGAACTCTGTACCTTGTATGCAGGTGGCAAGGGCCTGAATTCCCTACCCACCACCATTTGTAAAGAATTTGCAGATTTTTGCCTCATATTTGATCTGTTCTGTTCCTCATAATATCCGTGGCTTCTAAATATTTAAATACTTGATGGTGCAGTGGTAGCATTGTTGCTACAGGTTCTCAGGTATGATTATTGTCTGGGGTGCCTTCTGTGTGAGGTCTGCATCTTCTCCCTGTGTTTGTGTAGGTTTGCTTTCATGTCCTCCCATGTTACAAAGACATGTGTATGCATTATTTCTTCCTGGGCCTTTGCTGAAAATTGTTTTTTGTTCCAAGTCAGACTGTCCTGGTTCTTCTTCTTTTGGCTTTTCCCAGTTAGGGGTCGCCACAGCAGATCACCTGTCCGCTCATGATTGGCAGTGGAGTTTTACAGTGTCGAGTTGCAAGCCTAGCACCCAACCTTCCAAAGAAGAGACATATACACACATACA